>NC_084743.1:16428954-16596454 GCF_033978785.1 Entelurus aequoreus
GTAGCCAGCGTTCTGCGCACTCACCAGGCTTAACGTAAAAACTACACTCTGCGTTTGTGTTCCACCCTGTTGGCAATTACAGGCGGGCATTGAACACCGAGTCTGGGAAACTCCCCTCTTTTCTGATTGGTCAATTTAAACGGCGACTACCTCCTCCTCAGAGCCAATCTGAGGGAACCTTTTACCATATTTCTCGGACTATAACGCGCACTTAAAATCCTTTAAAATTTTATCAAAAATCAACCCGGTGCACCTTATGTACGTATTAATTTGTGTTGCGCTTACCGCCCTCGCAGCAAACTTATTTGTTACAAAGTGTAACGATAAGCCTGACCACTAGATGGCAGTCACACATACGAGAGACGTGTGGACTGCAAGTTGACGCCTGTTCAGTAAATGACGCTAGCAAGTACCCGTAAGCAAGCAACACCAATCAGTGAGAATATTAAACATTGCACACAGCGCTCAAAAATCTGTGAAAATAGTTTATTACGACTTTGGTAAGCTACAAAGCCTCACCAACTGATGGAATGCGAAGCATTATGGCTACAATAGTCAGACGTACTGTGCTTCAACATACAGGTATTATTATGGTATGTATAGGTTGTATTTACCTGACGTCACGTCCGGCAAGACTCCTCTTGTATGTACGGTATACACTTTCACCGCTTATCGTAGCCAGCGTTCTGCGCACTCACCAAGGTCCATGTAAAAACTACGGTATGCTCTGCATTTGTGTACCACCCTGTTGACATTGAACACAGGATCTGGGAAACTCCCCTCTTTTCTGATTGGTCAATTTAAACGGCGACTACCTCCTCCTCATAACCAATCTGAGGGAACCTTTTACCATATTTTTCTGAGTATAATGCGCACTTAAAATCTTTTAATTTTCTCCAAAAAAACGACAGTGCGCCTTATAACACGTTGCGCCTTGTGTACGTATTAATTCTGGTTGCGCTTACCGACCTCGCAGCAAATGTATTTGGTACAAAGTGTAACGATAAGTGTGACCAGTAGATGGCAGTCACACATACGAGAGACGTGTTGACTATAAAAATGGGACCCATTACCTCTCTGCTTGGCACTCAGCATCAATGGTTGGAATTGGGGGTTAAATCACCAAAAATTATTACCGGGCGCGGCCACCGCTGCTGCTCACTGCTCCCCTCACCTCCCAGGGGGTGGACCAAGGGGATGGGTCAAATGCAGAGGGTAATTTCACCACACCTAGTGTGTGCGTGTGACTATCAGTGGTACTGTAAATTTAACTTTAACTTTAAATGACGCTAGCATGTACCCGTAAGCAAGCAACACCATGATCGTTGATGTTTCAGTGAGAATATAGAACATTACATACAGTGCTCAAAAATGTATGAAAATGTTTTAATACGACTTTAGTAAGCTACGAAGCCTCACCACTTGATGGAACGCGGAGCATTACAGTCACCATAGTCAGACGTACTGTGTTTCAACATACGAGTATTATTATGGTGTGTATAGGTTGTATTTACCTGACATCACGTCCGGCAAGAGTCGAAGTGGTGGGCTAGCGAGCGTCTGTTGTCAAGGAGTTCTGGGCGGAATTTTGCCTTTTTCCAAAAAAAATTGCCCTGTGCTTGCATTGTTTTAGGCTGCAGGAACCGTTAAAACCGCGAAAAGGAAAAAAAAAAGTTTCTTCAGATTTCCTCGAGAGGTAGTAATGAAGGGCAAAAGAGTGCACGATTTTGCATATGGAGACGAGAAAAGGATGACAATTGAAAGTTCCTAAGTGGGGCTTTAAATGTCAAACAAACAAACCGAGACATTTTAAAAAGGGAAATAAATGGTCTATTTAGACTGATTTTGCACAAAAATGTTGCAATACACATGTGACTTATCTACAAACCCCAAAACCAGTGAAGTTGTCACGTTGTGTAAATGGTAAATAAAAACAGAATACAATGATTTGCAAATCCTTTTCAACTTATATTCAATTGCATATACTGCAAAGACATTAAATTTAATGTTCGAACTGAGAAACAGATTTGTTTTTGTGTGCAAATAATCATGAACTTAGAATTTAATGGCAGCAACGCATTGCAAAAAATTGTCGCAAGGGCATTTTTACCACTGTGTTACATGGCCTTTCCTTTTAACAACACTCAGTAAACGTTTGGGAACTGAGGAGACACATTTTTGAATCTTTTCAGGTGGAATTCTTTCCCATTCTTGCTTGATGTACAGCTTAAGTTGTTCAACAGTCCGGGGGTCTCCGTTGTGCTATTTTAGGCTTCATATTGCACAACACATTTTCAATGGGAGACAGGTCTGGACTACAGACAGGCCAGTCTAGTACCCGCACTCTTTTACTATGAAGCCACGCTGTTGTAACTTGTGGCTTGGCGTTATCTTGCTAAAATAAGCAGGGGCGTCCATGATAACGTTGCTTGGATGGCAACATATGTTGCTCCAAAACCTGTATGTACCTTTCAGCATTAATGGCCTTGGTCACTAATACACCCCCATACCATCACAGATGCTGTTTTTTTTAACCTTGCGCCTACAACAATCCAGATTGTTATTTTCCTCTTTATACTGAAGGACACGACGACCACAGTTTCCAAAAACAATTTGAAATGTGGACTCGTCAGACCGCAGAACACTATTTCACTTTGCATCAGTCCATCTTCGATGAGCTCGGGGCCCAGCGAAGCCGGCGGCGTTTCTGGGTGTTGTTGATAAATGGCATTCGCTTTGCATAGTAGAGTTTTAACTTGCACTTACAGGTGTAGCGACGGACTGTAGTTACTGACAGTGGTTTTCTGAAGCGTTCCTGAGCCCATGTGGTGATACCCTTTACACACTGATGTCGGTTTATGATGCAGGAGGAATCGAAGGTCACGGGCGCTCAATGTTGAGCATTCCTCAACGTTCTCAGTCTTTTTTGCCACTTGTGCCAGCTTTTTTGAAACATGTTGCAGGCATCCAATTCCAAATGAGCTGATATTTGCAAAAAAATAGCAAAGTTTTCCAGTTGGAACATTAAATATCTTGTCTTTGCAGTCTATTCAGTTGCATATAAGTTGAAAATGTTTTGCAAATCATTGTATTCTGTTTTTATTTACCATTTACACAACGTGCCAACTTCACCGGTTTAGGGTTTTGTACAAAGGTTGATGGAAATCAGTCATGTGGTTTTTTTGCGTGATCCCGCACACTAACACAAAACCAAACACAACAAAAAGGCCACCCAGAGGCAATTTGGTAGAAGTACTACGGAACACAATCCACTAAGCAGCTTTTTTAATTAAAGGATTGGATCAGCATTCACGCAATCTCTGGGTGGTAATTAGCCTACATTATGTCTACCAGCCATTCCAAAAGCTCACTAATGAATACGTTTCACCCTGTCTAATAGGAATCCTGGCAAAAAAGTGTTAAAGGGGACTCCTCACACTTTTGGTCTTAGTTGTGTTTGGCAAAACAACTTAGTGCCTGGAGGGGGGACAAAAGGAAACGGTTACGAATGAATACATGTGAGAGTAAGCAGTCAAAGCAGGTGTGGTACCGCCGCCGCCCCGCTGAGTACTAATCACGGGTGTTCATGCACACGCGCTGAAAGGGTATTCATATTTGCTTCTCTTTTGCTTTTTCTGCGCTGACCTTCACTGTAAAGTCAGATTCATGCTATTTTGCTAAGTTGATTATTGGATGCCCTTTGACAACAGCAGACGGAAATTCAGCATCAGATCAATAGCAGCCAACCCCCCCATTATGTTTCGACTTAGCCAAGCACAAAAACACGGGTGGGATTATCAGCACTTCATAATGGCTGGAGGTGAGCTGAAGTCTTTTTGTCAGGTCTGCATGAAGAAAAACTAAATTAATAATTTTTGAACACAACCCTTATGCTATTTCCTGTAGATGTTAGGGTACAGGGGGAAGAAGACGGCACAGAATGCAGGGGCGTCGTTTTAGCTCTATTTATTTAAGCATACAATAAGAAATTAAGTGTGAAACTAATCCAAATGTGTGTGGTGTGCGACTATGTGTAGTGATTAGCTGTTGAGGGCTACCGGTAGTGTTGAGCGAGGTGCGGAAGTCCAAGCTCGGAGGTCCGTGGGCAGGCGTGAGGTCAAGGGCAGGAGCGAGGCGTCAGAGTCTGTGTCCAGGCGGGAGGTTGAGATCCAGAAAGGCAGCCAGGGAACCAGAGGGGATACGGGGAGACGAGACAAACAGCTGGTGACGCGGCAACGGGGGAATGCTGCTGGAACACGACACAGGACAACACACAATTCGCGTAGAGGTGAGGAAACACGGAGAGAAAGAGTGCGCATAGAGCTTGACGCTTCGGCTTACTGTACAGAACAGGAAAGTATGTTCTGGCCCGGAACGCAGGTTTGCGCTGACTTAAGAAGCTCGGGGAGCTCGTCAGCGGCAGGTGTGATGAGTGCTGATTGATTGCAGTCTTTTTGTCAGGTTTGCATGAAGAAAAACTAAATTAATAATATTTTAACACCACCCTTATGCTATTTCCTATATATGTTAGGGTACAGGGGGAAGAAGACGGCACAGAATGCAGGGGCGTCGTTTTAGCTCTATTTATTTAAGCATACAATAAGAAATGAAGTGTGAAACTAATCCAAATGTGTGTGGTTTGCGACCATGTGTAGTGATTAGCTGTTGTGTGTTACCGGTAGTGTTGAGCGAGGTGCGGAAGTCCAAGCTCGGAGGTCCGTGGGCAGGCGTGTGGTCAAGGGCAGGAGCGAGGCGTCAGAGTCCGTGTCCAGGTCGAGATCCAGGAAGGCAGCCAGGGAACCAGAGGGGATACGGGGAGACGAGACACACAGCTGGTGACGCGGGAACGGAGGAATGCTGCTGGAACACGACACAGGACAACACACAATTGGGGAAACACAAAGAGAGAGATTGCGCATACAGCTTGACGTTTCGGCTTACTGTACGGAACAGGAAACTACGTTCTGGCCCGGAACGCAAGGTTTGCGCTGACTTAAGAAGCCTGGGGAGCTCATCAGCGACAGGTGTGATGAGTGCTGATTGATTGCAGTCTTTATGTCAGGTTTGCATGAAGAAAAAGGGGGGAAGAAGACGGCACAGAATGCAGGGGCGTCGTTTTAGCTCTATTTATTTAAACATACAATAAGAAATGAAGTGTGAAACTAATCAAAATGTGTGTGGTGTGCGACTTTTTGTAGTGATTAGCTGTTGTGTGTTACCGGTAGTGTTGAGCGAGGTGCGGAAGTCCAAGCTCGGCGGTCCGTGGGCAGGCGTGAGGTCAAGGGCAGGAGCGAGGCGTCAGAGTCCGTGTCCAGGCGGGAGGTCGAGATCCAAAAAGGCAGCCAGGGAACCAGAGGGGATACGGGGAGACGAGACAAACATCTGGTGACGCAGGAATGGGGGAATGCTGCTGGAACACGACACAGGACAACACACAATTCGCACAGAGGTGAAGAGACACGGAGAGAGAGAGTGCGCATAATGCTAATAAATATTGATTATTTTTAATAATAACATCAATTTTTTTTTATTGGATTATCTAAAAATGAGCTGATCATGATAGCTTATCAAAGTCGTACTTAAAACATGTTGATAGATTTTTGAGCGCCGTGTGTAATGTTCTATATGTCCAATGGAACATATAAAATGTTGGTGTTGTTTACTTGAGTCACATTGCAGTCTACACGTATCTCTTGTGTGTGACTGCCATCTACTGGTCACACTTATCATTACACCATGTACCAAATAAAATAGCTTTGAGGTCGGTAAGCAAAACCAGAATTATTCCTTACATTAGGCGCACCGGGTTGCAAGGCGAACCGTCGAGTTTTTAGAAGAAAAAAAAAAGATTTTAAGTTTGACTTATAGTCCGGAAAATAAGGTAGTTGTAGTAACTCAAGCCTAGGGATGTCTTTAGGATTTTACCGATACCGATATTAATCGGTGATCGATGTAATTTGGTTTTAAAAAAATGTGAAAAGATTCATTTTTGCATTACCATTTTTTTTTTTTACCAGCAACATCATGAAACATCTCACAGCAGGAAAGTATTATATACACTACCGTTCAAAAGTTTGGGGTCACCCAAACAATTTTGTGGAATAGCCTTCATTTCTAAGAACAAGAATAGACTGTCGAGTTTCAGATGAAAGTTCTCTTTTTCTGGCCATTTTGAGTGTTTATTTGACCCCACAAATGTGATGCTCCAGAAACTCAATCTGCTCAAAGGAAGGTCAGTTTTGTAGCTTCTGTAACGAGCTAAACTGTTTTCAGATGTGTGAACATGATTGCACAAGGGTTTTCTAATCATCAATTAGCCTTCTGAGCCAATGAGCAAACACATTGTACCATTAGAACACTGGAGTGATAGTTGCTGGAAATGGGCCTCTATACACCTATGTAGATATTGCACCAAAAACCAGACATTTGCAGCTAGAATAGTCATTTACCACATTAGCAATGTATAGAGTGTATTTCTTTAAGTTTAAAATTATCTTCATTGAAAAGTACAGTGCTTTTCCTTCAAAAATAAGGACATTTCAATGTGACCCCAAACTTTTGAACGGTAGTGTATATATTATAAGAACCAGTGCCTCCATGGAAATGCCCCCCTCTACCTCAAAGAACTGCTCACCCCCAAATCCTCCACACGACACCTCCGCTCCGGACAGGCTAACCTCCTCCAACCTCAGAGGACAAAGAATACGAACAATGGGAGACCGGGCTTTCTGCTCCGCCGCTCCCAGTCTGTGGAACGCTCTCCCTGACCACCTGAGGGCACCACAGACTGTGGATGCTTTTAAAAAAAGGCTTAAAAACCCTTATTTTTTAAAAAGTTTTTTTTTAGATATATGCATACTACTTTTAGCTGTATGGCTGGTCTAGTTTTTATTTGTATTTATTTTTTATTATCTTTTTATTTTTTATTTTTTTAATACACTGTAGCACTTTGAGGTTGTTTACTCTATGTAAAGTGCTTTTTACAAATACAATCTATTATTATTATTATTATTATTATTATTATTATGATTTTCAACTCGGGCAGGTTGACTAAAAAACGTACAATTCCAGATCGAATCTGTAATTCTTTGGAACTGATTTGTTGTATTCGACTTATTTGTTACGGGAACATTTTCGTGCATCACAGAGCTTTTGACCATACGGTGTAACACAAAGCCAGAGTACCAGTGTTCGAGTGTACACCTGCGGCAGGGTTGACTTTAATAATGCACATTTGATTAAGTAGTTTGTGTTCCTGGTGAGAGTCGCTTGGAAAGAAGAGAATGAGTAGCCTGAAGCAAAGTTATTTGCTCCTCTTTGTCCTTCTTGAGGCCGTTTGGATTGTTCGATCATTGGTCTTGTAAGACCCAATCATCAGGAGACATTCATCCATCCATGCTCGTTCTGTACTCATGAACTCTTTTAGGACCACAGGGAAATTACATGTTTTGTGCTGATGGATAGTAACCAGGGATCTCCCCGATACTACTTTTTTTTTACTGGTACCGGTACTGCAGCGCTGTATTTCAGATCATACTGATACCAACCCCGTTTTCTCCTTTCTTGTTATGATAATACATTTGTATGCACGCGCTTTGCCTGACATCTAAAAATTACCATATTCAAACTGAACTGCGCCATAAATATTCTACTCAAAATTGTGCAATATTGCTGCTGCTACTGTTTTTTTTATTCATACGCACATGGTTTTTAATAAGGTTGCCAACCGTCCCTTGAAAAATGGAATTGTCCCATATTTAAAAACAAACATATTCGGATATGAGCCTCAAAAGGACCATTTCCCCCCCCCCAGTAGTGTTACCGTGACAATGAGAAATAGTTTGTTAAATGTCACTGGAAAGTGAATGAAGGTCATATTATGACTCATGATAGGTGGACTCATGTTCTGTGTAGGGCTGTCAAACCATGAAAATATTGAATCGTGATTAATCGCAGTTTGTCCATAGTTGACTCAAAATTAATCGCGATAATCGCAGGTTAATATACAAATCCCAAAACCAGTGAAGTTGGCACGTTGTGTAATTCGTAAATAAAAACAGAATACAATGATTTGCGAACCCTTTTCAACTTATATTCAATTGAATAGACTGCAAATACAACATATTTCATGTTCCAACTGAGAAACCTAATACATTTTTTTGCAAATAATCATGAATTTAGAATTTAATGGCAGCAACACATTGCATAAAAGTTGGCACAGGGGCCATGTGTTACATGGCCTTTCCTTTTAACACCACTCAGTAAACGTTTGGGAACTGAGGAGACACATTTTTGAAACTTTTCAGGTGGAATTCTTTCCCATTCTTGCTTGATGTACAGCTTAAGTTGTTCAACAGTCCGGGGGTCTCCATTGTGCTATTTTAGGCTTCATAATGCGCCACACAGGTCTGGACTACAACCGGGCCAGTCTAGTACCCACACTCTTTTATATTGAAGCCACGCTGTTTTAACACGTGGCTTGGCATTGTCTTGCTGAAATAAGCAGGGGCGTCCATGATAACGTTGCTTGTATGGCAACATATGTTGCTCCAAAACCTGTATGTACCTTTCAGCATTAGTGGTGCCTTCACAGATGTGTAAGTTACCCATGTCTTGGGCACTAATACACCCCCATACCATCTCAGATGCTGGCTTTTGAACTTTGCGCCTATAACAATCCGGATGGTTCTTTTCCTCTTTGTTCCGGAGGACACGACGTCCACAGCTTCCAAAAAACAATTCGAAATGTGGACTCGTCAAACCACAGAACACTTTTCCACTTTGCATCAGTCCATCTTAGATGAGCTCAGGCCCAGCGAAGCCGGCAGCGTTTCTGGGTGTTGTTGATAAATGGCTTTCGCTTTGCATAGAGGGGTTTTAACTTGCACTTGCAGATGTAGCGAACAACTGTAGTTACTGACAGTAGTTTCCTGAAGTGTTCCTGAGCCCATGTGGTGATATCCTTTACACTCTGATGTCGCTTTTTGATGCAGTACCGCCTGAGGGATCGAAGGTCCGTAATATCATCGCTTACGTGCAGTGATTTCTCCAGATTCTCTGAACCTTTTGATGATATTACGGACCGTAGATGGTGAAATCCCGAAATTCCTTGCAACAGCTGGTTGAGAAATATTGTTATTAAACTGTTCAACAATTTGCTCACGCATTTGTTGACAAAGTGGTGACCCTCGCCCCGTCCTTGTTTGTGAATGACTGAGCATTTCATGGACGCTGCTTTTATACCCAATCATGGCACCCACCTGTTCCCAATTAGCCTGTTCACCTGTGGGATGTTCCAAATAAGCGTTTGATGAGCGTTCCTCAACTTCCTCAGTCTTTTTTTTCACGTGTGCCAGCTTTTTTGAAACATGTCGCAGGCATAAGACTCCAAATGAGCTAATACTTGCAAAAAATAACAACGTTTTCCAGTTCGAACGTTAAATATCTTGTCTCTGCAGTCTATTCAATTGAATATAAGTTGAAAAGGATTCGCAAATCATTGTATTCTGTTTTTATTTACCATTTACACAACGTGCCAACTTCACTGGTTTTGGGGTTTGTACACAATTAGGATTGTTACGGGCTGTCAAAGATGTTTGGGAATGTAAAATGTGATATTTTTCTTCTACCTGAATAAATGCTTTTGATATTCTGTGCATAACATTTTGCACAAATTAAATGTAATAATATCTCTGCAGGAAAATGTCTGTATTCATTTTACCAGCCTCTTACTTTTCAGCCTATTAAACATAAATGGGTTATACTTGTATAGCGCTTTTCTACCTTCAAGGTACTCAAAGTGCTTTGACGCTATTTCCACATTCACACATTCTGTAATTGCGGACTCAAATTAAATTTGGTCGGGTCCGCATTTTAGCAGTTGCTAGTCCTAGGTGTCCCAATACTTTTGTCCAGTGGTAGTCCTGAGTGAGACCTACATAGAGGTTTTTGTTGCATGTCTCTACGATATTCGTACTGGGAGTTAGAGGAAGTTGTGTCTGTCGTTTTTTCCTAGGTGCTGCGGCACAGTGGTTCTTTTCTTTGAAGGCTCGTAAAATCAAAACCGTAGCACTTATTAAAACGCTTTCGCCAACTTTTAATCAGAAGGGTTCAATCTCTCTCCTGTAGTAGTTTGAAGCCAAAACGACAAACGCGCTCAGAGGAGATAATGTTTGATGTTTGGTGACCGCTTTTTTAAAAAAATGGTTTTGAAGTGGGGATATCAAACTTCCTGTTGATTTTTGCTGAAGGATTTCAATCTATGAAATGTAGGCCTACGTAGAGGTTTTTGTTTCATGTCTCTAAAACGTTCCTACCGGAAGTTACAAGCAGTTTTGTCTGTTTTCCTCTGAGAAGCAGTTTTGTCTCTGTTTTATTCAAAAATTGCGCTAGAGCTTTGAGTTTGTTTTTTTTGGATCGCAATTTCCACCAGTCCCAATGTGTGTAAAAATTTTGGTGAGTTTTGAAGTATTTTCAGGGGGTCAAATTACAGCTCAAAGAGGCAAAAATGAGTGTTTTTAGTCATTTTTTTGTGTTGAAGGGGAAATTGCCAACTTCCTGTTGGTTTTTGCCCGAGGGTGTGAAATTATGAATTGTAGGTCTAAGTAAGACCTACATACAGATTTTTGTTTCATGTCTCTACGACCTTTTTCTAGTGGGAGTTACAGGCAGTTTGTTTTTGTTTTTTTCCTAGGGGGCGCTAGAGCGCAATTTTGATTTTTGGGGTTTTTTTTTTTTTACTAAAGTGTTCTGTCACAGTTTTTCTATGTGTGTATACAATTTGATGAGTTTTGAAGCATGTTAAGAGGGGCAAAGTAGTGCGCAAAGCTGCGGAATAATAATCAACCTTACAATTTGAATTGGTTCCTTTGTACCTGTATAAAGGACTCCCTGTGGGAGTCCTTTATACAGGGTACATGCGAACCCTAAAAATGCACCAAAAAAAAGGTTAATCTACGCCAGTCGGGGTGACGACAATCAGGTCGGCCCAAAAGTGTCCCTTGTTTGTTTTTCCGGGAGTTGGTAACCCTTAGTAACAAATCTATGAGTTTGCTGCATTAAGCAGCTTGCTGACTGGAAGAGACAAGATGCTCAGGGCAATACAAAATCATTGAACCCTTCTCTTTGCACTCATGTGCAAAGCATGGCGATCCCTTAGTCCACTTCACAAGGCTGGGTAGTTTTCTCCTCCCTTTAGGCTGTGTGTGTGTGTTCTTAAGTACACAGAAACTGAATGCACATTCCAGTCCTGGAGGACTTGCAACGGCCGTAATAATGAAAGCTCTCATTAGGCACCGGATCCCCCCCGACTTTCATCTTCCTTTATGACGTTCTAGCAGAATCCGTGCGCTCCGAAAGCTAACGAAGTCGCCGGACCCACACCGTGCCCAATCTGAGCAAGCTGATGTGTTACCGCCCGAGCCATTTCAGCACTTTCATTGAGATGAAAGCGCCAGTCAAACTCAAAATGTTCTGCACTTAAAATGAAGTGGTGGGTGGATGTCGGCAAATTCCCAATTGCATTCAGTGGATTCCGACTAATTCAACATCACACACACATTCGAATGCGGTGTGTGTCCACGCTGGCTTCCTTTGATCCTCCTCTAATGACATCTGTAGTCATGCCACTTCCTTCAAACGTGTTCATTTGGTGTACAAACTCAATTTCAAGGGTTTCCTTTGCATGTCCTGGAATACATTCAACTCATGAATACACAAGTGCATCCGGGCAGTTCGGGGTTAATCGTATCTAATGAGGAAACAAATATGTTGTTTACTTCTGTGGAGGATGCATTTATGTTTAAGAGTTATTTCTTTTTACATAGCCATGTTTATAGTATCTAGTACTTTTCCTTTGTATATTCTACTAGTTCATACTTGCCAACCTTGAGACCTCCAATTCCGGGAGGTGGGGGCTGGGAGTGGGGTGGGGAGGGGCGGGGCGGGGCGGGGGGCGTGGTTGGGGGCGTGGTTAAGAGGGGAGGAGTATATTTACAACTAGAATTCACCAGCTCGAGTATTTGATATATATTTTATATATATATATATATATATATATATATATATATATATATATATATATATATATATATATATATATATATATATATATATATATGAAATACTTGAATTTCAGTGTTCCGGAGGCTATCCAGCAGATGGCAGTATTGTCCTGTTTAAGAGTGTCACAACATTGCTGTTTACGGCAGACGAACTGCTTTACGGTAGACGAAAACGTGACTGCTGTTGTTGTGTGTTGTTACCGCGCTGGGAGGACGTTAATGAAACTGCCTAACAATAAACCCACATAAGAAACCAAGAACTCGCCCTCGATCATTCTACAGTTATAACGTGATTGGGCGGGCACGCTGTTCATATCGTGGGAAAGCGGACGTGAAAACAGACTGTCGCCGCTGTCCCCACTCAGGTCCGCATTGAGCTGGAGGGGGCGTGGCATCCAGCTCCGGCTGAATTCCGTGAGTTTATCGGGAGAACATTTCTTCCGGGAGGTTATCGGGAGAGGCGCTGAATTCCGGGAGTCTCCCGGTAAAACCGGGAGGGTTGTGAAGTGAAGTGAAGTGAATTACATTTATATAGCGCTTTTTCTCAAGTGACTCAAAGCGCTTTACATAGTGAAACCCAATATCTAAGTTACATTCAAACCAGTGTGGGTGGCACTGGGAGCAGGTGGGTAAAGTGTCTTGCCCAAGGACACAACGGCAGTGACTAGGATGGCGGAAGCGGGGATCGAACCTGCAACCCTCAAGTTGCTGGCACGGTCGCTCTACCAACCGAGCTATACCGCCCCGGGTTGGCAAGTATGTACTAGTTTCTCTTGTGTTCAGAGGTCTGTTTTGTGTCTTAACCTTGGAATGTGAAGACCTCCCCCACTGGTTCCTTATCAGTGTTGCGAGGGGGAAAGAGGGGGGTGGGGTTTCTTTGTGTGAAAAAGGTGGGCTTTTCTGTTTGAATGTGAGATCAATTAGAGTAGCCGATCTGAATGTATTGGTTAAACTGATCTCCTAAAGCTTTAGTGAAACTTGAAAATATTGCAATTCTGTCTTGATGGTCCTTCTTACTCAGCATATATGTCATCGAAAGAACTTGGGATTGACCAGTAACTTAGATTCAACCAACGAACAAGATTTCTCTATAGAATATCCTCTCTGGTCAACAAAAGCACCATGAGGATTCTGGCGGGAACTCTCGTTCAACCCTTTTTCGATTACGCATGCACCTCCTGGTACCCTAGCACCTCCAAAACCCTCAAATCTTAACTCCAAACATTCCAGAACAAGCTAGTCAGATTACTTCTAGACCTCCACCCCAGATCCCACCTCACTCCTACCCACTTCTCCAAAGTGGGCTGGCTCAGGGTGGAGGACAGAGTAAAACAACTTGCACTGAGCCTAGTCTATAAAATCCGCTACACCTCCCTGATACCGAAGTACATGTCAAACTACTTCCTTAACGTAAATGACCGCCATAACCATAACACCAGGAGGAGCTCCACTAACCACGTTAAACCCAGATTCCGATCTAACAAAGGTCTTAACTCATTCTCTTTCTATGCCACATCAATGTGGAATGCGCTCCCAACAGGTGTAAAAGAAAGGGCATCTCTATCCTCCTTCAAAACCGCACTAAAACAACTTTCTTTGTGTGAAGAGAGTGGGCTTTTCTGTTTGAATGTGAGATCAACTAGAGTAGCCAATATGAATGTATTGGTTAAACTGATCTCCTAAAGCTTTAGTAAAACTTGAAAATATTGCAATTCTGTCTTGATGGTCCTTCTTACTCAGCATATATGTCATCGAAAGAACTTGTGATTGACCAGTAACTTAGATTCCCTTGGAGGAAGAACTGGTCGACGCAACACTTCCCACATAAAGACACAAAACAAAACATTTGTTTTTGTATCCACGGATGAAATCTTGAAGTTGTTCAGTTTAAGCGTTATTATGGTGTACAGACACAGTCTTGCACCCAGTGGGCTAATTATGATTCATCTCTTTCTCTTGTCAGTTTCTGCAGGTCTGCCTTAGTGTCTGCCGTTGTTTGTATTAAAGAAAGACACTGTCTCCTGCTACCTTCTGCATCTTGAATCACAATCATCGCCATCATGTGACCCAAGCATGACAGATTACATTGTCAATTTTGCCTCTTTTCAATAACTTTGCAATACATTTTCGCAGTGACGTGCAGTCAGGTGAGGCAGGTGAGCCGGGGCCTCACGTGCCATCATGGAAAGAAAAAAAATTAATTAAATTGTTATATGTATCCAGTGATTATACTATAAAGTTATTTTCCATTTAACTTCACCAGTTTTAGATTATTTTTATTCAAAATCGCTGAATTTTCACATTTGCCGTTCAAATACTGAGAAGAGACTCGCGGTGAGTCACCAGCCAGTTGAGCCTCGCCAAGAATTGCGCAATGACTCAGCTAACTGCTGGCCTGCTGTGCAGTGAGACCGTATTGCTATGTGAATTATATTATAAATTTCCATAGTTTAGTTAGCTGAGGTATATAATGTACAGTGTTTTTTGTCAACAACTGTATGTGTGTAACGTATTTCTTGTGCTGAGCAATCATAAAACTGCTGCGAAGACGCACTGGGAGAGGCTCGCAGTAATCCCGCCTCCTGGTGGTAGAGGGCGGTAGTGATCCCAGAGCTCATTCTTGCGACTACTTGGCTGCAGAAGAAGTGACAACAAGCAGCAACAGTTAGCAGCGATCGTTTATTTTTTCCTCTCGCCTGGACTATTAACATGGAGGATTACATATCTAAAATAAAACAGTTTTCTAAACTGGACTTTCAATCGAAGCAGGAGGTAATAATTAAAGGAAGATCTCCATCGAGACAGAGAGACTTTTAAAACTGAAGAAAGATAAGGAAGACTTCTATAAACAAGTTATTGATGATTTTGTTAAAAAGGAGCGGCGCATGGACTTCATTTATAAGTAAAGGTAACACCATAATAACGTTTTTTTTTTATTAAATGTGCTTTTTTGTGTGCTACAGTTTGTATGTGTAAAGTTAAAGTTAAGTTAAAGTACCAATGATTGTCACACACACTAGGTGTGGTGAAATTTGTCCTCTGCATTTGACCCATCCCCTTGCTCACCCCCTGGGAGGTGAGGGGAGCAGTGGGCAGCAGCGGCGCCACGCCCGGGAATCATTTTTGGTGATTTAACCCCCAATTCCAACCCTTGATGCTGAGCGCCCAGCAGGGAAGAATGCTGGTATGAGCTTTTAAACATAACCCGTTAACTGCTGCCAATCAAATGGTGAATAAGATACTCTTTAGGGTTCATATGTTTGTAAATCTGACTGTGATGAAGTCAGTGCCTCACCAGCCATGAACCTCACCGCACGTCACTGCATTTTCGCACCCTAAGCAACATTTTTTAAAACATATCGTGGAGGTCTTGCCTCTCCGGGTTCTTCGGACCACCAACCACGGACATGACAGCTGTGTTCAGGGTTTTGAACAATGTTTTATTTTTCAATAAATTGTCCTTGGCGTGCTTTCCAGCCATGTTCAAGTCTTTCTCGCTTTCGCTCACGCACGTTCTCCAACATCAACAACTCCCCCTCTCCTTCCCGACTGCTGCCTTTAACAGAGCGACAGGTGATCAGACAAACACTCTCAGCTGGGTCATCTACGCACCTGTCGCTGATCTCGACGCCGGTCCTGGCACACCCAGCTTCGCTGCAGGTCCGCAGGCCACGCCCCCCCCCCCCCCACATATCTACAGATCCGAAGTTTTATTGGTAATACTTTACTTAGGTTTCCAGATTTACAGACTGACACCGTTTAAGATGTGTTTTTGACACCACTTCCAACTTTAAAAGGGTCAATTTCACGTATGGAGTGGGTAAGAGCGGCTTTCCAGAAACTTGAGGGTTCCTGGTTCGATTTCGGCATCCTCCATCCCCGCCACTGCCGTTGTGTCCTTGGGCAAGACACTTCACTGTCTTCACTGCTCCCATAGTGTCACTCACACTGGTATAAACATAGCTTACCACCACCAGGCTTGAATGTAGGGTTTTCCCAATGTAACACGCTTTGAGACAATTGTGTAAAAGCGCTATATATCGTATTTTCCGGACAATAAGGCGCACGTAAAATAATTTTTCTCCCTCAAAACTCCACAGTGAGCCTTAAAACCTGTAGCGCCTAATGTACGGAATAATTCTGGTTTTGCTTACCGACCTCGAAGCAACTGGATTTGGTAAATGGTGTATTGATAAGTGTGACCAGTAGATGGCAGTCAAACATAAGAGACACGTGTAGACTGCAATATGATGGCATACACAAGATCTGGGCAGTTCGGGGTTAATCATATCTAATGATTCAATCAATTACAACTGGACTGTTCGTCTAGAAGACATTTCTCCTCTCATCCAAGTAGATTCATGAGTATAAATCGTATATATAAAATGGTAAATGGGTTATACTTGTATAGCGCTTTTCTACCTTCAAGGTACTAAAAAGCGCTTTGACACTATTTCCCCATTCACCCATTCACACACACATTCACACACTGACGGCGGGAGCTGCCATGCAAGGCGCTAACCACGACCCATCAGGAGCAAGGGTGAAGTGTCTTGCTCAAGGACACAACGGACGTGATTAGGTTGGTAGAAGCTGGGGATCGACCCAGGAACCCTCAGGTTGCTGGCACGGCCACTCTCCCAACCGCGCCACGCCGTCCCCTAATAAAAGCCACCAGCTGCTAGACATGATCTGACCAATCTAAGTCTATGACCATGAACTGATACAGAAGGTAAGCTTGTATTTTTTTGCCTCATCCCTTTGAGAATCCTGTGTGATTGAAGCATTAACGAGTGGGACTATCCAGGATAAGCTGCAGTGTGCTCAAACAACCACCAGGTAGCATCTGTGAGCAGATAATACTGTGAACCCACTACTACCGACCACGCAGTCTGATAGTTTATATATCAATGATGAAATCTTAACATTGCAACACATGCCAATACGGCCGGGTTAGATTAGTAAAGTGCAATTTTAAATTTCCCGCGACATATCCTGCTGAAAACTTCTCGGTATGATGACGTTTGCGCGGGACGTCACGGATTGTAGCGGACATTTTGGGACAGCATTGTGGCCAGCTATTAAGTCGTCTGTTTTCATCGCAAAATTCCACAGTATTCTGGACATCTGTGTTGGTGAATCTTTTGCAATGGAGATAGCAAAGAAGAAAGCTGTAGGTGGGAAGCAGTGTATTAGCGGGCGGCTGCAGCAACACAAACACGTAGCGGCTACGTCGTAGCCGGTGTTTCGTTGTTTACATTCCCGAACGATGACAGTCAAGCTTTACCATTGGCCTGTGGTGAACTGGGACAACATGGACTCTTACCAGGAGGACTTTGAGTTGGATACGCATGCTTGTGGAGATGGGACAACAGAGACTCTTACCAGGAGGACTTTGAGTTGGATACGAATGCTTGTGGAGATGGGACAACAGAGACTCTTACCAGGAGGACTTTGAGTTGGATACGCGCTACCGTGAGTACGCAGCTGCGGCTTCCAAACATTTGATCGCTTGCCCGTACGTGCGTGCCGCTATGTGCATGTCACGTACGTAACTTTGGGGAAATATATGTGCTGTATGAACTTTGGGGAGGTGAACGGTACTTTGGGCTGTGGGATTGAGTGTGTTGTGCGGGTGTTTGATTTGTATTGGCGGGTTATATGGACGGGAGGGGGGAGGTGTTTGTTATGTGGGATTAATTTGTGGCATATTAAATATAAGCCTTGTTGTATTGTGGCTAATAGAGTATATATATGTCTTGTGTTTATTTACTGTTTTAGTCATTACCAGTTGAATATCAGGTCCCACCCGCCTCTCACAGCATCTTCCCTATCTGAATCGCTTCCACTGCCCTCTAATCCTTCACTCTCACTTTCCTCATCCACAAATATTTCATCCTCGCTCAAATTAATGGGGAAATCGTCGCTTTCTCGGTTCCGAATCGCTCTCGCTGCTGGTGGCCATGATTGTAAACAATGTGCAGATGTGAGGAGCTCCACAACCTGTGACGTCACGCTACTTCCGGTACAGGCAAGGCTTTTTTTTGTCAGGGACCAAAAGTCGCGAACTTTATCGTCGACGTTCTCTACTAAATCCTTTCAGCAAAAATATGGCAATATCGCGAAATGATCAAGTATGACACATAGAATGGATCTGCCTTCCCCGTTTAAATAAGAAAATCTCATTTCAGTAGGCCTTTAAGTGAGGGACGAGGCAAAAACTAACCCAAATTACTAACAACCGTCAAAAAAGGAACATTTGATACGTGAATGAACTTCTGGAAATTACATAGGCCTTAGAACTTAATAAGAGTTGAAAAATGTATTTTTCAAACTTTTACCCCTCCACACTACTTACTACACCTCTGCCAGTTATGCCCTATTTCTCTCAGTAATTTTATACTGACCCGTAGACTCAACCTGAAAGCCACACCTGTGTGCAGGTGCTCTTGCACTCATCTCCAACTTGTTAATAAAAGCTTCGTCACTTCACTCGCACTCTGCTTGATTGTTCTTCCTCACCTCCCGCCAGGCTCCCTAGCATCTAATCGCAGACCGTCCACCATTTGCTGCGTTTCGGTTTGGTTTCCCCTAAACCAGATGTCGGCAAACCAAAACGTTGAAAGAGCCATATTAGACCAAAAATGACTATGTGTCGCAGGCTGACAAATCTTCATTGACAGTAAAGTTAAAATTGTATATTTATTCTACACATTTTCACAACATTGGAAACCATTAGTAAAACTGGGGTTTCTCAGAGGGAGAGTTAACTCCTGGAAATGACTGGCTTAGAATGGCCAAAGGTATAGATCTGTGTGTCCGAGTTAAAGGAAACGGCAGCCCGTCTTCTTCTGATGGGTTATTACAATCTTTGCAAGCTGGGTTATGTTTGCTGTGGTCTGGAACAACGTGGCACACAAACAACTTTCAGAAATGCAAACAATATTACATACGGATAATGTGTCATAAGACATGCAAATATAAATTAATTACACAGAGGACATAAGTAAAGGAAATCAAACACCCTCAAATATACCTACAAACAAGGCATAATGTGCATCATTATGCCTTGTTTGTAGGTATATTCGAGCATACATACAGCTAGCCTTACTTCTAGACCTCCACCCCAGATCCCACCTCACTCCTACCCACTTCTCCAAAGTGGGCTGGCTCAGGGTGGAGGACAGAGTTAAACAACTTGAACTGAGCCTAGTCTATAAAATCCGCTACACCTCCCTGATACCGAAGTACATGTCAAACTACTTCCTTAACGTAAATGACCGCCATAACCACAACACCAGGGGGAGCTCCACTAACCACGTTAAACCCAGATTCCGATCTAACAAAGGTCTCTTTCTATGCCACATCAATGTGGAATGCGCTCCCAACAGGTATAAAAGAAAGGGCATCTCTATCCTCCTTCAAAACCGCAATAAAAGTTCACCTCCAGGCAGCTACAACCCTAAACTAACACCCTCCCCGGATTGTTAATAATCAAATGTAAACAATCAAATGCAGATACTTTTTCTTATGCCTTCTGATCGCTCTCTCTCTCTCTCTCTCTCTCTCTCTCTCTCTCTCTCTCTCTCTCTCTCTCTCTCTCTCTCTCTCTCTCTCTCTCTCTCTCTCTCTCTCTCTCTCTCTCTCTCTCTCTCTCTCTCTCTCTCTCTCTCTCCACTACTCGCTGTCCATATCCTACCAAGTCAGACCTACACTGTTCCAAAATCCATTTCTCTGTTCTCAATTGTTGATGTCTGATGATAACAACCAAACCTATTAAGTGGACCCTGACTTAAACAAGTTGAAAAACGTATTCGGGTGTTACCATTTAGTGGTCAATCGTACGGAATACGTACTTCACTGTGCAACCTACTAATAAAAGTCTTAATCAATCAATCAAAGCCTAACTAGCATGTTAGCATCGATTAGCTTGCAGCCATGCACTGACCAAATATGACGAGCACTCTACACAAGTCAATGACATCGACAAAAACTCACCTCCGTGCATTCACGCACAGCATAAAAGGTTTGGTGGACAAGATGAGCCAACGAGGGAGGACTTTCTGTGGCAGCGGCGGAGAAAGTTAGATGTGTAAACAAACGTCCACACAACTGCGGTGACTTCAAGGACCGCCGAAATTAGGACAAAACGCCGCTTGCCAAATACTCTCATCAGTAAAGCATGAACGCAAACATGTTCAACAGTGGACTTTCTAACAATTAGGAATGTTTGTGTCATGTTTGTCCTCCTACAGACACCCTATGAAAACAAAAAAATATGTATTTTCCCCATACATTTTTAAAAACAAGTTTAAGGACTGTACCTAAGTTACATTTTTAAACCAGTGTGGGTGGCACTGGGAGCAGGTGGGTAAAGTGTTTTGCCCAAGAACACAACGGCAGTGACTAGGTTGGCAGAAAAGGGGAGCTATACCGTGGCGACTTGTCCAGGGTGTACACTGCCTTCCGCCCGAATGCAGCTGACATAGGCTCCGGCACCCACCGCGACCCCAAAAGGGACAAGCGGTAGAAAATGGATGGATGGATGGATGGACTGTGCCTGGATTTGTTAGCCCTTTAGAAATGATTGAACATTTTTGGTTGACCGCTCCTCTTACTAATTGTTGTCTGCTGGACTCACTAAGGACTGAACTCTCACTATTATGTTAGATCCACTATGGACTGGACTCTCACACTATTATGTTAGATCCACTATGGACTGGACTCTCACACTACTATGTTAGATCCACTATGGACTGGACTCTCCCACTATTATGTTAGATCCACTATGGACTGGACTCTCCCACTATTATGTTAGATCCACTATGGACTGGACTCTCTCACTATTATGTTACATCCACTATGGACTGGACTCTCACACTATTATGTTAGATCCACTATGGACTGGACTCTCACACTATTATGTTAGATCCACTATGGACTGGACTCTCACACTATTATGTTAGATCCACTATGGACTGGACTCTCACACTATTAAGTTAGATCCACTATGGACTCGACTCTCACTATTATGTTAGATCCACTATGGACTGGACTCTCAATATTATGTTAGATCCACTATGGACTGGACTCTCACACTATTATGTTTGATCCACTATGGACTGGACTCTCACTATTATGTTAAATCCACTATGGACTGGACTCTCACTATTATGTTAGATCCACTATGGACTGGACTCTCACTCTATTATGTTAGATCCACTATGGACTGGACTCTCTCACTATTATGTTAGATCCACTATGGACTGGACTCTCACACTATTATGTTAGATCCACTATGGACTGGACTCTCACACTATTATGTTAGATCCACTATGGACTGGACTCTCACACTATTATGTTAGATCCACTATGGACTGGACTCCCACTATTATGTTAGATCCACTATGGACTGGACTCTCACACTATTATGTTAGATCTACTATGGACTCGACTCTCACTATTATGTTAGATCCACTATGGACTGGACTCTCAATATTATGTTAGATCCACTATGGACTGGACTCTCACTATTATGTTAGATCCACTATGGACTGGACTCTCACACTATTATGTTAGATCCACTATGGAATGGACTCTCACACTATTATGTTAGATCCACTATGGACTGGACTCTCACTATTATGTTAGATCCACTATGGACTGGACTCTCTCACTATTATGTTAGATCCACTATGGACTGGACTCTCAATATTATGTTAGATCCACTATGGACTGGACTCTCACTATTATGTTAGATCCACTATGGACTGGACTCTCACACTATTATGTTAGATCCACTATGGAATGGACTCTCACACTATTATGTCAGATCCACTATGGACTGGACTCTCTCACTATTATGTTAGATCCACTATGGACTGGACTCTCACTATTATGTTAGATCCACTATGGACTGGACTCTCACTATTATGTTAGATCCACTATGGACTGGACTCTCACTATATTATGCTAGATCCACTCGACGTCCATTGTATCCGGTCTCCCCTAAAGGGTTGGGCGTCACCCACATATGCGGTCCTCTCCAAGGTTTCTCATAGTCATTCACATTGACATCCCACTGGGTTGGGAGTTTTTCCTTGCCCTTATGTGGGCTCTGAACCGAGGATGTCCTTGTGGCTTGTGCAGCCCTTTGAGAAACTTGTGATTTAGGGCTATATAAAGAAACATTGATTGATTGATTGATTGATTGTCCACATCCATAAAAGTCAAATGCAAACCTCGCCAGTTTGTCCGTGTACTGCAAAATGTGTACAACCCAAAATAGCTTCCAGAAGAGGCCTTTTTTTTTTAGCTCAATGTGACCGACTTGTCAGTGTTTGAATGCGCATGTTTCTATACGCACCCTGTGGTTGTAACAATCAATCACGAGTGCCGGGTGTAGTCCGCCTTTTGCCCAAAGTCAGCTGCGTTAGGTTCCGGCGCCATGTAGCCTCATCTCACTTCCTCACTTGCATAAAACCAGAAACAACATATGCACTTCAGTGACAATGTCATTCGTCCAAGTAGTGGTGAGGCGTCACCTACAGATCCGTCTGAGCCGCGGATTAGACAGCGCCATCATTTTCAAAAGGCTGCAATGTTTTAAAGTAGCAGTAGAGTGGAAAAACTAGTTTCCCCTGTAGTGAATCTATTATCATATATATTTGATTTATGACACCAACAACTTACAAAGTTTGCGAATAAAATGAGATTAAAAGGAGATTCCCCAGCCATTTTGAAAGGAACCAAAGATCCCCTCCCCATCAACAACAATGCTAATCAAGCAGACTTTGTGAGAGCCAACAATAATTACTTTGGGAAAATTGTTGATTAGCGATTTTACGTGGCGATTTCAAAACCTCCAAACTTATTAATGAAAACCACAACTACGATGCACGTTTTTGCAAACAGCTGCTGCGTAATAAGTAACATACTTACAGTATTAACACATTGTAGGGCGCAACAGACAGCAAAGACTGACCTGACCAACACACAGGGCCGGCCCGTGGCATAGGCCGTATAGGCAAATGCTAAGGGCGCCGTCCATCAGGGGGCGCCACGCCAGTGCCACAAATGTTGGAGGAAAAAAATAAAAAAGTTGGTACTATTATTTCTAAGTACATAAAATAATCCCACGTTAATTAAAATGCAAAGTAAAGCCTATTTAATATAACTATTATTTGTTACAACATTACGCCCCCCTTTCCGCCCGCACGGTGCGCCCCCTCCCTTCCTGTCACCACATAAAAAAATCAACACAAGATGTCAAAACGGCCAAAACTGTCAGGTGCACAGGGAAGAAAAAAGAGAAAAGAAGAGGAGGAGAAACGAGAAAAAGACAGAGGTAGCAGGTAGGTAACGTTAGCCTACATGAAATTATTTGTCTGTTACAGAATGTGATAGTAACCTTTAGCATTAAGCTAATGTTACATGATTCGGCAATTCCTAATCAATAAATAGCTAGTTCTGTTTTAACGTCGGGTTAATATTGTGGAGGGGGCTAAATTGTAATGGAAAATAATAATGTAACATTAGGTATTTACTGTACTTCCTGGTGTACAGTAATTTGTAAGTCATTCTAGTTAATGCAATATTAAAAAGCACGAATAGAGAACTCTGTAGGATCCCCTTTTATTGTTGTATAGTTGTTAAAGTCATACTGGTTTGATATCTTGTTTTGTGCAGTGCCTTATTTATATTCTATTTTTAATTTATTTTATGCAACTTGTTGATACGTTTTATTTTGTGTGTATGTATGTAAAAAATATTGTATTTCATATATTCATTTTTTATTTTTTGTATTCATTTATTTATCCATATTTTTTTTTATCTTGTTAACAATTATGATTGTTAATTTGCTTTCTTTAAGTAAAAAAAAAGGTCAAAGACAAAGCTATTCGGTTTCTTGTGAGTATATACACTTCACTGCCGAAGCGGGAGGGCGCCACCTAAAATCTTGCCTAGGGCGCCAGATTGGTTAGGGCCGGGCCTGCCAACACACCATAAACTATACACCACCACATCTTGGACTTGCAACTTTAATAGCAACGTAGGGTCAACAGTTGATATACATCAAAACACACAAAACTACCCTTGAGGACTGGTATTGATTCTCAGGTAGCATTAGCGTTAGAATTTGCATTTTTTTCCAACATCAGGCTGCTTAAGAAATACAATACTTACAGTATTAACACATTGTAGGGCGCAACAGACAGCAAACACTGAACTGACCTACACACCATAAACTATACGCCACTACGTCTTGGACTTGCAACTGTCATACCTGCAAATGATACTCGGAAAAACCACAATGAAAGACGATATAACAACTGGACTACATTTATCATAATCAGCTCATTTTTAAATGCTGCAATAAAAAATGGCATTTTATAATCAAAAACAGTTCATATATATTAACACATGCAAAAGTACCCTTGAGGACCGAGATTGATTCTTAGGTAGCATTAGCGTTAGATTTAGCGATTTTTCCAACAGCGGGCTGCGTAAGAAATACAAAACTTACAATACTAACACATTGTAGGGCGCAACAGACAGCAAAGACTGAACTGACCTACACACCATAAAACTATACACCACTACGTCTTGGACTTGCAACTGTCATACCTGCAAATGATACTCTTAAAAACCATAATGAAACAAGATATAACAACTGGACAACATTTATCATAATTAAGTTAATTTAAGTTAAAGTACCAATGATTGTCACACGTAATGGGTCCCATTTTTATAGTCTTTGGTATGACTCGGCCCGGGTTTGAACTCGCAACCTACCGATCTCAGGGTTTGGACACTCTAATCAGCTCAGTTTTAAGTGTTGCAATAAAAATATAGATTTTCTGTCCAAAAACAGTTGATATATGTTAACACACGCAAAAGTACCCTTGAGCACTGGCATTGATTCGCAGGTAGCATTAGCGATTTTACATGGCGATTTCAACACCTCCAAACTTATTAATGAAAACTAGAACTACGATGCACGTTTTTTCAAACAGCTGCTGCTTAATAAGTAAAATACTTACAGTATTAACACATTGTAGGGCGCAACAGACAGCAAAGACTGAACTGACCAACACACCATGAACTATACACTACTACGTCTTGGACTTGCAACTGTCATACCTGCAACTGCTACTCGGAAAAACCATAATGAAACAAGATATAACAACTGGACAACATTTATCATAATTAAGTTGATTTAAGTTAAAGTACCAATGATTGTCACACGTAATGGGTCCCATTTTTATAGTCTTTGGTATGACTCGGCCCGGGTTTGAACTCGCAACCTACCGATCTCAGGGCGGACACTCTAATCAGCTCAGTTTTAAGTGTTGCAATAAAAACAAATATTTTATTACCAAAATCAGTTGATACATGTTAACACACGCAAAAGTACCCTTGAGCACTGGTATTGATGCTCGGGTAGCATTAGCAATTTTACATGGCGATTTCAACACCTCCAAACTTATTAATGAAAACTGCAACTACGATGCACGTTTTTTCAAACAGCTGCTGCTTAATAAGTAAAATACTTAAAGTATAAACACCTTGTAGGGCGCAACAGACAGCAAAGACTGAACTGACCAACACACCATAAACTATACACCACTACGTCTTGGACTTGCAACTGTCACACCTGCAAATGGTACTCAGAAATGTCACAATGAAACAAGATATAACAACTTAAGTGTTGCAATAAAAAAATTGATTTTATCATCAAAAACAATTAATATGTATTATGGGTACTATAAGTATTGCTATTGTTTCGGTTCTAATGTGAAGGGTAGCCATCCCTACTTTTTGGATGAACGGTGCTTTTCATTGGACGACATTGCAATGCATCAATTCTGTGGCTTCTTGAGGACAAATGAAATGCCTTTAATCGTGGCGATTGATTTAGTCTGGAAGTAACAGTGTATACCACACATGTTGTCATCCGGGCTAATCAAGAACACAAACAAATGCAGCCGATCACAGGAAGTGTTACAACGGGAGATGATATACATTTCATTGGAAGTGGGGGGGGAGTAACAAAAAAAACAGGCATCCAGTGTGTGAAGCTGTAAGAGTGAAAATCAAACATTGCACAGCCTTAATGATTACAGGTGCAACATCGGCGGGGGCGAACAGGCTTTTTTTAGAACAAAAGTTTTTGTGGAAGAAACGTGAAAATGAGGATTTGTGCAGAGGAAATAGAATGGTAAGTTACAGTAACGCTGCAGTGCATTGCCTTATTGGATTGTTGCAATCTAAATGATGCCTTCACTGAGCTGGGACAGGAAGAAATATCTGCACAACTGCACACCTTCAAACAGAGCCCGGAGAACAACAACGAGAAATACAATATTTAGTGACTTTTATGCAAATTGGACATTTCCCTGGGCTGTACATAGGGCGGTGCCCTCTGTTGACCGACCATACCTGCGCGTGTTACCGCTGAGGCAGCAGCCTCCTCTGTTGCGTCGCGTCGCCATTATTTGTTTTCGCTGCATTAATTCCTGTCAAATAGAAGGCGACACACGCACACACACACACACACACACACACACACACACACACACACACACACATGCACGCGCGCAGTTGTGAAAGTTGAGCTGATTGCTCACCAATGTTATCACAGGTGTGTGCCAAACACGTCGGGGAGCAGGCCTATCTTGCCAATGCACCTTTCGGACTGAGCGTGAAGCTCTTTTTTTTCTTTTTTTTTTACCCCCAACCCTCTTCCAGCTCGCCGCCATCAGGAAATGAAATGTATGGGAGAGAATTCCAAAAGTAAAATAATAATAAAAACAACAAAAAAACACTATTTTTGACTTCGTTTTAATGCAGCTGTTTGCTGCCAGGACAGATAGACGAATACATTAGAGGAACAAAATGCAAAAGAAGTAACTAAACTGAAGCCAGGGAGAATCTTCGATACAGCTTGGCTGGCTGACAAGTGACAAGAAGATATATATATATATATATATATATATATATATATATATATATATATATATATATATATATATATATATATATATATATATATATATATATATATATATACGTCAGGTCAGGAAAAAACACAGAAGCTATTTAAAGTTAAAAGTTAAAGTAGCAATGATTGTCACACACACACTAGGTGTGGCGAAATTATTCTCTGCATTTGACCCATCACCCTTGATCACCCCCTGGGAGTTGAGGGGAGCAGTGAGCAGCAGTGGTGGCCGCGCCCGGGAATCATTTTTGGTGATATAACCCCCAATTCCAACCCTTGATGTTGAGTGTCAAGCAGGGAGGTAATGGGTCCCGTTTGTATAGTCTTTGGTATGACCGAGCCGGGGTTTGAACTCAGGACCAACCGATCTCAGGGCGGACACTCCGACTACTAGGCCACTGAGCAGCCTTTTATCCCTACATGCCTGTTTCACAGGTTTCCCTGCTCTTCAAGGGATTTGTATATATGTAAATATATATATATATATATATATATATATATATATATATATATATATATATATATATATATATATATATATATATATATATATATATATATATATATATATATATATATATATATATATATATATATATATATATATATATATACATATATATATATATATATATATATATTGTTGGGTTGACCAGCATTCCTCCAATGGGGAATTCAAATTGCTAGTCTCTCCCAGATTCTTTTTATGGCAATAAGCTAATGTTTATATTCAATCACCAGGCAGTAGTTGGTATTCTGTGGTTTATTCTCCAAGCTTAGAGGACAAACGTGAGACCAATCCAGTACACAAGCGTTCCCTCGCCCGGTCTAGCTCGGTCTCCTTTCCAACTCCCGGAAGTGCTGTGATTTTCTCCTTCCTCCTCCTCCCCACCTGCTGTTTCCCCAGTCTAGCTGTGCTCCTTATCTTAGGAATGTAATGGCAGTCTCAACAAATAGAATAAACAGCGCTCTGACTCTAACCAAGGACACTCGAATGCAAGCACTTTGTACCACACGAGACATTAGCTGATGTAAATATGACTATAGGAGTTTTAGAAAGAAGTAACACTTAAATATGGATATGATTCTGATCTGCTTCCCACAGGTCTCCCTTTAAGATCTTCTAATAAGATCTTTATTACTTGTACAAAACTTACAAAGCACGCCCCACATTAAAGTAGGTGCTGTTTTTTTTTATTTAAGCAAGCTCGCAATAAAACAACAGCATCTTTACAAGGGAGATGTATGGAGGGAGTCCACGTCAATATCGTCATGGTCAGGGAAGGAAATCAACAATTCTCGTAAGTCTTAAAATTACCACTTTGCTAGACCCCCTTTAGTGAAACTTAGCACAAGGGGCGATAAAGCAACCGCATGAGGCTATGATAGCCAAAAAAACTCCAATGGAGAACAAGACAGACTTAATTAGGTCAGTCCACCTGCCAAATGTTCTTTGAAGCCAATCTTTGAAGGGGTCAGTGACCCCCTGAAACTTCAGTAGTTCCCTAGACAGGGCCTGGAGGCCCTCTAAGGCCTTCTAAGGCCCTCTGAACTGAGCCATTGGGGGCATTGTTGTTAGGAATTTATGTATGTATGTTATATATGTATGTATATATGTACAAATATATATACAGGTATATATATGGACGGTCAAACGATTAAACTATTTAATCGCGATTAAACGCAAAAATAAAAATTTTTCATCATTGATAAGTGTACCTTAGACATATAATTATCAGGTTTTAACGCCATAAACGGGCACTTAATTTGCTTTAAATACATGTGTTTTAAACATAATGCTTTTTTAAACAGCTCAACACAAAAAGGACAAACAACAATTAATGATAATTTTGAAAAAAAAAGGCCTACTGTTGGTTGGTGTCTTGCCAGATTTTGTATTTTGTAGAAATACAAAGAAAATCTTATATATATAAATATATGTATTGACAAAAATAAATGATGTTGTCTTTTATTCATATGACTGTCCACTTTTCAATTATTTTAACTAGGAAGCAGAACTCCACACTCAATCATTATCTTTCTTATATGTTTGTGCTCATTTTGTCAGCTACTGAGTAAAGACCGCCGCTCTAGAATATATTTTATTGTTCAAAAAAATATACATATATATAACTTTTTTTGTTATCTGTGGTGCCCTCAAACTTAAAATGCATTCTTCTAAGGATATGCAAATTGGTGTTGTGCCTGTTCACACAGACATCAACAACCACAAACATGTTTTAAAACTAATTTGCCATAACATTACAAATGAATGCATAGTGCTCTAGTGCTCTGAAAATCCACTCAAGGGATTTTTTTCCTTTTTTTTTCGAAGCTGCTTTTTTTGCTCTTACAATACAATTTTGATACAAGGTAGGAAATAACATGCTTTTTTTTTGTAAAGCACTTTGTTTTACATTGTACATGTATTAAAAAAAATGGCTATACAAATAAAGCCTGATTGATTGTCAGGTTCAAACACTGATGACATCGATTAAACAAGACAAAAAGCAAGGAATAAAACAGAGACAGAATTAAATTTGGCTCAAGTGAGGAGAGCACGTCTGGGCTGTACTCTTGTACAGTCTGGCGAAAGATTGTACGCCTCCTCTTTTATTTGGACTTTCCCTGATTAGATGGCAACAGCTGTTTCTAAGGGACGGGGGGTCGTAAACAGCCATCGCCTTTGATTACAACAGTTCAAAGAAAAGGTCGTAAAAACAGTTCAAAGAAGGCGGTGCCTGGAGGGGAATCTGGTCCTGCTTCCTCTTCGCTTTGTAGTTCTTGGGTCAAGACCAAATATTTATGTTGATTACAATACATGAAAGAAACAGAACACCTAGGATCAAAGACAGCTTTTGTCTGCTCGCCGGGAACTCATTGAAACACAAAGTTTTGTGATAACTTAGATACAATTATTCTGACATTGATTGATTGATAACATTTGGTGAATCTTAATATTTTATAGAGACAAATGCCTGGATTTTGTAGGCCTTGTATGTATCATAAAGCATAATAGTACAACAAATACAATCAAAAATCCCGTCAAATGTCCTTGAAATGGAGCAATGTGATGATTTTCCACATCCAACAAAACCATAAAGGCTTTGTTATTCTGTCTTTATCATAATTAGAATGACAAAGAACAATTAGAATCTGTATCATTTGCGAAGCGCGGTATTATTTAACAAAGATGTTGAATACAATTATTACTGTGCCCACCTGACCCTGATATCCTGCAGCGTTTCAACGCACGCATCCGATAGATTGGAGCTTATCGGACAAGATAACGAGCTACTTCTCTCGGGAACTCTAATCCAGTCGCATCTTCCACTTCTAGGCTCCCCTTTTTATTTTATTTCCAGACAAGCGGTGTAAAGTGAGCGGTCCCAAACATCCAAAGCTTTTTATTTAATTGTCCACATTTTCATTCAGGAAGCGGCTTTCTACAAAGGAAAAAATCTAATTCGCCGATTGAATTGTGAAACTCACGTGACCTAAAGATGCATCGGAACGGACAAGCGTCTGCTAATATTAATATATATTAAAAAAAAAAATCCTCCTGCAAAATGACTCAGACACAGATAGCTTGAAGGTCAGCAGCATTTCATCCATTTGGTCTCATTTTTGGGCAACAACAACAACAAAAAAAAGCCCTTACATTGAAGCAGGATCGGATCTGGCACACAAAAACCGTAGAATTCCGTCCACTCCTTCGGGTTTTCCTGTGGCAGATGTGTCCGCGTGTTTGTATTTACATTTGATGTCCAGCCATGGCATGGACTCTCGGCCGCGGTCCCCTGAGAGAGATTGTACTGTAAGTAAGGCCAGCATCTTTTGGGAACTAGACCAAAAAAAATATATATATATGAATATATATATATATATATATATATATATATATATATATATATATATATATATATATATATATATATATATATATATATTTATATATATATATATATATATATATATATATATATATATATATATATATATATATATATATATATATATATATATATATATATATATATATATATATATATATATATATATATATATATATATATATATATATATATTTATATATATATATATATATATATACATATATATATATATATATATATATATATATATATATATATATATATATATACATGTATACAAGTATATATATATATATACAACTATATATATATATATATTTATATACATATACAACTATATATATATATATATATATATTTATATATATATATATATATTTATATATATATACAAGTATATATATATATATATATATTTATATATATATACAAGTATATATATATATATATATATATATATATATATATATATATATATATATACAAGTATATATATATATATATATTTATATATATATACAACTATATATATATATATATATATATATATATATATATATATATATATATATATATATACAAGTATATATATAAATATATATTTATATATATATATATATATATATATATATATATATATATATATATATATATATATATATATATATATATATATATATATATATATATATATATATATATATATATATATATATACATTTTTTTTTATTTTTTATAAGAATCAATTTTTTAAAATGTTTTTAGACCATTTCCATGCAACCAGAAGGACATTTTCTAACCTGTACCCTGTTTTGAAAAAGTTTCACTGAAATTATTACACCAAATACACTGCGAAATCGGTTAGACTCGACATTTGTGTTGAATTGACAATTGACTCCGAATCGAATCTTCCCCCCCAGGAATCAGAAACGGATCAAAATTGTTGGGTGCCCAAAGATTAACTCCCCTATTACAATACAATCCATAAATTACCGGCACTGTTTTATAAGCCGCAGGGTTCAAAGTGTAGGCAAAACATTGTGGCTTATAATTTACAGTATAACTAAACAAGTTAGAACAAATCTTTCTGGTTAAAAGGATATGGCCTAAAAAACTTATTTGTATTGATTCTTATGAGAAACACTTAATAAAATAATTGTTTTAATCGTTTTTTTTAAAATGATGACTCAGTTTAATAAAAATTGCGACTCAGATGTGGATCGATTTTATTGTGCACCCCTAAGAAATATGTACGCCCCCTCATCCCTGTATTTATGTCTACACACACTGTTTAGTATTTGTGTTTGCACACACACATTTTTGTTTTTCCTTTATTGCGATGGATTCACAAAATTATGCAATATCTTGTATTTGAACATTGCTTCTTTAAAAAAAAATAAAAAAAAAAATAAAACCAGTGAAGTTGTCAGGTTGTGTAAATGGTAAACAAAAACAGAATACAATGATTTGCAAATCCTTTTCAACTTATATTCAATTGAATAGACTGCAAAGACAAGATAACTGGTAAAATGTGTTATTTTTTGCAAATATTAGCTCATTTGGAATTTGAAGCCTGCAACATGTTTCAAAAAAGCTGGCACAAGTGGCAAAAAAGACTGAGAAAGTTGAAGAATGCTCATCAAACACTTATTTTGAACATCCCACAGGTATTTAAAAAAAAAAAAAAATTTTTTTTTTTTTTTTTTTTTTTTTTTTTACATAAATAAATACAATCATGTGTGCTTACGGGCTGTATCCTTGCCGACTGTGTTGATCTATATTGATATATAATGTATATATAGTGTTTTTTATGTTGATTTAATAAAAAAAAAAAAAAATAAAAAAAAAAATAAAAAAATATTGGTTGGGGACCACTGCTCTACATGACTCCCCATGCCTTCTTCTTTTTATGCCATCGACATCATCACAAAATGTCTCAAAGTCACTTAGCACGGTTGTTTTGTAGCCTTCACAGTTTTCTGGTATTTTTTTTTTTTTTTTTTCTTCAAATGTGACTCAGCAGCTGTGATTAGGATGGTCAAACTCACATTTAAATGGGACTTTTCTCCAGAGGTCGTAGCCCCGCCGTGCTGTGACTCACGCGACTAATTCCATCTGAAAGGAAATAGTCACCAGGACTCTGCCGTCCCTGCCTGGTGTTTGCATAATAGTGTTTGGCAAGCGGGTGAAAGTGCCATTAGCAGGACCCGGCTACTACACTATATTGTTCATAACCCAACGCTGGATCGATACTTCATTTCAACATACCTCGCAGTATTGGGTGTTTTGATAGGTGGGGGTCATATGGTGTTATCATTCTCAATTTCTGATGTGTTAGTTTGATCGATATTCTGGTGTCTTTTCACAAAAGTAACAGAAGCATCCCTACAGGAGTGCAGCGTTCACGGTGGTCATAGCGAGGACTCCAATGGCACCCGGGAGGACGCAAACCTCAGCCAAGGTTTAATTGTTAACAAAATAATACAATTCTTAATTCCTATATTTGGGATCGAGAGAGTTTTACCTGAAACGAACAGCTGGCGAAAAACGACTTGAACAGGAGGTTTTCGTCCTGTCACTCACATACCTGCAGGGATGCAGCTGTCAACATTTGCATTCCAAAATTTGGAAAAATTTAAAAAAATAGTGGGGGTTTTTACCATTAATTGCCATTAAATACACTTACATCACGTGTTGCCTTCATTATAAGACTTATATTAGACTTTTAAAGTCATTTTGATAGTAGGCGAATATAGACACTTACATCATGTGTTGTCTTCATTATAAGACTTATATTAGACTTTTAAAGTCATTTTGATAGTAGGCGAATATAGACACTTACATCATGTGTTGCCTTCATTATAAGACTTATATTAGACTTTTAAAGTCATTTTGATAGTAGGCGAATATAGACACTTACATCATGTGTTGTCTTCATTATAAGACTTATATTAGACTTTTAAAGTCATTTTGATAGTAGGCGAATATAGACACTTACATCACGTGTTGCCGTCATTATAAGATTTATATAAGACTTTTAAAGTCATTTTGATAGTAGGCTAATATAGACACTTACATCACATGCTGCCTTCATTATAACACTTATATTAGACTTTTAAAGTCATTTTGATAGTAGGCTAATGTAGACACTTACATCACGTGTTGCCTTCATTATAAGACTTATATTAGACTTTTAAAGTCATTTTGATAGTAGGCTAATATAGACACTTACATCACGTGTTGCCGTCATTATAAGATTTATATAAGACTTTTAAAGTCATTTTGATAGTAGGCTAATATAGACACTTACATCACGTGTTGCCTTCATTATAAGACTTATGTAAGACTTTTAAAGTCATTTTGATAGTAGGCTAATATAGACACTTACATCACGTGTTGCCTTCATTATAAGACATATGTACGACTTTTAAAGTCATTTTGATAGTAGGCTAATATAGACACTTACATCACGTGTTGCCTTCATTATAAGCCTTATGTAAGACTTTTAAAGTAATTTTGATAGTAGGCTAATATAGACACTTACATCACGTGTTGCCTTCATTATAAGACTTATGTAATACTTTTAAAGTCATTTTGATAGTAGGCTAATATAATCACTTACATCACGTGTTGCCTTCGTTATAAGATTTATATAAGACTTTTAAAGTCATTTTGATAGTAGGCTAATATAGACACTTACATCATGTGTTGCCTTCATTATAAGACTTATATAAGACTTTTAAAGTCATTTTGATAGTAGGCTAATATAGACACTTACATCACGTGTTGCCTTCATTATAAGACTTATATTAGACTTTTAAAGTCATTTTGATAGTAGGCTAATATAGACACTTACATCATGTGTTGTCTTCATTATAAGACTTATATAAGACTTTTAAAGTCATTTTGATAGTAGGCTAATATAGACACTTACATCATGTGTTGCCGTCATTATAAGATTTATATAAGACTTTTAAAGTAATTTTGATAGTAGGCTAATATAGACACTTACATCATGTGTTGCCTTCATTATAAGATTTATATACGACTTTTAAAGTCATTTTGATAGTAGGCTAATATAGACACTTACATCATGTGTTGCCTTCATTATAAGATTTATATACGACTTTTAAAGTCATTTTGATAGTAGGCTAATATAGACACTTACATCACGTGTTGCCTTCATTATAAGACTTATATAAGACTTTTAAAGTCATTTTGATAGTAGGCTAATATAGTTGATATAGACACTTACATCATGTGTTGCCTTCATTATAACACTTATATAAGACTTTTAAAGGAATTTTGATAGTAGGCTAATATAGCTGATATAGACACTTACATCATGTGTTGCCTTCATTGTAACACTTATATACGGCTTTTAAAGTAATTTTGATAGTAGGCTAATATAGTTCATATAGACACTTACATCATGTGTTGCCTTCATTATAAGACTTATATAATACTTTTAAAGTCATTTTGATAGTAGGCTAATATTGCTGATATAGACACTTACATCATGTGTTGCCTTCATTGTAACACTTATATAGGGCTTTTAAAGTCATTTTGATAGTAGGCTAATATAGTTCATATAGACACTTACATCGTGTGTTGCCTTCATTATAAGACTTATAAAGACTTTTAAAGTCATTTTGATAGTAGGCTAATATAGCTGATATAAACACTTACATCATGTGTTGTCGTCATTATAACACTTACATAAGACCTTTAAAGTCATTTTGATAGTAGGCTAATACAGCTAATATAGACACTTACATCACGTGTTGCCTTCATTATAAGACTTATATAAGACTTTTAAAGTCATTTTGATAGTAGGCTAATATTGCTGATATAGACACTTACATCATGTGTTGTCTTCATTATAAGACTTTTAAAGTCATTTTGATAGTAGTCTAATACAGCTGATTTGGACACTTACATCAAGTGTTGCCTTCATTATAACACTTATATAAGACTTTTAAAGTCATTCTGATAGTAGGCTAATATAGCTGATATAGACACTTACAACATGTGTTGCCTTCATTCACACATATATAAGGTGTTTTAATTTTTCTCAACTCCAGACAGATTCGTTTATTTATTTATTTGTTGGTCCAATATGGCTCTTTCAACATTTCGGGTTGCTGACCCCCGGCCCAAACCCGACAAGCAAGAGTCCACACTGCACAATCTGATCTTTTGTCATTCACATCAAACAAGAATGTTCGGGACAACAATTGATGACATTCAGTGTGATATGTGGAGCATCTACCAGGAAGGGAGGGAGTGCTGTGTGTGTGTGTGTGTGTGTGACGCTTGTCTGTAGGAATCATAAAGATGACCACAGCTTGCAACTTGCGCCACTGAAGGGGAAATAATCGCTGCGTTACCTTCTCATGAATTATTAAACACTCTGTTTTTAGCCCGACTCCACGCGCTGAATTTGTTTGCGCCCGTCGATCTCCGGCAGCGTGTAAAAAGTGTTTACTTATTCATCTTGGATTTTTTTTTTTTTTTTTTGGAGGGGGGTCGTACTTTCTCCGGCTGCCGTATCGCGGCGGGTAAGCGAGCGCGTGTGAGCTGATGAAGGAGTGAGACAAGTGTCGGGAGCGGAGCAGCATCAGCATCAGCATCAGCGCTCTGGTCGGTTGCAGGCAGCGGCAGGCAGCAACGCTCTCAGTCACGGCGCAGGCGGCGACGGCAGCAGAAGCATCAAACTCTCCTCTCTCTTCCTCCCCGGAGTTGCGTCTTGCTCTGAGGACACCCGGCCCGGGAGAAAGTCATCCAAAGGGGCTGTTGGGAAAACAGAGAACCAAACGCAGACCTGGCTGCCTCCATGCCTATCGAATTTGTGTGCAAAATCAAGTTTGCAGAGGAGGATGAGAAGCAGAAAACCAAGCAGGATGGGGACAAGGAGAGTCTGATCGAGGAGCGCTGCGCGGCTCCGGCCAAGGACTTGGCCGGGTTCGCCAACTCCTGCTCCCTGCATGGGATTAATCACATCTTTGTCTCGGGTCGCCTCGGCATCCGGCAGACTCTGTGGGCTCTCGCCTTCCTCACCTCGCTGGCGCTCTTCGTCTACCAGGCGGCAAAGTGTGCCATCTCCTACCTGGAGCACCCGCACGTCACCGCCCTGAACGAGGAGGCCAGCCCGGAGATGGTCTTCCCGGCGGTGACCATCTGCAACATCAACCGCTTCCGCTTCTCCGCGCTCTCCGACGCCGACATCTACCACCTGGCGAACCTGACGGGGCTGCCGCCCAAAAACCGGGACGGGCACAAGCCCACGGACCTCATGTACCCGGCTCCGGACATGCAGGACATCTTCAACCGGACGGGGCATCAGCTGGAGGAGATGCTGATGAGCTGCAACTTCAGCGGGCAGAACTGCTCGGCTGACGACTTCACTGTGGTGAGTGGCAAAGTTTGGCAAAGTCCTCTCGGGTCGTTCGTACAAACCAGGTACCTAGGAATGGGAAACTCCAGGGAGCGACTCAGTATCTATGATCCGTTGCTTTATCCATGGTTCATGACTTGGGACTTGGTCTTGCTAAGTTTACCCTGTCGACAGCTGTTTCAAATGAGGTAAAAAAAATAGGAACTTCTTGCACCGGCAGTGCTTTATCCATGGTTCATGACTTGGGACCTGGTCTTGCTAAGTTTACCCTCTCGGGTCGTTCGTACAAAGCGGGTACCTAGGAACGGGAAACTCCAGGGAGCGACTCAGTACCTATGATCCGTTGCTTTATCCATGGTTCATGACTTGGGACCTGGTCTTGCTAAGTTTACCCTCTCGGGTCGTTCATACAAAGCGGGGACCTAGGAATGGGAAACTCCAGGGAGCGACTCAGTACCTATGATCCGTTGCTTTTATCCGTCGTTCATGACTTGGGACCTGGTCTTGCTAAGTTTACCCTGTCGACAGCTGTTTCAAATGAGGTAAAAAAATAGGAACTTCTTGCACCGGCAACAAAAAATAGCCTTTACTCGTGGTTCCTTGCATCTCTCCCGCCTTCTCCGGTGCCTCTTCCACGTTGTGTTGACACACACCACACCAGTTCGTACAAACCGGGTACCTAAGAACGGGAAACTCCAGGGAGTGACTCAGTACCTATGATCCGTTGCTTTATCCGTCGTTCATGACTTGGGACCTGGTCTTGCTAAGTTTACCATATTGACAGCTGTTTCAAATGAGGTGAAAAAATAGGAACTTCTTGCACCGGCAACAAAAAATAGCCTTTTCTCGTGGTTCCGTGCCTCTTCCACATTGTGTTAACACACACCACACCAGTTCATACAAAGTGGGTACCTAGGAACGGGAAACTCCAGGGAGCAACTCAGTACCTATGATCTGTTGCTTTATCCGTCGTTCATGACTTGGGACCTGGTCTTGCTAAGTTTACCCTGTCGACAGCTGTTTCAATTAAAGTAAAAAACAGGAACTTCTTGCAGCGGCAAAAAAAAATAGCCTTTACTCGCGGTTCCTTGCATCTCTCCCGCCTTCTCCGGTGCCTCTTCCACGTTGTGTTAACACACACCACACCAGTTCGTACAAAGCGGGTAGCTAGGAACGGGGAAACTCCAGGGAGCGACTCAGTACCTATGATCCGTTGCTTTATCCATGGTTCATGACTTGGGACCTGGTCTTGCTAAGTTTACCCTGTTGACAGCTGTTTCAAATGAGGTAAAAAAATAGGAACTTCTTGCACCGGCAACGAAAAATAGCTTTTACTCGTGGTTCCCTGCATCTCTCCCGCCCTCTCCGGTGCCTCTTCCACGTTGTGTTCACACACACCACACCAGTTCGTACAAAGCGGGTAGCTAGGAACGGGAAACTCCAGGGAGCGACTCAGTACCTATGATCCGTTGCTTTATCCATGGTTCATGACTTGGGACCTGGTCTTGCTAAGTTTACCCTGTCGACAGCTGTTTCAATTAAGGCAAAAAACAGGAACTTCTTGCACCGGCAACGAAAAATAGCCTTTACTCGTGGTTCCCTGCATCTCTCCCGCCCTCTTCAGCCTCTTCCACGTTGTGTTCACACACACCACACCAGTTCGTACAAAGCGGGTAGCTAGGAACGGGAAACTCCAGGGAGCGACTCAGTACCTATGATCCGTTGCTTTATCCATGGTTCATGACTTGGGACCTGGTCTTGCTAAGTTTACCCTGTCGACAGCTGTTTCAATTAAAGCAAAAAAACAGGATCTTCTTGTACCGGCAACAAAAAATAGCCTTTTCTCGTGGTTCCGTGCCTCTTCCACATTGTGTTCACACGCACCACACGAGTTCATACAAAGTGGGTACCTAGGAACGGGAAACTCCAGGGAGCAACTCAGTACCTATGATCTGTTGCTTTATCCGTCGTTCATGACTTGGGACCTGGTCTTGCTAAGTTTACCCTGTCGACAGCTGTTTCAATTAAAGTAAAAAACAGGAACTTCTTGCAGCGGCAAAAAAAAATAGCCTTTACTCGCGGTTCCCTGCATCTCACCCGCCCTCTCCGGTGCCTCTTCCACGTCGTATCTCAGCACCGCTGCTGTCTGACTTTAAATATTTAGAGACGGACATACATGATTTTTGCATTAGCCAGATTGACTAAAAGGACTGAAGCAATTTTCCACGTGAACGGACAGGGGTGTGCACGTTTTTACGGAGGGGGGATGGGGGGGGGGGGGTGTACTTGATTCAGCCTCGCTATTCATTGACGCAGAGTCCTCACGGGAGAACAATTCCCAACGTCTTTGCAGGAACATACAATTGCTTTATGGCAAGGGTGTCAAACTCATTTTAGCTGGGGGGCCGCTTGGAGGAAAATCTGTGCACTTTTAAAATCATGGCATTAAAACTAAAAAAATAAAGACAAATTCAGATTGTTTTTTCTTTGTCTTACTTTGGCCAAAAATAGAACAAACAAATTCTGAAAATATTACAATAAAAAGGTAGAAAAAAATACCAGCGGCGGTCGAGTTTAGATCAGGGGCCGGCAACCCAAAAATGTTGAAAGAGCCTAATTGGACCAAAAATACATTGAAAAAAAAATCTATCGGGAGCCACAAAAAATGTAAAGCCTTACATACGTAAGTCTTATAATGAAGGCAACACATGATGTAAGTGTCCATTTCAACTATACTAGCCTACTATCAAAATGACTTTAAAAGTCTTATATAAGTGTTATAATGAAGGCAACACATGATGCAAGTGTCTATATCAGATGTATAAGACTACTATCAAAATGACTTTAAAAGTAGTACCGTAATTTCCGGACTATAAGCCGCTACTTTTTCCCCTCGTTCTGGTCCCTGCGGCTTATACAAGGGTGCGGCTTATTTACGGCCTGTTCTTCTCCGACACCGACGAAGAGGATTTCGGTGGTTTTAGTACGCAGGAGGAAGACGATGACACAATGATTAAAGACTGACTTTTCATATACCGGTAGGCTGGTTATTTTGATAACGTACAGGTGAGCACTTTGTATTACTTTGCACCGTTGTATTATTTGTACTCTGCACGAATGCTGTTTGCCATGTCAAAGATGTGAAAGTTTGATTGAATGATTGAAAGATTTATTGTTAATAAATGGGACGCTTTGCGTTCCCAAACAGTCATCTCTGTCCCGACAATCCCCTCCGTGGTAGCAGGAACCCCTATATACTACGGTAATTACACATCAAAACCCTGCGGCTTATAGTCGGGTGCGGCTTATATATGGAGCAATCTGTATGTTCCCCTAAATTTAGCTGGTGCGGCTTATAGTCAGGTGCGGCCTATAGTCCGGAAATTACGGTATATAAGTGTTATAATGAAGGCAACACATGATGTAAGTGTCTATATTAGCTATAATAGCCTACTATCAAAATGACTTTAAAAGTCTTATATTGTCTTATAAAGAAGGCAACACATGATGTAATTGTCCATTTCAGCTATATTAGCCCACTATCAAAATGACTTTAAAAGTCTTATGTAAGTGTTATAATGAAGGCAACACATGATGTAAGTGTCTATATTAGCTATATTAGCCTACTCTCAAAATGAGTTTAAATGTCTTATATAAGTGTTATAATGAAGGCAACGCATGATGTAAGTGTCTATATTAGCTATATTAGCCTACTATCAAAATGAGTTTAAATGTCTTATATAAGTGTTATAATGAAGGCAACGCATGATGTAAGTGTCTATATTAGCTATATTAGCCTACTATCAAAATTAGTTTAAAAGTCTTATATAAGTCTTATAATGAAGGCAACACATGATGTAAGTGTCTATATTAGCTATATTAGCCTACTATCAAAATGACTTTAAAAGTCGTATATAAGTCTTATAATGAAGGCAACACATGATGTAAGTGTCTATATTGGCTATATTAGCCTACTATCAAAATGAGTTTAAATGTCTTATATAAGTGTTATAATGAAGGCAACGCATGATGTAAGTGTCTATATTAGCTATATTAGCCTACTATCAAAATTAGTTTAAAAGTATTATATAAGTCTTATAATGAAGGCAACACATGATGTAAGTGTCTATATTAGCTATATTAGCCTACTATCAAAATGACTTTAAAAGTCGTATGTAAGTGTTATAATGAAGGCAACACATGATGTAAGTGTCTATATTAGCTATTTTAGACTACTATCAAAATTACTTTAAAATTAGTATGTAAGTGTTATAATGAAAGCAACACATAATGTAAGTGTCTATATCAGCTATATTAGCCTACTATCAAAACGACTTTAAAAGTCTTATATAAGTGTTATAATGAAGGCAACGCATGATGTAAGTGTCTATATTAGCTATTTAGCCTACTATCAAAATGAGTTTAAATGTCTTATATAAGTGTTATAATGAAGGCAACGCATGATGTAAGTGTCTATATTAGCTATATTAGCCTACTATCAAAATTAGTTTAAAAGTCTTATATAAGTCTTATAATGAAGGCACCACATGATGTAAGTGTCTATATTAGCTATATTAGCCTACTTATAAAATGACTTTAAAAGTCTTATATAAGTGTTATAATGAAGACAACACATGATGTAAGTGTCTATATCAGCTGTATTAGCCTACTATCAAAACGACTTTAAAAGTCTTATATAAGTGTTATAATGAAGGCAACACATGATGTAATTGTCCATTTCAGCTATATTAGCCTACTATCAAAATGACTTTAAAAGTCTTATATAAGTGTTATAATGAAGACAACACATGATGTAAGTGTCTATATCAGCTGTATTAGCCTACTATCAAAACGACTTTAAAAGTCTTATATAAGTGTTATAATGAAGGCAACACATGATGTAAGTGTCTATATCAGATGTATTAGCGTACTATCAAAATCACTTCAAAAGTACAATATACGTGTTATAATAAAGGCAACACATGATGTAAGTGTCTATATTAGCTATATTAGCCTACTATCACAGTGACTTTAAAAGTCTTATATGAGTGTTATAATGAAGGCAACACATGATGTAAGTGTCTATATTTCCTCTAGACCTGCCAAAAATGAACTCCATAAACATTAAATATGGTGCCGGGTAGAGTAGCTGTCTAAAAACTTAAGGGTTCCTGGTTCAATTCCAGCTTCTGCTATCCTAGTCACTGCTGTTGTATCTTTAGGCACGACACTTCACCCGCCTTGTATCGGGTTTTTGTTGAAATTTGTAAAAAAAAAAAAATCAGTATATAAATATCATTCGTTTTACTTCATTTCATATATAGATTCACCCGGTCACAAAATTAGGTCAGTGTTATTATCCGCATGCCTTGGTTCCTTATGTACTGAAGCAGAGTGCGAGGAGATCCTGTGTAAATTAGTGGTAAACTCATGGTTTCGTGTCGTGGTACGCCAAATAATCACTTGATTAAAGTCATTGGATTTTATCTTTATTTTTTTTAATTTTATTTAATTTTATTTTATTTTATTTTATTTTATTTTATTTTATTTTATTTTATTTTATTTTATTTTATTTTATTTTATTTTATTTTATTTTATTTTTTATTTGACCACTCCTCTTGACAAAATTGGTGCAGTTCAGCTAAATGTGTTGGTTTTCTGGTATGGACTTGTTTCTTCAGCATTGTCCACACGTTTGAGTCAGGTCTTTGGGAAGGCCATTGTAAAACCTTAATTCTAGCCTGTTTTAGTCATTCCTTTACCACTTTTAATGTGTGTTTGGGGTCATTGTCCTGTTGGAACACCCAACTGCGCCCAAGACCCAACCTCCGGGCTGATGATTTTAGCTTGTCCTAAAGAATTTGGAGGTAATTGTCAGGTTCAACCACTGATGACATCTATTAAACAAGACAAGAAGCAAATAATTAAACAGAGACAGAACTAAATTTGGCTAAATTGAGGAGAGACGCCTGGACACTGTACCCTTGCACAGTGTCTCACCACACTCTGGCGAAAGATTGTACGCCTTCTCTTTTATTTGGACTTTTCCTGATTACATGGCAACAGCTGTTTCTAAGGGACGGGGGTCGTAAACAGCCATCGCCTTTGGTTACAGAACAGTTCAAAGAAAAGGTCGCAAACAGTTCACAGAAAAGGTCGTAAAAGAGTTCAAAGAAGCGGTCCCTGTAGGGGAGTCAGGCCCTGCTTCCTCTCCGCTTTGTAGTTCTCGGGTCAAGACAATATATTTCTGTTGATTACAATACATGAAAGAAACAGAACACCTTCATGTTGCTTCCCGTCCTACGCAGTGGAGTTTTACTAGCCTTTTGATTGGCAGGATTAAAGACAGCTTTTGTCCTCTCGCCGGGAACTCATTGAAACACAAAGTTAGATACAATTATTCTGACATTTATCCTCCTTTTTCATTGTTCCATTTACTCTCTGTAAAGCACCAGTTCAATTGGCAGCAAAACAGGCCCAGAGCATAATACTACCACCACCATGCTTGACAGTCGGCATGGTGTTCCTGGTATTAAAGGCCTCACCTTTTCTCTTCCAAACATATTGCTGGGTGTTGTGGCCAAACAGCTTATTTTTAGTTTCTTCTGACATCACATGGACAAAGATAAGACCTTCTGGAGGAAAGTTCTGTGGAATAGCTAAACATGCTTCACTGTAAACAAATGCCATTGGTGGATCTACACCTGACATCCACTGTAATGATACCAAGTACAATAGTGTATCTAGTCGATACTACTATGATTATGTCGATATGTTTTGGCATCACAACATCTTCTTTCGTTTTAAAAAAATCATATTATGTTTATAAACTCAGGAAATACGTCATTGGACACATGAGGACTTTAAATATGACCAATGTAGAAAATAAGCAGATATTAACAGTAAATGAACAAGTAGATTAATAATCAATTTTTACAGCTTGTCCTTTATAATTTTGACCAAATAATAGAATGGAAAATGACACAATATGTTACTGCATATGTCAGCAGGCTAATTAGGAGCTTTTGTTTACTTACTACTAAAAGACAAGTTGTCTTGTATGTTCACTATTTTTATTTAAGGACAAACTTGCATTAAGAAACATATGTTTAGTGTACCCTAAGATTTCTTTGTTAAAATAAAGCCAATAATGCCATTTTTTGTGGTCCCCTTTAATTAGAAAAGTACCGAAAAGTACTGAAAAGTACCGAAAAGTATTGAAAAGTACCGAAAAGTATCGAAAAGTATCAAAATAATTTTGGTACCGGCACAAAATGTTGGTATCGGGACATGGTGTATTTTCGATCTTTTTTCATATATAAGGCCCACCGGGTTATAAGGCGCAACGCCGATGAATGGTGTATTTTCGATCTTTTTTCATATATAAGGCGCACCGGATTATAAGAGCCTCTGTTTGTTTACTTACTACTAAAAGACAAGATGTCTTGTATGTTCACTATTTTATTTAAGGACAAACTTGCAATAAGAAACATGTTTAGTGTACCCTAACATTTTTTGTTAAAATAAAGCCAATAATGCCATTTTTTGTGGTCACCTTTAATTACAAAAGTACGGAAAAGTACAAGAAAGTTCGGAAAACTATGGAAAAGTTCCGAAAAGTATCGAAATAATTTTGGTACCGGTGCCGGCACCAAAATGTTGGTATCGGGACATGGTGTATTTTCGATCTTTTTTATATATAAAGCGCACCGCCGATGAATGGTGTATTTTCGATCTTTTTTCATATATAAGGCGCACCGGATTATAGGAGCCTCTGTTTGTTTACTTACTACTAAAAGACAAGTTGTCTTGTATGTTCACTTTTTTATTTAAGGACAAACTTGCAATAAGAAACATATGTTTAATGTACCCTAAGATTTGTTTTGTTAAAATAAAGCCAATAGTGCAATTTTTGTGGTCCCCTTTAATTAGAAAAGTACGGAAAAGTACAGGAAAGTTCGGAAAAGTATTGAAAAGTTCCGAAAAGTATAGAAATAATTTTGGTACCGGTACCGGCACCAAAATGTTGGTATCAGGACATGGTGTATTTTCGATCTTTTTTCATATATAAGGCGCACCGCCGATGAATGGTGTATTATCGATCTTTTTTCATATATAAGGCGCACCGGGTTATAGGAGCCTCTGTTTGTTTACTTACTACTAAAAGACAAGTTGTCTTGTATGTTGACTATTTTTATTTAAGGACAAACTTGCAATAAGAAACATATGTTTTATTTACTGTAAGATTTGTTTTGTTAAAATAAAGCCAATAATGCCATTGTTTGTGGTCCCCTTTATTTAGAAAAGTGCTGAAAAGTACAGAAAAGTGCCGAAAAGTACCAAAAAGTACCGAAAAGTATCGAAATAATTTTGGTACCGGCACCAAAATGTTGGTATCGGGACATGGTGTATTTTCAATCTTTTTTCATATATAAGGCGCACCGGATTATAAGGCGCACCGCCGATGAATGGTGTAGTTTCGATCGTTTTTCATATACCTGTATAAGGCGCACCGGATTATAGGAGCCTCTGTTTGTGTATTTACTACTAAAAGACAAGTTGTCTTGTATGTTCACTATTTTATTTAAGGACAAACTTGCAATAAGAAACATATGTTTAGTGTACCCTAAGATTTGTTTTGTTCAAATAAAGCCAATAATGCAATTTTTTGTGGTCCCCTCTAATTATCCATCCATCCATTTTCTACCGCTTATTCCCTTTTTGGGGTCGCGGGGGGCGCTGGAGCCTATCTCAGCTACAATAATTAGAAAAGTACCGAAAAGTACTGAAAAGTACCAAAAAGTACAGAAAAGTACAGAAAAGTACCGAAAAGTACTGAAAAGTACCAAAAAGTACCGAAAAGTATCGAAATAATTTTGGTATCGGTACCGGCACCAACATTTTGGTATCGGGACATGGTGTATTTTCGATCTTTTTTCATATATAAGGCGCACTGGATTATAAGGCGCACCGCCGATGAATGGTGCATTATCGATCTTTTTTCATATATAAGGCGCACCGGATTATAAGGCGCACTGCCGATGAATGGTGTATTTTCGATCTTTTCTCGTATATAAGGCGCACCGGATTATAAGGCGCACGGCCGATGAATGGTGTATTTTCGATCGTTTTTCATATATAAGGCGCACTGGATTATAGGAGCCTCTGTTTGTTTACTTACTACTAAAAGACAAGATGTCTTGTATGTTCACTATTTTATTTAAGGACAAACTTGCATTAAGAAACATATGTTTAATGTACCCTAAGATTTGTTTTGTTAAAATAAAGCCAATAATGCCATTTTTTGTGGTCCCCTTTAATTAGAAAAGTACGGAAAAGTACAGGAAAGTTCGGAAAAGTATTGAAAAGTTCCGAAAAGTATCGAAATAATTTTGGTACCGGTACCGGCACCAAAATGTTGGTATCAGGACATGGTGTATTTTCGATCTTTTTTCATATATAAGGCGCACCGCCGATGAATAATGTATTATCGATCTTTTTTCATATATAAGGCGCACCGGATTATAGGAGCCTCTGTTTGTTTACTTACTACTAAAAGACAAGTTGTCTTGTATGTTCACTTTTTTATTTAAGGACAAACTTGCATTAAGAAACATATGTTTAGTGTACCCTAACATTTTTTTTGTTAAAATAAAGCCAATAATTCCATTTTTTGTGGTCCCCTTTAATTAGAAAAGTACGGAAAAGTACAGAAAAGTTCGGAAAAGTATGGAAAAGTTCCGAAAAGTATAAAAATAATTTTGGTACCAGTACTGGCACCAAAATGTTGGTATCGGGACATGGTGTATTTTCGATATTTTTTCATATATAAGGCGCACCGGATTATAGAAGCCTCTGTTTGTTTACTTATTACTAAAAGACAAGTTGTCTTGTATGTTCACTATTTTTATTTAAGGACACACTTGTAATAAGAAACATGTTTAGTGTAACTTTGTTGTTAAAATAAAGCCAATAATGCCATTTTTTGTGGTACCCTTTAATTAGAAAAGTGCCGAAAAGTACCGAAAAGTATCGAAATAATTTTGGTACAGGTACCGGCACCAAAATGTTGGTATCGGGACATGGTGTATTTTTGATCTTTTTTCATATATAAGGCGCACTGGATTATAAGGCGCACCGCCGATGAATGGTGCATTTTCGATCTTTTTTCATATATAAAGCGCACCGGATGATAAGAGCCTCTGTTTGTTTACTTACTACTAAAAGACAAGATGTCTTGTATTTTTATTATTTTATTTAAGGACAAACTTGCATTAAGAAACATATGTTTAATGTACCCTAAGATTTGTTTTGTTAAAATAAAGCCAATAATGCCATTTTTTGTGGTCCCCTATAATTAGAAAAGTACCGAAAAGTACTGAAAAGTACCAAAAAGTACCAAAAAGTACCGAAAAGTACTGAAAAGTACCAAAAAGCACCGAAAAGAATCAAAATAATTTTGGTACCGGTACCGGCATCAAAATGTTGGTATCAGGACATGGTGTCTTTTCGATCTTTTTTCATATATAGGGCACACTGGATTATAAGGCGCACAGCCGATGAATGGTGCATTTTTTAATCTTTATTCATATATAAGGCGCACCGGATTATAAGGCGCACCGCCTGTGAATGGTGTTTTTTTCTATCTTTTTTCATATATAAGACGCACCGGAATATAGGAGCCTCTGTTTGTTTACTTACTACTAAAAGACAAGTTGTCTTTTATGTTCACTATTTTATTTAAGGACAAACTTGCAATAAGAAACATATGTTTAATGTACCCTAAGATTTGTTTTGTTAAAATAAAGCCAATAATGCCATTTTTTGTGGTCCCCTATAATTAGAAAAGTACAGAAAAGTACTGAAAAGTACCAAAAAGTACCAAAAAGTACCGAAAAGTACTGAAAAGTACTGAAAAGTACCAAAAAGTACCGAAAAGTATCGAAATAATTTTGGTACCGGTACTGGCACCAAAATGCTGGTATCAGGACATGGTGTATTTTCGATCTTTTTTCATATATAGGGCGCACTGGATTATAAGGCGCACAGCCGATGAATGGTGCATTTTGTAATAGTTATTCATATATAAGGTGCACCGGATTATAAGGCGCACCGCCTGTGAATGGTGTTTTTTTCGATCTTTTTTCATATATAAGGCGCACCGGAATATAGGAGCCTCTGTTTATTTACTTACTACTAAAAGACAAGTTGTCTTTTATGTTCACTATTTTATTTAAGGACAAATTTGCAATAAGAAACATATGTTTAATGTACCCTAAGATTTGTTTTGTTAAAATAAAGCCAATAATGCCATTTTTTGTGGTCTCCTATAATTAGAAAAGTACCGAAAAGTACTGAAAAGTACCGAAAAGTACCAAAAAGTACCAAAAAGTACCAAAAAGTACCAAAAAGTACCAAAAAGTCCTGAAAAGTATTGAAATAATTTTGGTACCGGTACCGGCACCAAAATGTTGGTATCGGGACATGGTGTATTTTCAATCTTTTTTCATATATAAGGCGCACTGGATTATAAGGCGCACAGCCGATGAATGGTGCATTTTTATCTTTATTCATATATAAGGCGCACCGCCTGTGAATGGTGTTTTTTTCTATCTTTTTTCATATATAAGGCGCACCGGAATATAGGAGCCTCTGTTTGTTTACTTACTACTAAAAGACAAGTTGTCCTTTATGTTCACTATTTTATTTAAGGACAAATTTGCAATAAGAAAAATATGTTTACCCTAAGATTTGTTTTGTTAAAATAAAGCCAATAATGCCATTTTTTGTGGTCCCCTATAATTAGAAAAGTACCGAAAAGTACTGAAAAGTAGCAAAAAGTACCAAAAAGTACCGAAAAGTACTGAAAAGTACCAAAAAGTACCGAAAAGTATCGAAATAATTTTGGTACCGGTACCGGCACCAAAATGTTGGTATCAGGACATGGTGTATTTTCGATCTTTTTTCATATATAGGGCGCACTGGATTATAAGGCGCACAGCCGATGAATGGTGCATTTTTTATCTTTATCCATATATAAGGCGCACCGGATTATAAGGCGCACCGCCTGTGAGTGGTGTTTTTTTCGATCTTTTTTCATATAAGGTGCACCGGAATATAGGAGCCTCTGTTTGTTTACTTACTACTAAAAGACAAGTTGTCTTTTATGTTCACTATTTTATCTAAGGACAAATTTGCAATAAGAAACATATGTTTAATGTACCCTAAGATTTGTTTTGTTAAAATAAAGCCAATAATGCCATTTTTTGTGGTCCCCTTTAATTAGAAAAGTACCGAAAAGTACTGAAAAGTACCAAAAAGTACCAAAAAGTACCAAAAAGTACCAAAAAGTCCTGAAAAGTATTGAAATAATTTTGGTACCGGTACCGGCACCAAAATGTTGGTATCGGGACATGGTGTATTTTCAATCTTTTTTCATATATAAGGCGCACTGGATTATAAGGCGCACAGCCGATGAATGGTAAATTTTTATCTTTATTCATATATAAAGCGCACCGCCTGTGAATGGTGTTTTTTTCGATCTTTTTTCATATATAAGGCGCACCGGAATATAGGAGCCTCTGTTTGTTTACTTACTACTAAAAGACAAGTTGTCTTTTATGTTCACTATTTTATTTAAGGACAAATTTGCAATAAGAAACATATGTTTAATGTACCCTAAGATTTGTTTTGTTAAAATAAAGGCAATAATGCCATTTTTTGTGGTCCCCTATAATTAGAAAAGTGCCGAAAAGTACCAAAAAGTACCAAAAAGTCCTGAAAAGTATTTAAATAATTTTGGTACCGGTACCGGCACCAAAATGTCGGTATCGGGACATGGTGTATTTTCAATCTTTTTTCATATATAAGGCGCACTGCACTGGATTATAAGGCGCACAGCCGATGAATGGTGCATTTTTGATCTTTATTCATATATAAGGCGCACCGGATTATAAGGCGCACCGCCTGTGAATGGTGTTTTTTTCGATCTTTTTTCATATATAAGGCGCACCGGAATATAGGAGCCTCTGTTTGTTTACTTACTACTAAACTTTATGTTTACTATTTTATTTAAGAACAAATTTGCAATAAGAAACATATGTTTAATGTACCCTAAGATTTGTTTTGTTAAAATAAAGCCAATAATGCCATTTTTTGTGGTCCCCTATAATTAGAAAAGTACCGAAAAGTACTGAAAAGCACCAAAAAGTACCAAAAAGTACCAAAAAGTCCTGAAAAGTATTGAAATAATTTTGGTACCGGTACTGGCACCAAAATGTTGGTATCGGGACATGGTGTATTTTCAATCTTTTTTCATATATAAGGCGCACTGGATTATAAGGCGCACAGCCGATGAATGGTGCATTTTTATCTGTATTCATATATAAGGCGCACCGCCTGTGAATGGTGTTTTTTTCGATCTTTTTTCATATATAAGGCGCACCGGAATATAGGAGCCTCTGTTTGTTTACTTACTACTAAAAGACAAGTTGTCTTTTATGTTCACTATTTTATTTAAGGACAAATTTGCAATAAGAAAAATATGTTTAATGTACCCTAAGATTTGTTTTGTTAAAATAAAGCCAATAATGCCATTTTTTGAACCAAAAAGTAGCAAAAAGTACCAAAAGGTATCAAAATAATTTTGGTACCGGTACCGGCACCAAAATGATGGTATCGGGACAACGCTAGTAACAACATTTATAAGTCAGAAAAGATGGAATTCTTCATAGTTTCCCTTTAATTTCAGTTGGGGGGGAGAGGGAAGTCTGGGGTTCTCTGCTTAGGCTGCTGCCCCCGCGACCCCACCTTGGATAATTAAAAATAACACAAAGAAAAGCGCCCAAAAAAACAAAAACAAAAATCCTCTGTTTTTAAAGTAAACTTCCCGTCCGAACAAGTGCCGTGGAACTTGTACAAATGTAGGAAGTGTCCGTGTCAGTCAGTCAAGCATCTATTAGCACTTTTCGGACACGGCTGGACTTCATCAGCTCCCCGAGCTGCTTGTTCCTCTCCGTCAGCCTCCTGATGGACTGGATCTGCATTTTCAGGGCCTGTCACTTAGATGTGTCACAGGCTACTTGCCGCCCCCCCGACAAATCACTTACTCCCCTGGTCCCGAGTTCCGGGAACACGGGGTGGACGCGGGCATCGTGCGAGCGGAAAGCAAAGCGACGTGCGAGGACACAAAACAACACGGAAGGATATTTTTATTTTTTTTCCTGTGTTGTTGTGCAAAAAGAGCCCGGGTGTCATTTGTCACGGCGAGCCGGGGAAATGGAAGGAAGTCATTATTACAGGTGATGTCCTATTAATCACGGCCAAACATGTACAAACCTCGGTCATTACTCGCCCTCTCGCGGGGACCCGCTTCATGGATCGCCTTCTTGTAATGTGCTTTCCTCCTATTGATCATCCTGGCCGCGCCAGATGTTTCCTTTTGGTAATGCGCTTGCCCACATTTCACACACACATAAAAAAACCGGAACGGAATTGTGATGTTTCCTGCCGTTGTCGGTAAATGTTCATAATCAACATTTATTATTACCGTAATTTGCAGACCAAAGGGCACACCGGATTATAAGGTGCACTGCCGATGAATGGTCTATTTTCGATCTTTTTTTCATATTTAAAAGCACTGGATTATAAGGCGCACTGCCGATGAATGGCGTATTTTTTCGATCTTTTTTCATGTATAAGGGCGCACCGGATTATAAGGCGCACCGCCGACGAATGGTGTATTTTCAACCCTTTTTCATATTTAAAAGCACTGGGTTATAAAGCGCACTGCCGATGAATGGCGTATTTTTTCGATCTTTTTTCATGTATAAGGCGCACCGGATTATAAGGCGCACCGCCGACGAATGGTGAATTTTCAACCTTTTTTCATATTTAAAAGCACTGGATTATAAAGCGCACTGCCGATGAATGGCATATTTTTTCGATCTTTTTTCATGTATAAGGCGCACCGGATTATAAGGCGCACCGCCGACGAATGGTGTATTTTCAACCTTTTTTCATATTTAAAAGCACTGGATTATAAAGCACACTGCCGATGAATGGCATATTTTTTCGATCTTTTTTCATGTATAAGGCGCACCGGATTATAAGGCGCACCGCCGACGAATGGTGAATTTTCAACCTTTTTTCATATTTAAAAGCACTGGATTATAAAGCGCACTGCCGATGAATGGCGTATTTTTCGATCTTTTTTCATGCATAAGGCGCATCGGATTATAAGGCGCACCGCCGACGAACGGTGTATTTTCAACCTTTTTTCATATTTAAAAGCACTGAATTATAAGGCGCACTGCCGATGAATGGCATATTTTTTCGATCTTTTTTCATGTACAAGGCGCACCGAATTATAAGGCGCACCGCCGACGAATGGTGTATTTTCAACCTTTTTTCATATATAAGGCGCACCGCCGATGAATGGTGTATTTCCAATCTTTTTTCATATATAAGGCGCACCGGCTTATAAGGCGCACTGCCGATGAATGGTGTATTTTCGATATTTTTTTCAAATATAAGGCGCACCGTACTATAAGGCGCACTGCCGATGAATGGTGTATGTTCGATCTTTTTTCATATATAAGGCGCACCGCCAATGAATGGTGTATTTCCGATCTTTTTTCATATATAAGGCGCACCGGCTTATAAGGCGCACTGCCGATGAATGGTGTATTTTCGATCTTTTTTCAAATATAAGGCGCACCGGACTATAAGGCGCACTGCCGATGAATGGTGTATTTTCGATCTTTTTTCATATATAAGGCACACCAGATTATAAGGCGCACTGCCGACGAATGGTGTATTTTCAATCTTTTTTTCATATATAAAAGCACTGGATTATAAAGCGCACTGCCGATGAATGGCGTATTTTTTCGATCTTTTTTCATGTATAAGGCGCACCGGATTATAAGGCGCACCGCCGACGAATGGTGTATTTTCAACCTTTTTTCATATATAATGCGCACCGCCGATGAATGGTGTATTTCCGATCTTTTTTCATATATAAGGCGCACCGGCTTATAAGGCGCACTGCCGATGAATGGTGTATTTTCGATCTTTTTTCAAATATAAGGCGCACAGGACTATAAGGCGCACTGCCGATGAATGGTGTATTTTCGATCTTTTTTCATATATAAGGCACACCAGATTATAAGGCGCACTGCCGACGAATGGTGTATTTTCGATCTTTTTTCAAATATAAGGCACACCAGATTATAAGGCGCACTGCCGACGAATGGTGTATTTTCGATCTTTTTTTCATATATAAAAGCACTGGATTATAAAGCGCACTGCCAATGAATGGCATATTTTTTCGATCTTTTTTCATGTATAAGGTGCACCGGATTATAAAGCGCACTGCCGATGAATGGTGTATTTCCGACCTTTCTTCATATATAAGGCTCACCGCCGATGAATGGTGTATTTTCTTTCTTTTTTTCATATGTAAGGCGCACCGGCTTATAAGGCGCACTGCCGATGAATGGTGCATTTTCGATCCCTTTTCAAATATAAGGCGCACCGGACTATAAGGTGCACTGCCGATGAATGGTGTATTTTCAACCTTTTTTCATATATAAGGCGCACTGCCGATGAATGGTGTATTTTCGATCATTTTCATATATAAGGCACAGCGGGTTATAAGGCGCACTGCCGATGAATGGTGTATTTTCAATCTTTTTTCGTATATAAGGCGCACCGGGTTATAAGGCGCACACTGCCGATGAATGGTGTATTTTTTAAATATCTTTTTCATATATAAAGCGTACCGGATTATAAAGTGCACTGCCGATGAATGGTGTATTTTTAAAATATTTTTTCATGTATAAGGCGCACCTGATTATAAAGCGCACTGCCGGTAAATGGTGTATTTTTGGTCTTTTGTCATATATAAGGCGCACCGGATAATAAAGTGCACTGCCGATGAATGGTGTATGTTCGATCTTTTTTTATATATACGGCGCACCGGTTTATAAGGAGCACTGCCGATGAATGGTGTATTTCCGATCTCTTTTCATATATAAGGCGCACCAGATTATAAAGCGCACTGCCGATGAATGGTGTGTTTTCGGTCTTTTTTCACATACAAGGCGCACCGTATTATAAGGCGCACTGCCGATGAATGGTGTATTTTTTCGATCTTTTTTCATGTATAAGGCGCACCGGATTATAAGACGCACTGCCGATGAATGGTGTATTTTCGACCTTTTTTCATAAATAAGGCGCACTTGATTAAAAGGTGCACCGCCGATAAATGGTGTATTTTTTTGATCGTTTTTCATATATAAGGTGCACCGGATAACAAAGCTCACTGCTGATGAATGGTGTAATTTCGATCTTTTTTCTTATATAAGGTGCACCGGATAACAAAGCTCACTGCTGACGAATGGAGTATTTTCTATCTTTTTTCATATATAAAGCGCACCGGATTATAAGGAGCACTGCCGATGAATGGTGTATTTCCGATCTCTTTTCATATATAAGGCGCACCGGATTATAAAGCGCACTGCCGATGAATGGTGTGTTTTCGGTCTTTTTTCACATACAAGGCGCACCGTATTATAAGGCGCACTGCCGATGAATGGTGCATTTTCGATCTTTTTTTCATATATAAGGCGCACCGGATTATAAGGCGCACTGCCGATGAATGGTGCATTTTCAATCTTTTTTCATATATAAAGCGCACCGGATTAAAAGGCGCACTGCCGATGAATGGTGTATTTTTTCGATCTTTTTTCATGTATAAGGCGCACCGGATTATAAGACGCACTGCCGATGAATGGTGTATTTTTGACCTTTTTTCATAAATAAGGCGCACTTGATTAAAAGGTGCACCGCCGATAAATGGTGTATTTTTTTGATCGTTTTTCATATATAAGGTGCACCGGATAACAAAGCTCACTGCTGATGAATGGTGTAATTTCGATCTTTTTTCATATATAAGGCGCACCGGATTATAAAGCGCACTGCCGATGAATGGTGTGTTTTCGGTCTTTTTTCACATACAAGGCGCACCGTATTATAAGGCGCACTGCCGATGAATGGTGCATTTTCGATCTTTTTTTCATATATAAGGCGCACCGGATTATAAGGCGCACTGCCGATGAATGGTGCATTTTCAATCTTTTTTCATATATAAAGCGCACCGGATTAAAAGGCGCACTGCCGATGAATGGTCTATTTTCGATCTTTTCTTCATATATAAATCGCACCGGATAAGGCGCACTGCCGATGAATGGTCTATTTTCGATCTATTTTTCATATATAAGGCGCACCGGATTATAAGGCGCACTGCCCATGAACGGTCTATTTTCGATCTTTTTTCCTATATAAATTCTTACTTATATCTGGCTATGGTACGTAAAAATATATAATAATCAAATGATTGGGCAAATGTTTAATAGCATGAAGCGCCTCCTCATACAATAACATTGACATAAAAATAGAGATATTTGCTGTTAGAAGCCCTCAATGAAAAAGGAGTTTGACACAATATCATTCTGCGAAAGTCACTCCTCCATTTAAAAACACGTTGCCTGCTGTGCTAATAAGTTGCATTAAAAAAATAATACAATCACGCAGCTTGGAGAGGAATGCATTTTCCTGCTCTCGTTTTCCACGACACAGGTAATAACTTCATTCTTTCCAATCAAAGATTGTTATTGACTGGGTTTAATTACTGGAGATAAAGGTTGTTTCAACAAGCATCGAATAAAGAGATTCTTTTTTTTCCTCACACGGCTTAATTGTAAATCTATTGTTTGCTGTCGGAAAGATGAGCTGCGAGCCCTTTGGCTCCCTTTCTTGTTTTCCTTCCACGGCCGCCCTTGATTGGTTTGCTGTGACTCCGACTTGTGTTTGCTGGCGCATTATCAGATTTTGCTCTCAGCAAGGACGGATCCCCTCTGCATATATTCATGGACGTAACTAAACAGCCGAGGGAGCGCTCACAAGGTGATCTATTAAAACCTGGGCAGCAGCCTCTCGCCGAAGTCTTGCGTTAACATTTCCGACCCATACCCTCATATGGGTCGCGTTATGTATGGGTTAAGTTTGAGCGTGTACACATATTTTGCATCTTTTCATGTCCGAAAAGGGGTAGGAAGAAGCAAAGCTTATTCATTCCCTACCCCGTTTCCAGTCCGTAGCATATACTAACACAGGGGTCACCAACGCGGTGCCCGCGGGCACCAGGTAGCCCGTAAGGACCAGATGAGTAGCCCGCCGGCCTGTTCTAAAAATAACTCAAATAGCAGCACTTACCAGTGAGCTGCCTCTATTTTTTAAATTGTATTTATTTACTAGCAAGCTGGTCTCGCTTTGCCCGACATTTTTAATTCTAAGAGAGACAAAACTCAAATAGAATTTGAAAATCCAAGAAAATATTTTAAAGACTTGGTCTTCACTTGTTTAAATAAATTCTTTTTTTTTTTTACTTTGCTTCTTATAACTTTCAGAAAGACAATTTTAGAGAAAAAATACAACCTTAAAAATGATTTTAGGATTTTTAAACACATATACCTTTTTACCTTTTAATTTCCTTCCTCTTCTTTCCTGACAATTTAAATCAATGTTCAAGTACATTTTTTTTATTATTGTAAAGAATAACAAATACATTTTAATTTAATTCTTCATTTTAGCTTCTGTTTTTTCGACGAAGAATATTTGTGAAATATTTCTTCAAACTTATTATGATTAAAATTCAAAAAAAATATTCTGGCAAATCTAGAAAATCTGTAGAATCAAATTTAAATCCTATTTCAAGGTCTTTTGAATTTCTTTTAAAATTTTTGTCCTGGAAAATCTAGAAGAAATAATGATTTGTCTTTGTTAGAAATATAACTTGGTCCAATTTGTTATATATTCTAACAAAGTGTAGATTGGATTTTAACCTATTTAAAACATGTCATCAAAATTCTAAAATTAATCTTAATCAGGAAAAATTACTAATGATGTTCCATAAATTATTTTTTAAAGTTTTTCTCTTCTTTTTTTCGGTTGAATTTTGAATTTTAAAGAGTCGAAATTGAAGATAAACTATGTTTCAAAATTTAATTGTCATTTTTTTCGTGTTTTCTCCTCTTTTAAACCGTTCAATTAAGTGTAAATATCATTAATTATTAATAATAACATAGAGTTAAAGGTAAATTGAGCAAATTGCCTATTTCTGGCAATTTATTTAAGTGTGTATCAAACTGGTAGCCCTTCGCATTAATCAGTACCCAAGAAGTAGCTCTTGGTTTCAAAAAGGTTGGTGACCCCTGTACTAACACATAGAGTGGGTCTGGTTTCTCATTCTTGTGAGAATCCTGCATTGGACTGAAGCATCAGGGAGGTGTGCACCATATGAGAAGAAAAAAAAAGGAAAAATACAACTTTTGAATTTGTTCATTCGGGCCAATTACATGAGCTTTCTAAAACGTATCGTTCATCCTCTTTGTGTTCGGGCTCAAAAAAAAATAAGGGCCTAGATCATAATTGTTCACAAAGCCTGCTTGATCAGCATTGTTGTTGATGGGGAAGGGATATGCGGTTCCTCCTCTACGTCTCGGGATCACGTGACTGGCTCATTATCTCTCAAAATGGCTCCATGAGATTGATACTATTTTAATCATATCAATTTCCTACGCTTTGACCCCTGAGGCGTAAAAAATAGAGCGGCTAATTAATGGATTTGTCTTTGCCGGCGGTTTAAAAAACAAAACATGCAAAAAAACATATTTTGGAGGAGTTTGCTCACCGCAGCTACTGCAGTGCACTTATACCGGAAGTATAAGTGCCGCTCGGTGTTCGAGTCGTCCATAGCGTTTCTACTTGTACGATTCATTCATCCGTCACTCCAAGCAACCTTTGTAAGTTTTGCAAATTTAAAACTAAAACGTTCTACGTGTGTAGGAGTGATTTCGTGCATATATGCTGTCGCGGTGTATTGAAGCTAGCGTCGTTGGCATTAGCTAACATGCTAACACGTTTGCGAGTGCCTGTGTTAGTATTATTAACTTACAATTCACCAAAACCTCACCGTGGGGTTATTGAGTCTGTTTAGAGCTAGCTTCTGCAGCTAGTGGGTCCATGACGATGACTTCTGTTTTGTCTGATCGGCTTACTGCCCTGTTACACACATCGTTTGGAAACAATTAAGGTATGTAAATAAACATTTATAAAATATTTATGTGTAAATAACTCATTTCACAACGTATATATCTGCGGCTTATAGTCCAGAGCGGCTAATATATGTAAAATATGTTTTCTTCTAAAATTTACTGGGTGCGGTTTACACCCCAGTCTGGTCTATGGTCCGGAAAATACGGTAGTTCAGGCAGGTATGATTCACATCATAGTGGGTTTTATAGATAATTAGATGTTTCAAAGTAGCTACATCCATGTTAATCAATACCGTAAAGAAATATTCTGAAACAAGCAGCTACTGCAGTGCCCCTCTGTTTAGACTGAGCTTTCAACCGGAAGTATAAGTGTAAGTATAAGTTTGAGTCGTCCATAGCGTTTCTACTTCTACGATTCATTCATCCATCACTCCAAGCAACCTTTGTAAGTTTTGGAATTGAACTAAAACATCTGTCAGGTTCAAACAGACAGAATTAAATTTGGCTCAATTGAGGAGAAACCTCTGGGCTGTACTCTTGTACAGTCTCCGCTCTGACGAAATATTGTACGCCTCCTCTTTTATTTGGACTTTCCCTGATTACATGGCAACAGCTGTTTCTAAGGGAGGGGGGTCGTAAACAGCCATGGCTTTTGATTACAAAACAGTTCAAAGAAAAGGTCGTAAAACTTTCCTCTCTGCTTCCTCTCCGCTTTGTAGATCTCGGGTCAAGACAAAATCTTCCTGTGGATTACGCTTCCCATCGTACACAGTATAGTTTTACAAGCCTTTTGCTTGGTAGGATCAAAGACAGCTTTTTGTCCTCTCGCCGGGAACTCATGGCAACACAAAGTTTTGTGATAACTTAGATACAATTATTCCGACACGTCCCATGTGTGCGTTTATTTGTACGTGCTGTCGTGATGTATTGAAGATAGCGTGGTTAGCATGAGCTAACATGCTAACGCGTTTGCGAGTGTCTCTGTTGGTATTATTAACTTACAACGGCATTCTTTTTGTTTCAGTTTTTGCAAATTCACCAACGATGTCACCCGTGGAGTTATTGAGTCTGTTTAGCTGATTGGAGAGCTACTTTCCGGCTTCTGTTTTGTGCTGCAATGATATTATAAGTCAACTAACCAGTGCGCTATTTTCCACATGTTGTTATGTTACAGCCCTGTTCCAAAATGCATTTATATTTGTCCTCAAAATTCTACACACAATACCCCATGATGACAATGTGAAATGTTTTTTTTTTGTATTTTTCACTGCGTTGGGCAGAGGGTAGAGCGGCCGTGCCGGCAACTTGAGGGTTCCAGGTTCGATTCCAGCCTCTACCATCCGAGTCACTGTCCCGGGGGGCAACAAATGTAGCTTACCACAATCAAATGTGAAAGTGGAGTGAATAAATGATGGGTTCTTACTTCTCTGTGAAGCGCTTTGAGTGTCTGGAAAAGTACTATATAAATTTAATCCATTAATATATTTTAAAATATTGCAAAGCTATAAAAAAAAAAAAATGTCTCGGAGGTCTACAGACAATTCCCTCGACTTCATTCTTGGTCTGTGCTCTGCCGTGCACTGTCAAGTGTGAGACCTTATCTATAGACAGGTGTGTGCCTTTCCAAATCATGTCCAACCGACTGGATTAAAGGCTGTGAATATTTATGTACATGTACCATACCATACCAACTTTATTTATAAAGCCCTTTAAAAACAACCACAGTTGAAAAACAAAGGGATGTACACCACAAAGAAATAAAGGCAAAGGACAGACTAAAAAATACAATTTAAAACAGAAGTAAAATACACATTAAAAAAGCAAATACAAAATTACCCTAAGAACAATTTGTAAGATAAAAAACAGTTAAAAGTTAAAAAAAAACAGTTAAAAAAGTTAAAAGTTTGTAAAATGTGATTTATTTCATGTTTTTTAATAAATTACCAAAAATAAAACAATTACAAGGGTATTGTGTGTAGAATTTTGAGGACAAAAAATAATTTATTACATTTTTGAAATAAGTGAATACTTTCTGGATGCCCTGCCCGACAAAAAGAAAACACTGCGTGCCCCCTACCACTCTCCACCGTACCATTTGTCGATAAAATTGTTATAAGTACACCTCAGCATGCACCGTATCCTTATTACCATTGAAGGCAACGGAAAGAAATATAGATCTACTTACAACAAAGAATAACTTTATTATAATTGATACTTAGTCTGTAACAGAAAAGTCGAGTGCATAAATTTGCCTTGAAATATAAAAAAAAAAATCCAGTCTTTATTTGAACTATACAGAATATTTTACCAAATTGAATCATTTAATACTGAAACAAAAATTTGAAAAAACTGAATAAACTATTTCACATTTCCCAAAAAAATCCAGTTTTTATTTGAACTATACAACATTTTTTACCAAATTGAACCATTTAATACCGAAGCAATAATTTGAATAAACTGAATAAACAATTTCACATTGTCATTACAGGGTATTGTTGTGTAGAATTTTGAGGACACAAATGAATTTATTACATTTTTGGAATAAGTGAATACGTTTTGGACGCCCTGCCCAATTATTTTACGACCCCCCCAGAAAAAGAAAACATTTTGTGCCCCCTACCAATCTCCGCCGTACAATTTGTCTATAAAATTGTTATAAGTACACCTCAGCATGCACTGTATCCTTATTATCATTGAAGACAATAGAAAGCAACAAAAACATAAATGTGCCTTAAAAAAACAAAAAACAATCTTTATTTAAACTATACAGAATGTTTAACCGAATTGAACCATTTAATACTGAAACAATAATTTGAATAAACTGATTAAACTATTTCACATTGTCATTACAGGGTATTGTTGTGTAGAATTTTGAGGACACAAATGAATTTATTAAATTTTTGGAATAAGTGAATACTTTCTGGATGCCCTGCCCAATTATTTTACGCACCCCCCAGAAAAAGAAAACATTGTGTGCCCCCTACCACTCTCCGCCGTACAATTTGTCTATAAAATTGTTATAAGTACACCTCAGCATGCACTGTCTCCTTATTATCATTGAAGGCAACAGAAAGAAATATAGATCTACTTACAACAAAGAATAACTTTATTATCATTTATAATTAGTCTATAACAGAAAAGTCGAGTGCATAAATTTGCCTTAAAATAAAAAATAAAAAATCCAGTCTTTATTTGAACTATACAGAATATTTTACCAAATTGAATCATTTAATACTGAAACAATAATTTGAAAAAACTGAATAAACTATTTCACATTTCCCAAAAAAATCCAGTTTTTATTTGAACTATACAGAATTTTTAACCAAATTGAACCATTTAATACTGAAACAATAATTTGAATAAACTGAATAAACAATTTCACATTGTCATTACAGGGTATTGTTGTGTAGAATTTTGAGGACACAAATAAATGTATTACATTTTTGGAATAAGTGAATACGTTTTGGATGCCCTGCCCAATTATTTTTTACGACCCCCCCAGAAAAAGAAAACATTTTGTGCCCCCTACCACTCTCCACCATGCAATTATAAGTACACCTGCACTGTACCTTTATTATCATTGAAGGCAACGGAAAGAAATATAGATCCACTTACAACAAAGAATAACTTTATTATCATTGATAATTAGTCTGTAACAGAAAAGTCGAGTGCATAAATTTGCCTCAAATAAAAAATAAAAAATCCAGTCTTTATTTGAACTATACAGAATTTTTAACCAAATTGAACCATTTAATACTGAATCAATAATATGAATTAACTGAATAAACTATTTCACATTGTCATTACAGTTGTTTTACAATTATTTTACACACCCCCCAGAAAAAGAAACCATTGTGTGCCCCCTACCACTCTCCGTCGTACCATTTAGTCTATAAAATTGTTATAAGTACACCTCAGCATGCACCGTATCCTAATTATCATTGAAGGCAACGGAAATAAATATAGATTCACTTAAAACAAAGAATAACTTTATTATCATTTATAATTAGTCTGTAACAGAAAAGTCAAGTGCATAAATTTGCCTTAAATTAAAAAAAAAATCCAATCTTTATTTAAACCACACATATTTTTTAACAGAATTGAACCATTTAATGCTGAAACAATAATTTGAATAAACTGAATAAACAATTTCCCATTGTCATTACATGGTATTATGTGTAGAATATTGAGGACAAACTTGAATTTATTCAATTTTTGGAACAAGAGAATACTTAATTATTTTACGACCCCCCCCCCCCCAGAAAAAGAAAACATTGTGTGCCCCCTCCCACTCTCCGCCGTACCATTTGTCTATAAAATTGTTATAAGTACACTTCAGCATGCACTGTATCCTTATTATCATTGAAGACAACAGAAAGCAACAAAAACATAAATTTGCCTTAAATTAAAAAAAAATCCAGTCTTTATTTGAACTATAAATAATTTTTAACCAGAATTGAACCATTTAATACTGAAACAATAATTTGAATAAACGGAATAAACTATTTCACATTGTCATTACAGGGTATTGTTGTGTAGAATTTTGAGGACAAACAGGAATTTATTAACATTTTGGAATAAGTGAATACTTTCTGGATGCCCTGCCCAATTATTTTACGGCTCAGCAAATTTTTACAACACATTTCTGCATAAAAATGGTAATATATCATATTGTAGGTTTGTATTACCCTTTGCATTCATATTTTGCTGTTTGTTACATTTTTGTTGTGTTTTGCTTGATTGTAAAAGATGTCTACGGGGGAGATGATCTGAGAAGTAAAAGACGTTCATACGTTGTTAATATTCAGTGTTTTATCGTTCATAGCTAATATTGTAAATCCCACGTTTTTTATTTTTTATTTTTTATTTATTTTTTTATTTTTTTAAACTTATCTTGTATTTTATTGTTCGATGTTTTTTTATTTATTTTTTATTTTTATTTTTTATTTTTTATTAACATTTTGTGTGTCCCATTCAGTAAAAAAACTGTAAAATTCCATTCCGTTTTTTTGAGGCGTGTATACATCATTTATACACACATACACATTGGCCCCCCAGACACATGTTTTCTCTCAATGTGGCCCCTGAGTCAAAATATTTGCCCAGCTCTGATTTAAACGATACAGATTTTTTTTTAACCGACTTGAACCATTTGATACTGAAACATTAATTTGAATAAACGGAATAAATAACAATACATATATTCACAACATCATCTCAGAAGCACCATTTATAAAACACTTTAACTGACAAAATAAAAATGAATAAGACAATTTGTGCAGATTTTTTTTATTTTTAAAAATGATTATTAAAATGTGAAAGTCAGGATTAAATGGCGACAATGACAACGTTTTGTAGCGCACAACTTTGAAGCGCGATACTGATGAAGCACGTTATCATGTACGATCAAAACTGGTGAATCCCCGTCCTTTTCTTTTTGTACTCACTTTTTAATTCAAAATGCATACCTCCGGCCCATAATTTCACAGGCAGGTCGACAGAGGACCCCTGTTCTACATGATTGTTGTTATCTCTGCAAACACATTCTGCACTTGTCTGGAAGTTGTGTTGAAAGGCAACCACAACTTTGTGGGGTGTGTGAGCGTGTGTGTTTTAGGAAATGAGCCGTGCACATGTGCAGAAAAGTGTAAAAGTGACAACTCCTTCCCCTGTGTGGGTTCAGTGCATGCACACCACTTGACAACACACACACACACACACGTGCGCGCGAAAAGGGTGGGAGTGTGAAAGTGACTGGCTATCCTGACTGGCTTAGTCTCCAGCAGCCTGTCAATTAGGCGTGTGTGTGTGTGTGTTTGTGTGTGTGTGTGTGTGTGTGTGTCGGTATCTTAGCATGTGAGCCGTCATATCAACCCCGAAGGCAATAATATTACACCACCCTGCACATAAACAAACACCACACACACACACACACACACACACACGCACACACACGCTGTGTTTACAGGGTTGCTTCGCACATTTTTCCAGTCTGTTTTGTACTTTATGCAAATCCACAACTGAAACCATCATTTTATGTGTGGCTATTTCCAAACACACCGGGGTGCCTGCCAAGTTTTCAAAAAGACCCAAACAATGTTAGAAATTAATGATAAAAAAGTGCCTGCGGTTTTTTTTGGGTTTTTTTAAAAAGGGGGCGGGGGAATGCACAAAGTGGAGCAAAGACCGAATCTAGTTGAAAGTGTATCGTGTGTTTTTTTCTATGTTGATTTAATAATTTAAAAAAAAAAAAAAAAAAAATGCCGCTTTTCTCCAAAAAAAAATAAATAAATAAAAAAAAAAAAAAAAAAAAAAAAGACCTAATCAAATTCAAACAATCCCGATTGGATCGTCACTAAATTGAACTAACATATTTTCCATGCTATATAAGAAATGGCTATATAAGAAAATGTACCTAAACCACTGGACTATAAGCCGCAGATAGGATAGGATAGGACTTTATTGTCATTGCACGAGTACAACAAAACTATGTTTTCAGCACAAACCCGTTCAAGATTAGACAAACAAACAGCGTACAGGGTTACAGAACAGGAACGCTGATGGCGCCCCGTAAAAGATAAGAAAATGTTAAACGCTGGGGAAGAAGATGAGTAAAAAAATACAATCTAGACTGGGCTCTTAAGGGGGCCTAGTCTGGAGTGGGGAAAAACCTCCATGCCATGCACACATAAACACGTTACATTTAATCACGACAACTCGCAACAGAGGGGCGGGGAGTTGGGGCCCTGGAGGTCGACTGCTGCTATGAAGATATTGTTGTGAAATGAGGTATTTACACATGAATATCTTTAAATGTTTATTTTCAAACATATGTGTTCTTGTCTTACACAATGACTGTGAATGACAGGCAACATTCCAAAAGAAAGTGCAGTTCCCCTTTAAGAATAAATCACTTTAAATTTACAGAACATGTTGATTTGACATTGAAATGTGGTCAGTTCCCAACCAATATTCTACAACACAAATACAACGTTGGAACAACATGCTTTTTGATGTTGTTCCATGTCGGGTTCTGATGTTGATGTGACCATTGAATTTTGGTCATTTCCCAACCAATGTTTTACAACACAAATTCAACATTGAAACAACATGCTCTTTGACAACATTTATTTAATGTCAGGTTGTGGCATTGAATTTTGGTTATTTTCCAACCAATATTCTACAACACAAATTCAACGTTGGAGGTGGGAGGAAGCCGGAGTACCCGGAGGGAACCCACGCAGTCACGGGGAGAACATGCAAACTCCACACAGAAAGATCCCGAGCCCGGGATTGAACTCAGGACTACTCAGGGCCTTCGTATTGTGAGGCACATGCACTAACCCCTGTGCCACCATGCTGGTGTGGGCAACCATTATAAAAAAAATAGTTTATTATAATGGTTATACACACATTTTTGTATTACTTTATATTACTTTATATTAAAAAAAAAGTAATAAAAAATATGTGGACAACCATTATAATAAATTAGTTTATTATAATGGTTGTCCACACATTTTTGTATTACTTTATATTACTTTATACACAAAAAGATTAATTAAAAAAATGTGTGGACAACCATTATAATAATCTAATGTATTATAATGGTTATCCACACATTTTTGTATTACTTTATATTACTTTATATATAGAAAACATATATACAATTAAAACATGTGTGGACAACCGTTATAATTATTTTATTTATTATAATGGTTGTCCACACATTTTTGTATTACTTTATATTACTTTATATACAAAAAAATTAATTAAAAAAATGTGTGGACAACCATTATAATAAACTAATTTTTTATAATGGTTGTCCACACATTTTTTATTACTTTTTTTTAATATAAAGTAATACAAAAATGTGTGGACAACCATTATAATAAATTAATTAATTATAATGGTTGTCCACACATTTTTGTATTACTTTATATTACTCTATATACAAAAAAATTAATAAAAAAAAATGTGTGGACAACCATTATAATAAACTAATTTATTATAATGGTTGTCCACACATTTGTTATTACTTTTTTTAAATTTAAAAAAAGTAATAACAATATACTTTATATTACTTTATATACAAAAAAATTAATTAAAAAAATGTGTGGACAACCATTATAATAAACTAATGTATTATAATGGTTGTCCACATATTTTGGTATTACTTTATATTACTTTATATATATAAAATATATATATATATATATACATATAAAAAAATGTGTGGACAACCATTATAATTAATTTATTTATTATAATGGTTGTCCACACATTTTTGTATTACTTTATATTACTTTATATTAACAAAAAAAGTCATAACAAATGTGTGGACAACCATTATAATAAATTGGTTTATTATAATGTCGTCCACACATTTTTGTATTAATTTATATTATTTTATAAAAAAAAAAGTAATAAAAAAATGTCTGGACAACCATTATAATAAATTAGTTTATTATAATGATTGTCCACACATTTTTGTATTACCTTATATTACTTTATTTAAAAAAAAATAGTCAAATAGTCACTTAAATAGTCACCGCTGTGGTCAATCAACTGATATAATAAATCAAAAACAACTTCAAAAATGAAAGTGCACAAATAATGGACAAAATGGAAAATTGTACAAAATAAATCAAAGACTCGGCACAGAATCATAGGAAAATAAAGTAATACAAAAATGTGTGGACAACCATTATAATAAACTAATGTATTATACTGGTTGTCCACACATTTTTGTATTACTTTATAAAAAAAAGTAATTAAAAAATGTTTGTACAACCATTGTAACAAAATAGTTTATTATAATGGTTGTCCACACATTTTTGTATTACTTTATTTTCCTATGATACTGTGCCGAGTCTTTGATTTATTTTGTACAATTTTCCATGTTTTCTATTATTTGTGCACTTTCATTTTTGAAGTTGTTTTTAATTTATTATATCCGTTGATTGACCACAGCGGTGACTATTTAATTGCATCACTTCCTGTTAAAAAAAAATGTGCACACCGGCGAAGACTTTGTCGAAACCGGTCTGTGTTTTGGTTTATATTAAAATTATGAGAAGGACCGGGTGTTGCTGGCCTTGCTTTTTTTTTTTTTTTTTTTTTTTTTTTTTTTTTTTAGCTTCACTTTTTGCTGCACCTCTTTAATTTTGTTTCATTAAATTTTTTGGAGAGTGCATATTTTTACCCGTATTTTATAAACACAACCTTCCCTGCTGTAGATTGTGTGCAATAGTCACATAGAAATTACCATTTGGGGAAAAAAAATCCAGCAAATAAAGCAACTATGGAAGCAGGCCAGGCCTCATCTACCAAGTCTGCGGGCGGACAAACGGGCCATAACCTGTTTGCTGTGCGTGTAAGTGAACAATGTTGGCTAAAAGGAGGACTGCTGTCTCTCCAGCTTATTTCAGCCCGTCTGCACCCGCTCACCCTCCTGCTGATCAACAGGAAGATGAATTCCTGCTCCCGTTGATACGCATCTCTTTGCTGTCTTATCAGATGTAACCCACCAGTGACTGGATCACAGCCATACGCAAACAGGTCACATTTAGGGAGGGTTTTTAAAAAAAAAAAGTGCGACTGGTGCACAGCTTGGAGCGTTGCTTCTGATGAGGACAGCATGAGACTGAGGCACGATGAAGGGTCGCCGTGTTGTGCTACCACGCCACACCGCCACACCTCCACACATCCCCCATCCCTGTTATGACCCCTGGGAGTCTTTTAGTCACACAGACATTTGTCTCTTTCTGACAAGTCATACATCGGGCTGTTGGGAGTGTTAATGTGCCTGCTCTGAACATGCACACACACACACACACACACACGCACGCACACACACACACAAATTCTTGTATTTGTTACCTTCTTGAGACCCGAGAAAAATGCCTATACCTCTTTAGGACCACCCATAAAGATTTGTATTTACAACATTAATACTATATACATACTATGCAAACATAAAAAAGCTTGTTGTGAAAAATGAGTTGGAATTTCACAAGAAAATGGTCACAATTTCGGAAGAAAAACTTGGAATTTTGGCCGTGTTATAATAAAAGTAGTAATTTTACCCAATTTTACAAGAAAAATGTAACATTTGTGCAATGTTATGATACAAGTTGGAATTTTATTCAAAACATTCACAATTTTATGTCACCATTTTGCATTAAAAAGTAATAACTTTACATTAAAAAGTAAGAATTTTACGAGAAAAAATATTGCAATGCTACAGAAACAGAAATAATATGATGAATAGTTCCCAATTTTATAAGAAAAAAGTCGACACATTGCGAGAAAAAGACTGCTTTAAGTTAGTTTTGTTTATTTATTTATTTTTGTTTGTAATTGGTTTTTAATCGTCATTATTTACTTCAAGGTATTACAGTATGTCTATGTATAAAAAAGTGTGTTGTGAAAAATGAGTTGGAATTTCACAGGAAAAAGGTCATAATTTCACAAGAAAAACTTAGAATTTTGGCAGTGTTATAATAATAAAAGTCGTCATTTTACTCAACGCAAGCTAAAATGTTACAAGAAAAACTGAACATTTGTGCAATGTTTTGACGAAAGTTGGAATTTTACTCAATAACAGTCGCAATTTTACAAGACAAGCTTAACATTTTGGCAATTTTATGAAAAGAGTCGTAATTATACTCGACAAAAGTCACAATTTTATAAGAAAACTTAAAAATGTTGTCAATATTATAATAATAATCAGCATTTTACTCCAAAAAATTCACTATTTTACAATAACAACCAAAAAATTGGCAATATTGTGACAAAAGTCTGACTTTTGTATGACAAATGCCACCATTTTGCATTAAAAAGTGATAATTTTACATAAAAAAGCAATAGTTTTACGAGAAAATATTGCAATATCACAGAAGCAGAAAGGAAATGAGAAATGGTTCCCAATTTCATAAGAAAAATACGGAGCCTCTAAAGCAGGGGTCACCAACCTTTTTGAAACCAAGAGCTACTTCTTGGGTACTGATTAATGCGAAGGGCTACCAGTTTGATACACACTTAAATAAATTGCCAGAAATAGCCAATTTGCTCAATTTACCTTTAACTCTATGTTATTATTAATAATAAATGATATTTACACTTAATTGAACAGTTTAAAAGAGGAGAAAACACGAAAGAAATGACAATTACATTTTGAAACATAGTTTATCTTCAATTTCGACTCTTTAAAATTCAAAATTCAACCGAAAAAAAGAAGAGAAAAACTAGCTAATTCGAATCATTTTGAAAAAATTTAAAAAAGAATTTATGGAACATCATTAGTAATTTTTCTTGATTAAGATTAATTTTAGAATTTTGATGACATGTTTTAAATAGGTTAAAATCCAATCTACATTTTGTTAGAATATATAACAAATTGGACCAAGCTATATTTCTAACAAAGACAAATCATTATTTCTTCTAGATTTTCCAGAACAACATTTTTGAAAGAAATTCAAAAGACTTTGAAATAAGATTTAAATTTGATTCTACAGATTTTTAGATTTGCCAGAATTTTTTTTTTTAATTTTAATCATAATAAGTTTGAAGAAATATTTCACAAATATTCTTCGTCGAAAAAAACAGAAGCTAAAATGAAAAATGTTATTAAAATGTATTTATTATTCTTTACAATAAAAAAAATAAATTTACTTGAACATTGATTTAAATTGTCAGGAAAGAAGAGGAAGGAATTTAACAGGTAAAAAGGTACATGTGTTCAAAAATCCTAAAATCATTTCTAAGGTTGTATTTTTTCTCTAAAATTGTCTTTCTGAAAGTTATAAGAAGCAAAGTAAAAAAATTAATGAATTTATTTAAACAAAAGAAGACCAAGTCTTTTAAAATATTTTCTTGGATTTTCAAATTCTATTTGAGTTTTGTCTCTCTTAGAATTAAAAATGTCGGGCAAAGCGAGACAAGCTTGTTAGTAAATAAATAACATTTTAAAAATAGAGGCAGCTCACTGGTAAGTGCTGCTATTTGAGCTATTTTTAGAACAGGCCAGCGGGCTACTCATCTGGTCCTTACGGGCTACCTGGTGCCCGCGGGCACCGCGTTGGTGACCCATGCTCTAAAGGGACATGGGGGAAATGTTATTATTTATTTTTATTCTTATTTTTTTTAGACATGCATCTCGTGCGCATGAGAAAGTTTCTCGTGCGCACCAGAAACTTTTTAAAAAGTTATAAAAAAAATATATTTTTTTTTAGAATTTTATTTTTAAAAATTTTTTTTAGACATGTATCTAGTGCGCAAGAGAAACTATCTCGTGCACACAAGATACATGTCTAAAAAAAATAAAAAATAAAAAATTACAAAAAAATTCCCCCCATATCCCTTTAGGGGTTCCGTAGACAAAAGTCGTAATTTTTTTTTATATATTTTTTTTTCTTCGGAATTGTTTTTTCAGTATGTCTCTCTCTCTATATATATATATATATATATATATATATATATATATATATATATATATATATATATATATATATATTTATATATAAAAATATATATATACAGTATATACATACTGTTAAAATCTGATTATATTATTAATAATCCATTATATATATATATATATATATATATATATATATATATATATATATATATATATATATATATATATATATATATATATATATATATATATATATATATTTATTTTTTTTTAATACATTTTGGCCAAAGAGGGCGCATTTCAATTTCTTACACACACTTGTTATTGCATATGTTGACCAGAGGGGGAGCACTTCCAATTTTTACACACACTTGTTATTTCATATGTTGGCCAGAGGGGGAGCACTTTTAAAAGCGACATACAGTCAATTTGAAAAGTCCCTCCTTTTTGGGACCACCCTCATTTTGATAGATTTCACCACCAAAAGAGACATTCTCTATTAAATACAATGGTTTTCCGTATTGGGACCCTGACTTCGGTCCTAACTTGTTCACCGGTCCTCATATAGAAGGTTTGTTTATTTGTTGTTGTCTCAAGAAGGGTATAAATACAAGAACAGACACACACACACACATACCCGCAAAGGTGTATCGAGCGTGTATGGTGGAGAGAACGTTCCCCCGCACAAACACACCCAGCTTTCCACACAGATTGAGAGTTGGCTTGCAAGATTGATCACGACTCCTGACTGCGGGGCCCCTCCCTCTCCGCGGGATCGATTCCTCCTTCAGTCACATCGCTTCCCAGCCCTGGCGTCTCCGAGCCAAGTGTGACTAATTATCCCGTGCTTTTGGCTCCGGGGGCTGGGTTTCAGCCGCGTTGGTTAACGCTGCTCGCGATGGTGACGAATTTTGATCCGGAGGGGGAGAAAAAAAAATGTCAGTTTATCTAAACAGTACCGCATAGGTGACGTCGATCGATGTACACTGTGAGTATTTTGTTTATTGCACGGCACGGGTGCTGCCAGAAATTATGGGCCCCCATAAAAATTCCCACTGGACGGTTTTTCCAGGTTTACCTACTTTTTGGGGACGGTCAAGGCTAGGAGTGGCTATAGACCCAGTTGAGCCCTATGGAGGGCTTCGGATTTCCCACAATGCATTGTCGTTGGCCATATTGGAAGGCTTCGTTTGTCAACATGCTCATTTTTGCTGATCATTCATCCAGCCGACGTGTGGAACAATTTCCCTTGTGGATCAATAAAATTTGTCTAAGTCTAAGTCTAAGTCTAAGTTTCCGATTGTCAACTGCCTCAATGGATTACCGAGATGTGACGTTTCAGGTAATTAAGAACGTTTTTGTAAGTAGAAATTAATGTAAAATAAATGACGTACCCACTTTGTATTAACTTGATGTGCCGGTCGAAGAACTTTGATCGTATTGACAAAAATAGTATCGTATTTTCCGGACTATAAGGCGCACTTAAAAAAAAAATGTTTCTCCTCAAAACTCATAACTGTCATGATCCGTGGTCCGGATCATGTTTTTCTTATGTTCTGTTAGTTTTGGACTCTTTTAGTTCCTGTTTGACACCTGAGTTTGTTTTAGTTACCATGGCTACTTATGATTTTCACCTGCCTCTGGTGTTCACCTGCTGCTAATCAGAGGACTATTTAAGCCTGCCTTTGCCAGTCAGTCGTTCTGGCGTCATTAGTTGTCTGCCTCGTGCCTTGCCAAGTAAGTCTTGCAAGTTTCATGCCACAGTTCCCTGAGTGTTCCAGGCCATAGTTTATGTTAAGTGCTCTCCTCACGTCTCTTGTCTTCTAGTCCATGCTAAGTATTTAGCTTCAAGTGCGATCGGCACCTTGTTCCTTCGCCTTGTTTTCTGTTTTGTACCTCGTTGAGTGTAATTTAAGATTAAATCATGTTCCTACCTGGAAGGCCTGTCCGGAGTCGTCCGTTTGCATCCTGGGAGAACAAACCCTGCAGCAAGCTGCCTTTGCCAGTCAGTCGTCCTGGCGTCTTTAAGCCTGCCTTTGCCAGTCAGTCGTCCTGGCGTCATTAGTTGTCTGCCTCATGCCTTGCCAAGTAAGTCTTGCTAGTTTCATGCCAGAGTTCCCTGAGTGTTCCAGGCCATAGTTTATGTTAAGTGTTTGCTTCATGCTCTCGTCACGTCTCTTGTCTTCTAGTCCATGCTAAGTATTTAGCTTCAAGTGCGATCGGCACCTTGTTCCTTTGCCTTGTTTTCTGTTTTGTACCTCGTTGAGTGTAATTTAAGATTAAATCGTGTTCCTACCTGTAAGTCCTGTCCGGAGTCGTCCGTTTGCATCCTGGGAGAACAAACTGCCTTTGCCAGTCAGTCGTCCTGGCGTCTTTAAGCCTGCCTTTGCCAGTCAGTCGTCCTGGCGTCATTAGTTGTCTGCCTCATGCCTTGCCAAGTAAGTCTTGCTAGTTTCATGCCACAGTTCCCTGAGTGTTCCAGGCCATAGTTTATGTTAAGTGTTTGCTTCATGCTCTCGTCACGTCTCTTGTCTTCTAGTCCATGCTAAGTATTTAGCTTCAAGTGCGATCGGCACCTTGTTCCTTTGCCTTGTTTTCTGTTTTGTACCTCGTTGAGTGTAATTTAAGATTAAATCGTGTTCCTACCTGTAAGTCCTGTCCGGAGTCGTCCGTTTGCATCCTGGGAGAACAAACCCCGCAGCAAGATGCGACCCCCCCGTCGTGACAATAACCCGGTGCGCCTTAGGTGCGGATTCATTCTGGTTTTACATACCGGCCTCGAAGCTAATTTATTTGGTACATGGTGTAAGTGTGACCAGTAGATGGCAGTCACACATAAGAGATACGTGTAGACTGCAGTATGACTCAAGTAAACAACACCAACATTGTATATGTTCCATTGAAAATACAGAACATTACACATGGCGCTCAAAAATGTATCAAACATTTTTAGTACGACTTTGGTAAGCTATGAAGCCGCACCACTTGACGGATTGTACTGTGCTTCAACATACGAGTATTATTATGGTGTGTGTATAAGGTAAGACATATTACCTGAAGTTTTGTTTCGCAATATTATGCAAAAGCAACTTTTCTTACCTTCTGGTTCCTGCAGATCTGTATTTGGGATCTGCATAAATCCGGAAAAATTGTGCGGGTCCGCCTTTGTAGTCCGTGCCAATGCCGTAGTCGATAAGCTTCTTCTTTTTCTCTATCTTCTTGTTATGGAACGTTCATCCTCCCCTGTTGCCATTTGTAATATAAAGTAGTGTAAAGTTCTTACTTATATCCGTCAGTAAACTCACCATGAAAGCACTAAAACATACCGGTGTAGTGAGTTTCGATAATTCACCCAAGGAACTTTAGTTATTAGAGTGTTCCGGTCGGACGTTTTTTCACGGGACAATTTTGAACGTCTGTCAAGGTGTAAAATGAGTGGTTCACAAATTCCAGGTATGAAACATCGGGGAAGATGTCGTGGTCTCTGCTCCACTCAGACCTTTTGATTTCCTACAGATCCTTAGATCCAATTACAACTGTTTTCTCTTTGTAACGACCAAGGGACTTCTTATCTAATGACTCAGAGTATTTATCCATCATGTCACAGACGGTTTAATGTCGTTCTTCTTCTGTAGTTTGGGTCTGTCCTGTGACTCTGTGTCTGTTTGTAGCCCCACATGTCAGTGGGGCAAATTTATTCCGTTGTTGTCACCCAGTGACTTTGTATAATTATGGCAAAAAAACATGAGCGTTCCCGTTCCCCAGGGCCTAATTAAGCGGTCTCAAGCGGTCTTTGAACTTAAAACAATGCTAACTACAAAGCAACTTGCCACTTTACAACTGTAACCAATATTTTGTTTAAAGCAGGTGTGCCCAAAGTGGGGCCCACCTGCCAAAGAGAGGCTTCCCAAATGTAATACATATTCATACTGACCTTGTTCAAGCCCTTGCAATCATTGTTGACACGTCCTCAGGGCTAACCAGCCATGTTATATGCACTAATTAAAGGAACATGTCTTTAAAATCGCTGCGTTTAACCCCCAAAGACCAGTGGCATGGTTCCACTTTGGCCCAGTTTGGGCATCCGTGGTTTCAATCAATTAATCAATCAAAGTGTATTCATATAGCCCTTAAGGCACTTAAAGAAAAATGGGCTGCAAGGTCGAGTCGCCAGAAGAAAGCCATTTCTGCGCAAATGTCACAAAGTATCCCGCTTACATTACGCCAAACTGCACAGAGACAAGCCTCAAAACTTCTGGAACAAAGTAATTTGGAGTGATGGCTTTCTTCTGGCGACTCGACCATGCAGCCCATTTTTCTTCAAGTCGCCTCCTCATTGTGCATCTTGAAACAGCCACACCACAATTTTTCAGAGAGTCCTGTATTTCAGCTGAAGTTATTTGTGGATTTTTCTTTGCATCTCGAGCAATTTTCCTGGCAGTTGTGGCTAAAATCTTTGCTGGTCTACCTGAGTACCTCATTTTCCACTTCCTAATCAGCGTTTGTACACTGCTGATTGGCATTCTCAATTCCTTGGATATCTTTTTACACCCCTTTCCTGTTTTATGCAGTTCAATTACCTTTTCTCGCAGATCCTCTGACAATTCTTTTGCCTTCCCCATGAATCAGAATCCGGAAACATCTGTGCAGCACTGGATGAAAGATGCAATGGTCTGTCAGAAGCCCAGAAACTCACTGACCTTTTATACACACACATTAATTACAAACAAACATGTCACAGGTGAGGATTGGAACCTTGATTAGCCATTCAAACCTGTTTGTGTCAACTTTTGTGCATGTTATCAGATCAAAGTCACTGAGGTATGTAAACTTTTAATCAGGGTCATTTGGGTACTTTCTTTTGTCATTTTGATTTAGAAGAGTAAACATAGTTGTTTACCAATAAATAGCTTCACACAACCATTAAGCACGAGTGGAAGAAAGGTTTGTGTGTTATCATTCATATTCTCTGGAGAATGGCAAAGAAATCATAAATTCTCCCAGGGTATGTAAACTTATGAGCACAACTGTACATACTGTATATGCATAGGACAAAAATGTATTTATTCAATTTTGAAAGGAGGCTGTAACATCAAATCAACGTTATTTATAAAGCACATTTAAAATTTACCACAGGGGTAGCCAAAGTGCTGTACAATGGGCAGGTTAAAAGATAATACGAGAACCGAGCAAACACAACACAACACAACACAAACAGAACACGATAAAAACTAAATAAATAAAATAAATAAAACATAAAAACAGGTTTAGAGCAGGTGTATTATGGGGCGCCATTGCAGCATGGATATCACTCAGTGTTAAAAGCCATGGAATAAAAGTATGTTTTTAAGAGAGATTTAAAAACAGGAAGAGAGGAGGCTTGTCTAACACTCAGAGGTAGGTCGTTCCAGAGCTTGGGAGCAGCAGCGGCGAAAGCTCTGTCACCTCTACGCGTCAGCCTTGTGTCAGGGACCGTCAGTAGCAGCTGATCGGCTGATCTTAGGGATCGGGTGGGGCAGTAAGGCTGAAGGAGGTCGGAGAGATATGTCGGCGCGAGGTTGTTTAGACATTTAAAAACAAATAAAAGGAGTTTAAAATTGATTCGGTAACGCACAGGGAGCCAGTGAAGGGACGCTAATATAGGGGTGATGTGCTCATAACAACATAATAAATTGTGGGGTAAGTTAAGTGTTGTGAATACTTTCCGGATGCACTGGATATTGTGTGTGAGAAAAATGGAAATAGACAATATTTTTCTCAAACCAGAGCTGTTGTACGCTCTCCCGCCACATGTGAAAGTGTGTCCCACAAGGGCCTCTTACTACAAGCATCTATGAACAAGATGATTACCGTGCGCGAGCCTGGCAAATATTGTTTTTTCGAGTGACATTTAAAAAAAATAAAAATCATTTTCTGTAATGAAGAACGTCGAGGATAAGCAGCTGTCATTGTGTAGATACAGTAATTGTTTGGGCCAAGTAGACTTTCTTGGCCGCCCGTGCGTTTTTATTTTGTCGTGTTTCGCCGTCTGGAAAGCATTAGTGGAGACTCCCCCTGAAAAATTAACCAAGCTTGCTTTTAGGCCAGCGCCACATAATGAGTTTGTGCGTGTCCGTTCCCTTTGCTTGTATACTTTAATTACTTTGCCGGAGATGGCACATGCGGGAGGGGAGCAAGAAAACACTTGCTGTTATAAAAGAATACTGTTAGATAGTCCACATTCCTTGTGTGTTAAACAAACTTGGCCAATAAAGATTTTAGAGCGAGTTGTGCTTTTACAATTACAGTCTTATCTTGATTTGCACGCTATTCTTGATGTTTTTCCGTCCGGTTTTAAAGCCTTTCGTAACACAGAATCTGCACTTTTAAGGGTTTTTAACGACCTTTTAATATCCACTGATTCTGCCATTTTAATTCTTCTCGATCTAACTGCTGCATTTGACACAGTGGATCACACAACTCTCATTAGTTCCTTAGAAACATGTGTGGATTTAAAAGGCACACCCTTGAAATTGACCGACTTTGACGGCACATAAAATCCAAACCGGAGCAGTAATTAAAACTCTTCCGTCAACTTTTAATCAGAAGGGCTCAATCTCTCTCCTGTGCTAGTTTGAAGCCGACACGACAAACGTGCTCAGAGGAGATAATGTTTGAAAAAAGGTGACCGGTTTTTAACAAAACTTTTGTTTTGAAGGGGGAATTGCAAACTTCATGTTGATTTTTACTGGGGGTTGTCAATATATGAAATGTAGGTGTAAGTGAGACCTGCATAGAGGTTTTTGTTTCATGTCTCTACGACATTCCTACTGGAAGTTACAGGCAGTTTTGTCTGTGTTTTCTTCCTAGGAGCAGTTTTGTCTGTGTTTTCTTCCTAGGGGGCGCTAGAGCGCAATTTTGAGTTTTGGGGTTGGTTTTTATTATTAGATCGCAAATTTTGCCAGTCCTGATGTGTGTTTCCAGTTTGGCGAGTTTTGAAGCATGTTAAGGGGTCAAATTATAGCTCAAAAAGGCAAAAGTGACTGTTTTTACAAAACTTTTGTTTTGAAGAGGGAATTGCAAACTTCCTGTTGATTTTTGCTGAAGGATGTCAGTGAATGAAATCTAGGTCTAAGTGAGACCTACATAGAGGTTTTTGTTTCATGTCTCTACAACATTCCTACTGGAAGTTACAGGCAGTTTTGTCTGTTTTTTTCCTAGGAAGAGTTTTGTCTGTGTTTTCTTCCTAGGGGGCGCTAGAGCGCAACTTTGAGTTTTGGGGTTGGTTTTTTTTTATTAGATCGCAAATGTTGCCAGTCCTGATGTGTGTGTCCAGTTTGGTGAGTTTTGAAGCATGTTAAGTGGGTCAAATTATAGCTCAAAGAGGCAAAAGTGACTGTTTTTACAAAACTTTTGTTTTGAAGGGGGAATTGCAAACTTCCTGTTGATTTTTGCTGAAGGATGTCAGTGTATGAAATCTAGGTCTAAGTGAGACCTACATAGAGGTTTTTTGTTTCATGTCTCTCCGACATTCCTAAAGGGAGTTACAGGCAGTTTTGTCTGTGTTTTCTTCCTAAGAGCAGTTTTGTCTGTGTTTTCTTCCTAGGAGCAGTTTTTTCCGTGTTTTTTTCCTAGGGGGCGCTAGAGCGCAATTTTGAGTTTTGGGGTTGTTTTTTTTTTTATTAGATCGCAAATGTTGCCAGTCCTGATGTGTGTGTCCAGTTTGGCGAGTTTTGAAGTATGTTAAGGGGGTCAAATTATAGCTCAAAGAGGCAAAAGTGACTGTTTTTATAAAACTTTTGTTTAGAGGGGGGAATTGCAAACTTCCTGTTGATTTTTGCTGAAGGATGTCAGTGTATGAAATCTAGGTCTAAGTGAGACCTACATAGAGGTTTTTTGTTTCATGTCTCTCCGACATTCATAAAGGGAGTTATAGGCAGTTTTGTCTGTGTTTTCTTCCTAGGAGCAGTTTTGTCTGTGTTTTCTTCCTAGGAGCAGTTTTTTCCGTGTTTTTTTCCTAGGGGGCGCTAGAGCGCAATTTTGAGTTTTGGGGTTGTTTTTTTTTTATTAGATCGCAAATGTTGCCAGTCCTGATGTGTGTGTCCAGTTTGGCGAGTTTTGAAGTATGTTAAGGGGGTCAAATTATAGCTCAAAGAGGCAAAAGTGACTGTTTTTACAAAACTTTTGTTTAGAGGGGGGAATTGCAAACTTCCTGTTGATTTTTGCTGAAGGATGTCAGTGTATGAAATCTAGGTCTAAGTGAGACCTACATAGAGGTTTTTTGTTTCATGTCTCTCCGACATTCATAAAGGGAGTTGCAGGCAGTTTTGTCTGTGTTTTCTTCCTAGGAGCAGTTTTTTCCGTGTTTTTTTCCTAGGGGGCGCTAGAGCGCAATTTTGAGTTTTGGGGTTGGTTTTTTTTATTAGATCGCAAATGTTGCCAGTCCTGATGTGTGTGTCCAGTTTGGCGAGTTTTGAAGCATGTTAAGGGGGTCAAATTATAGCTCAAAGAGGCAAAAGTGACTGTTTTTACAAAACTTTTGTTTTGAAGGGGGAATTGCAAACTTCCTGTTGATTTTTGCTGAAGGATGTCAGTGTATGAAATCTAGGTCTAAGTGAGACCTACATAGAGGTTTTTTGTTTCATGTCTCTCCGACATTCCTAAAGGGAGTTACAGGCAGTTTTGTCTGTGTTTTCTTCCTAGGAGCAGTTTTTTCCGTGTTTTTTTCCTAGGGGGCGCTAGAGCGCAATTTTGAGTTTTGGGGTTGGTTTTTTTTATTAGATCGCAAATGTTGCCAGTCCTGATGTGTGTGTCCAGTTTGGTGAGTTTTGAAGCATGTTAAGGGGGTCAAATTATAGCTCAAAGAGGCAAAAGTGACTGTTTTTACAAACCTTTTGTTTTGAAGGGGGAATTGCAAACTTCCTGTTGATTTTTGCTGAAAGATGTCAGTATATGAAATCTAGGTCTAAGTGAGACCTACATAGAGGTTTTTTGTTTCATGTCCCTCCGACATTCCTAAAGGGAGTTACAGGCAGTTTTGTCTGTGTTTTCTTCCTAGGAGCAGTTTTGTCTGTGTTTTCTTCCTAGGGGGTGCTAGAGGGCAATTTTGAGTTTTGGGGTTGGTTTTTTTTATTAGATCGCAAATGTTGCCAGTCCTGATGTGTGTGTCCAGTTTGGTGAGTTTTGAAGCATGTTAAGGGGGTCAAATTATAGCTCAAAGAGGCAAAAGTGACTGTTTTTACAAACCTTTTGTTTTGAAGGGGGAATTGCAAACTTCCTGTTGATTTTTGCTGAAAGATGTCAGTCTATGAAATCTAGGTCTAAGTGAGACCTACATAGAGGTTTTTTGTTTCATGTCTCTCCGACATTCCTAAAGGGAGTTACAGGCAGTTTTGTCTGTGTTTTCTTCCTAGGAGCAGTTTTGTCTGTGTTTTCTTCCTAAGGGGCGCTAGAGGGCAATTTTGAGTTTTGGGGTTGTTTTTTTTTTATTAGATCGCAAATGTTGCCAGTCCTGATGTGTGTGTCCAGTTTGGTGAGTTTTGAAGCATGTTAAGGGGGTCAAATTATAGCTCAAAGAGGCAAAAGTGACTGTTTTTAGAAAACTTTTGTTTTGAAGGGGGAATTGCAAAATTCCTGTTGATTTTTGCTGAAGGATGTCAGTGTATGAAATCTAGGTCTAAGTGAGACCTACATAGAGGTTTTTTGTTTCATGTCTCTCCGACATTCCTAAAGGGAGTTACAGGCAGTTTTGTCTGTGTTTTCTTCCTAGGAGCAGTTTTTTCCATGTGTTTTTCCTAGGGGGCGCTAGAGCGCAATTTTGAGTTTTGGGGTTGTTTTTTTTTTTTATTAGATCGCAAATGTTGCCAGTCCTGATGTGTGTGTCCAGTTTGGTGAGTTTTTAAGCATGTTAAGGGGGTCAAATTATAGCTCAAAGAGGCAAAAGTGACTGTTTTTACAAACCTTTTGTTTTGAAGGGGGAATTGCAAACTTCCTGTTGATTTTTGCTGAAGGATGTCAGTGTATGAAATCTAGGTCTAAGTGAGACCTACATAGAGGTTTTTTGTTTCATGTCCCTCCGACATTCATAAAGGGAGTTGCAGGCAGTTTTGTCTGTGTTTTCTTCCTAGGAGCAGTTTTGTCTGTGTTTTCTTCCTAGGAGCAGTTTTTTCCGTGTTTTTTTCCTAGGGGGCGCTAGAGCGCAATTTTGAGTTTTGGGGTTGGGTTTTTTCATTAGATCGCAAATTTTGCCAGTCCTGATGTGTGTTTCCAGTTTGGCGAGTTTTGAAGCATGTTAAGGGGGTCAAATTATAGCTCAAAGAGGCAAAAGTGACTGTTTTTACAAACCTTTTGTTTTGAAGGGGGAATTGCAAACTTCCTGTTGATTTTTGCTGAAAGATGTCAGTATATGAAATCTAGGTCTAAGTGAGACCTACATAGAGGTTTTTTGTTTCATGTCTCTCCGACATTCATAAAGGGAGTTACAGGCAGTTTTGTCTGTGTTTTCTTCCTAGGAGCAGTTTTTTCCGTGTTTTTTTCCTAGGGGGCGCTAGAGCGCAATTTTGAGTTTTGGGGTTGGTTTTTTTTATTAGATGGCAAATGTTGCCAGTCCTGATGTGTGTTTCCAGTTTGGCGAGTTTTGAAGCATGTTAAGGGGGTCAAATTATAGCTCAAAGAGGCAAAAGTGACTGTTTTTACAAAACTTTTGTTTTGAAGGGGGAATTGCAAACTTCCTGTTGATTTTTGCTGAAGGATGTCAGTGTATGAAATCTAGGTCTAAGTGAGACCTACATAGAGGTTTTTTGTTTCATGTCTCTCCGACATTCCTAAAGGGAGTTACAGGCAGTTTTGTCTGTGTTTTCTTCCTAGGAGCAGTTTTTTCTGTGTTTTTTTCCTAGGGGGCGCTAGAGCGAAATTTTGAGTTTTGGGGTTGGTTTTTTTTTATTAGATCGCAAATGTTGCCAGTCCTGATGTGTGTGTCCAGTTTGGTGAGTTTTGAAGCATGTTAAGGGGGTCAAATTATAGCTCAAAGAGGCAAAAGTGACTGTTTTTACAAAACTTTTGTTTTGAAGGGGGAATTGCAAACTTCCTGTTGATTTTTGCTGAAAGATGTCAGTATATGAAATCTAGGTCTAAGTGAGACCTACATAGAGGTTTTTTGTTTCATGTCTCTCCGACATTCCTAAAGGGAGTTACAGGCAGTTTTGTCTGTGTTTTCTTCCTAGGAGCAGTTTTGTCTGTGTTTTCTTCCTAGGAGCAGTTTTTTCCGTGTTTTTTTCCTAGGGGGCGCTAGAGCGCAATTTTGAGTTTTGGGGTTGGGTTTTTTCATTAGATCGCAAATTTTGCCAGTCCTGATGTGTGTTTTGTTTAGAAGGGGGAATTGCAAACTTCCTGTTGATTTTTGCTGAAGGATGTCAGTGTATGAAATCTAGGTCTAAGTGAGACCTACATAGAGGTTTTTTTGTTTCATGTCTCTCCGACATTCATAAAGGGAGTTACAGGCAGTTTTGTCTGTGTTTTCTTCCTAGGAGCAGTTTTTTCCGTGTTTTTTTCCTAGGGGGCGCTAGAGCGCAATTTTGAGTTTTGGGGTTGGTTTTTTTTATTAGATGGCAAATGTTGCCAGTCCTGATGTGTGTTTCCAGTTTGGCGAGTTTTGAAGCATGTTAAGGGGGTCAAATTATAGCTCAAAGAGGCAAAAGTGACTGTTTTTACAAAACTTTTGTTTTGAAGGGGGAATTGCAAACTTCCTGTTGATTTTTGCTGAAGGATGTCAGTGTATGAAATCTAGGTCTAAGTGAGACCTACATAGAGGTTTTTTGTTTCATGTCTCTCCGACATTCCTAAAGGGAGTTACAGGCAGTTTTGTCTGTGTTTTCTTCCTAGGAGCAGTTTTGTCTGTGTTTTCTTCCTAGGAGCAGTTTTTTCCGTGTTTTTTTCCTAGGGGGCGCTAGAGCGCAATTTTGAGTTTTGGGGTTGGGTTTTTTCATTAGATCGCAAATTTTGCCAGTCCTGATGTGTGTTTCCAGTTTGGCGAGTTTTGAAGCATGTTAAGGGGGTCAAATTATAGCTCAAAGAGGCAAAAGTGACTGTTTTTACAAACCTTTTGTTTTGAAGGGGGAATTGCAAACTTCCTGTTGATTTTTGCTGAAAGATGTCAGTATATGAAATCTAGGTCTAAGTGAGACCTACATAGAGGTTTTTTGTTTCATGTCTCTCCGACATTCATAAAGGGAGTTACAGGCAGTTTTGTCTGTGTTTTCTTCCTAGGAGCAGTTTTTTCCGTGTTTTTTTCCTAGGGGGCGCTAGAGCGCAATTTTGAGTTTTGGGGTTGGGTTTTTTCATTAGATCGCAAATTTTGCCAGTCCTGATGTGTGTTTCCAGTTTGGCGAGTTTTGAAGCATGTTAAGGGGGTCAAATTATAGCTCAAAGAGGCAAAAGTGACTGTTTTTACAAAACTTTTGTTTTGAAGGGGTAATTGCAAACTTCCTGTTGATTTTTGCTGAAAGATGTCAGTATATGAAATCTAGGTCTAAGTGAGACCTACATAGAGGTTTTTTGTTTCATGTCTCGCCGACATTCATAAAGGGAGTTGCAGGCAGGTTTGTCTGTGTTTTCTTCCTAGGAGCAGTTTTTTCCGTGTTTTTTTCCTAGGGGGCGCTAGAGCGCAATTTTGAGTTTTGGGGTTGGTTTTTTTTTATTAGATCGCAAATGTTGCCAGTCCTGATGTGTGTGTCCAGTTTGGTGAGTTTTGAAGTATGTTAAGGGGTCAAATTATAGCTCAAAGAGGCAAAAGTGACTGTTTTTACAAAACTTTTGTTTTGAGGGGGGAATTGCAAACTTCCTGTTGATTTTTGCTGAAAGATGTCAGTATATGAAATCTAGGTCTAAGTGAGACCTACATAGAGGTTTTTTGTTTCATGTCTCTCCGACATTCATAAAGGGAGTTGCAGGCAGTTTTGTCTGTGTTTTCTTCCTAGGAGCAGTTTTTTCCGTGTTTTTTTCCTAGGGGGCGCTAGAGCTCAATTTTGAGTTTTGGGGTTTTTTTTTTTTTATTAGATCGCAAATGTTGCCAGTCCTGATGTGTGTGTCCAGTTTGGTGAGTTTTGAAGCATGTTAAGGGGGTCAAATTATAGCTCAAAGAGGCAAAATTGACTATTTTTACAAAACTTTTGTTTTGAAGGGGGAATTGCAAACTTCCTGTTGATTTTTGCTGAAAGATGTCAGTATATGAAATCTAGGTCTAAGTGAGACCTACATAGAGGTTTTTTGTTTCATGTCTCGCCGACATTCCTAAAGGGAGTTACAGGCAGTTTTGTCTGTGTTTTCTTCCTAGGAGCCGTTTTTTCCGTGTTTTTTTCCTAGGGGGCGCTAGAGCGCAATTTTGAGTTGTGGGGTTGTTGTTTTTTTTATTAGATCGCAAATGTTGCCAGTCCTGATGTGTGTGTGTCCAGTTTGGCGAGTTTTGAAGCATGTTAAGGGGTCAAATTATAGCTCAAAGAGGCAAAAGTGACTGTTTTTACAAAACTTTTGTTTTGAAGGGGGAATTTCAAACTTCCTGTTGATTTTTGCTGAAGGATGTCAGTGTATGAAATCTAGGTCTAAGTGAGACCTACATAGAGGTTTTTTGTTTCATGTCTCTCCGACATTCCTAAAGGGAGTTACAGGGCAGTTTTGTCTGTGTTTTCTTCCTAGAGGGCGCTAGAGCGCAATTTTGAGTTTTGGGACTTTGTTTTTTTCGCCAGTCCTTTATGTGTGTGTCAAATATGGTGAGTTTTGAAGCATGTTAAGGGGGTCACATTACAGCTCAAAGAGGCGGCGGTATAATAATAATAAAACCTTACAAATACAATAGGGTCCTCTGTCCCAAAGGGACATTCGGTCCCTAACAAGACTGAAATAATTTTATTTGACCCAAAAGTAAAACAGAATGCTCCCCCCGGTGACCTGGACCACCCTGATGCCTTATTTAAAACCCGCAGTCACAAATCTTGGTTTTAAGTTTGAGGCGGTATAGTACCGAATATGATGATACTATACTAATATATACCGTACAGCCCTACTGCAAATACATGAAAAAAGGCTGTGAAAAACAAGTTGTTCTGACGTGTGTGATGTGTGTTTGCTGGAATAAAAGTATGTGAGACGTCCACGTCACGGTCAGAGTGTGACGGGGTTTAAAATGTCAGTCTGCTCGGCTTTAGCCGCAGCAAAAAAAGAAAAAGCGCGGCGTACGTGCGTCCACATGTCACGGCGAATAACCTCGGTCTAGTCCGAACAGGAGGCTCGTGTCTGTGCGCTCGACTGGACTCTTGGCCTTCATCGGGACTCACGTCTGATGTCACACCGTCGGACATGACCCTGGCATGCTGACTAATTATTCCTAATAACCTTCTCTGTCCCCACGCGCTTGTCTGCCTGCGTTACTGCCGGCCGCGGATACCGCGTGGCAAACGCGGTCTGAGCGCCACGCGTCCCAAATATCCAAGCGTGATGACAGGTGTGATATTTTGTCGGATTCTAAACGCGCGCTGGGTGACTTTGAAGTGTAAAGCACCTGAAGGAACACTCCCGCCTGATGTTGGCACACACCTGCCTCTCCGGAGACACGTCAGGATTTGTCACATGGCTTCGGATTTAGGTCAGCGCCGAACGCACGGAATACATTTTTACTCACTTAGACTCAGAAGTTTATTTTATCACGGCTAATTCAAGCAAGGTGTGAGCTCGAATGTTTTATCAGTTTATCAAATGTGTCAAATAATTTCCCCATCTATACGATCGATAATTCTAAAAACCCCATAATGTACGATAATTTGAACACCAAGATATATACCGTACTAGAATAAAATAAACAATGCAATTCACCCGATATTTTGCACTGTCTCGCATGCCTCCATATAACTTACCTAGCAGTAAGTTCGCCGAGCTAGCAGTAAATTAGCAAAGCTACCATTAAGTTAGCCCAGCTACCATTAAGTTAGCCAACATTTGAATAAGTTAGCCAAGCTACCATTAAGTAAGCCAAGTTACCAGTAAGTTAGCTAAGCTAGCAGTAAGTTAGACAGGCTAGCAGTAAGTTAGCCAGGCTACCAGTAAGTCAGCCAGGATTCAAATAAGTTAGCCAGGATACAAATAATTTAGTCAAGCAACCAGTAAGTTAGCCAACATATAAGAGAGTTAGCCAAGCTACCAGTAAGTTAGCCAGGCCACCAGTAAGTTAGCCAAGTCACCAGTAAGTTAGCCAAGCTACCATTAAGTAAGCCAAGTCACCAGTAAGTTAGCTAAGCTAGCAGTAAGTTAGCCAGGCTAGCAGTAAGTTAGCCAGGCTACCAGTAAGTCAGCCAGGATTCAAATAAGTTAGCCAGGATACAAATAATTTAGTCAAGCAACCAGTAAGTTAGCCAACATATAAGAGAGTTAGCCAAGCTACCAGTAAGTTAGCCAAGTTACCAGTAAGTTAGCCAAGCTACCAGTAAGTTAGCCAGGATTCAAATAAGTTAGCCAGGATACAAATAATTTAGCCAAGCAACCAGTAAGTTAGCCAACACATAAGAGAGTTAGACCAGCTACCAGTAAGTTAGTCAGGCCACAAGTAAGTTAGCCAAGTCACCAGTAAGTTAGCCAAGTCACCAGTCAGTTAGCCAAGCTACCAGTAAGTTAGCCAGGCTATCAGTAAGTTAGACAAGCTACCAGTAAGTCAGCCAGGATTCAAATAAGTTAGCCAGGATACAAATAATTTAGCCAAGCAACCAGTAAGTTAGCCAACATATAAGAGAGTTAGCCAAGCTACCAGTAAGTTAGCCAGGCCACCAGTAAGTTAGCCAAGTCATCAGTAAGTTAGCCAAGTTACCAGTAAGTTAGCCAAGCTACCAGTAAGTTAGCCAGGCTATCAGTAAGTTAGACAAGCTACCAGTAAGTTAGCCAGGATTCAAATAAGTTAGCCAGGATACAAATAAGATATCCAAGCAACCGGTAAGTTAGCCAACATGTAAGACAGTTAGCCAAGCTACTAGTAACTTAGCCAGGCTACCAGTAAGTTAGCCAAGTCACCAGTAAATTAGCCAAGTCACCAGTAAGTTAGCCAAAATATAAGAGAGTTAGCCAAGCTACTAGTAACTTAGCCAGGCTACCAGTAAGTTAGCCAGGCCACCAGTAAGTTAGCCAAGTCACCAGTAAGTTAGCTAAGCTACCAGTAAGTTAGCCAGGCTAGCAGTAAGTTAGCCAGGCTACCAGTAAGTCAGCCAGGATTCAAATAAGTTAGCCAGGATACAAATAATTTAGCCAAGCAACCAGTAAGTTAGCCAACATATAAGACAGTTAGCCAAGCTACCAGTAAGTTAGCCAGGCCACCAGTAAGTTAGCCAAGTCACCATTAAGTTAGCCACGTTACCAGTAAGTTAGCCAAGCTACCAGTAAGTTAGTCAGGCTATCAGTAAGTTAGACAAGCTACCAGCAAGTTAGCCAGGATTCAAATAAGTTAGCCAGGATACAAATAAGATAGCCAAGCGACCAGTAAGTTAGCCAAAATATAAGAGAGTTAGCCAAGCTACTAGTAACTTAGCCAGGCTACCAGTAAGTTAGCCAAGCGACCAGTAAGTTAGCCAAGCTACCATTAAGTTAGCCAAGCTACCAGTAAGTTAGACAGGCTACCAGTAAGTCAGCCAGGATTCAAATAAGTTAGCCAGGATACAATTAATTTAGCCAAGCAACCAGTAAGTTAGCCAACATATAAGATAGTTAGCCAAGCTACCAGTAAGTTAGCCAAGTTACCAGTAAGTTAGCCAAGCTACCAGTAAGTTAGCCAGGCTACCAGTACGTCAGCCAGGATTCAAATAAGTTAGCCAGGATACAAATAATTTAGCCAAGCAACCAGTAAGTTAGCCAACATATAAGAGAGTTAGCCAAGCTACCAGTAAGTTAGCCAGGCCACCAGTAAGTTAGCCAAGTCACCAGTAAGTTAGCCCAGTCACCAGTAAGTTATCTAAGCTACCAGTAAGTTAGCCAGGCTATCAGTAAGTTAGCCAGGCTACCAGTAAGTCAGCCAGGATTCAAATAAGTTAGCCAGGATCCAAATAATTTAGCCAAGCAACCAGTAAGTTAGCCAACATATAAGAGAGTTAGCCAAGCTACCAGTAAGTTAGCCAAGTTACCAGTAAGTTAGCCAAGCTACCAGTAAGTTAGCCAGGCTATCAGTAAGTTAGCCAAGCGACCGGTAAGTTAGCCAAAATATAAGAGAGTTAGCCAAGCTACTAGTAACTTAGCCAGGCTACCAGTAAGTTAGCCAAGCGACCAGTAAGTTAGCCAAGCTACCATTAAGTTAGCCAAGTTACCAGTAAGTTATCCAGGCTATCAGTAAGTTAGCCAAGCTAGCAGTAAGTTAGCCAGGCTGCAAGTAACTTAGCCAGGCTACCATTAAGTTAGCCAAAATATAAGAGAGTTAGCAAAGCTACTAGTAACTTAGCCAGGCTACCAGTAAGTTAGCCAAGCGACCAGTAAGTTAGCCAAGCTACCATTAAGTTAGCCAAGTTACCATTAAGTTAGCCAGGCTGCCAGTAACTTAGCCAGGCTACCAGTAAGTTAGCCAAATTATAAGAGAGTTAGCCAAGTATTCGTGTTTTACTAGAATAGATGGTACTGGGCAATGTCAAGACAGGCTATACCAAAATTTAGGTAAGCAGTAAGTTAGCCAGGGTAGCAGTAGGTTAGCCGGGATCCCAGTAAGTTAGCCCGGCTACCAGTAAGTTAGCCAGGCTGCCAGTAAGTTAGCCAGGCTACCAGTAAGTTGGCCAAGCGACCAGTAAGTAAGCCAAGCTACCAGTAATTTAATTTCAACCGTTCTAAAGTCAAAACATTCCTCTTAATTAGGACCAAAAACGAAGTTGTTTTTTTAACTGGAAAAATTCCGGGTTTTCCCCAAATTCCAGGAATTCCGTATTACCATTTCTCAATTCAACATGTTAATACGTCAACATTTCTCGACCGATTTGAAAAATTTCAACACCAACCATTTCAACTTGTTCAGACCATTCAAATTGTTTATCATTTTCAAAAAAAAATTCCCGCTTTTCCCGAAATTCCCAAATTTGGGGGAAATTCCCATTGAAATCCATGGGACATTCATCAAAGTTCCACAATTCCCACAATTTTCATCCGATTCAAATTGTTCCAACTTCAAAATATTCAGCCTTTTTGGGAATTGTGTGCTCTACTTCAACAATTCTAAAAAAAAAATCCTGGTTTTCCCCAAATTCCAGGAAATCCGTAATACCATTTCTCATTTCCACATATTACTATTTCAAAATTTCTCGACTGATTTGAAAAACTTCAACACCAACCATTTCAACTCGTTCAGACCATTCAAGTTTGTTTTACCATTTTCAAAAAAATTCCCGCTTTTCCCGAAATTCCCAATGGGACATTCTTCAACGTTCCACAATTCCCACGATTTTCATCCAATTGAAACTGTTCCAACTTCAAAATATTCAGCCTGTTTGGGAATTGTGTGCTCTACTTCAACAATTCTAAAAACAAATTCCCAGATTTCCCAGAATTCCCGGTTTTCCCGGGACATTTTTCCCATTCAAAATGAATTGGCCATTATTCAAACTTTCACCATTTCCACATTTTTCAACCTATTCGTACCTTTCCACTTTCAACACATTCCACCATTCTGGAAATTCAAACTACCCTTTTTCCAAGTTCAAAAAAATTCCAGGATTTTCCAGAATTCCTGGTTTTCCAAAGCCCTATTTCCACCCTTTATTCTTTCCACATTTTTCAATGCATTTCAACCGTTCTACCGTCAAAACATTCCTCTTAATTAGGACAAAAAACAAAGTTGTTTTTTGAACTGGAAAAATTCCTGGTTTTCCCCAAATTCCAGGAATTCCGTAATACCATTTTTCAATTCAACATGTTACTACTTCAACATTTCTCGTACGATTTGAAAAATTTAAACACCAACCAATTCAACTCGTTCAGACCATTTAAGTGTTTTACCATTTTAAAAAAAAATCCAGCTTTTCCTGAAATTCCCAAATTTTGGGGAAATTCTCAGATTTCCCAGATTTCCTGGTTTTCCCGGGACATTTTTCCCATTCAAAATGATTTGGCCATTATTCAAACTTTCACCATTTCCACATTTTTCAACCTATTCGTACCATTCCACTTTCAACACATTCCACCATTCTGGAACTACAAACTACCCTTTTTGCAAGTTCAAAAAAATTCCAGGATTTTCCAGAATTCCTGGTTTTCCAAAGCCCTATTTCCACCCTTTTTTCTTTCCACATTTTTCAACGCATTTCAACCGTTCCACCGTCAAAACACTCCTCATAATTAGGACAAAAAACAAAGTTGTTTTTTGAACTGGAAAAATTCCTGGTTTTCCCCAAATTCCAGGAATTCCGTAATACCATTTCTCAATTCAACATGTTACTACTTCAACATTTCTCATACGATTTGAAATATTTAAACACCAACCAATTCAACTAGTTCAGACTATTTAAGTGTTTTACCATTTTAAAAAAAATTCCCGCTTTTCCTGAAATTCCCAAATTTTGGGGAAATTCCGATTGAAATCAATGGGACATTCTTCAAAGTTCCACAATTCCCACAATTTGTATCCAATTCAAACTGTTCTAACTTCAAAATATTCAGCCTGTTTGGGAATTGTGTGTTCTATTTCAACAATTCTAAAAACTAATTCCCAGATTTCCCAAATTTCCTGGTTTTCCCGGGACATTTTTCCCATTCAAAATTATTTGGCCATTATTCAAACTTTCACCATTTCCACATTTTTCAACCTATTCATACCATTCCACTTTCAACACATTCCACCATTATGGAAATTCAAACTACCCTTTTTCCAAGTTCAAAAAAATTCCAGGATTTTCCAGAATTCCTGGTTTTCCAAAGCCCTATTTCCACCCTTTTTTCTTTCCACATTTTTCAACGCATTTCAACCGTTCTACCGTCAAAACACTCCTCTTAATTAGGACAAAAAACAAAGTTGTTTTTTGAACTGGAAAAATTCCTGGTTTTCCCCAAATTCCAGGAATTCCGTAATACCATTTCTCAATTCAACATGTTACTACTTCAACATTTTTCGTACGATTTGAAAAATTTAAACACCAACCAATTCAACTCGTTCAGACCATTTAAGTGTTTTACCATTTTAAAAAAAATTCCCGCTTTTCCTGAAATTCCCAAATTTTCGATTGAAATCAATGGGACATTCTTCAAAGTACCACAATTCCCACAATTTTTATCCAATTCAAACTGTTCCAACTTCAAAATATTCAGCCTGTTAGGGAATTGTGTGTTCTACTTTAGCAATTCTAAAAACTAATTCCCAGATTTCCCAGAAATCCTGGTTTTCCCGGGACATTTTTCCCCTTCAAAATGATTTGGCCATTATTCAAACTTTCACCATTTCCACATTTTTCAACCTATTCATACCATTCCACTTTCAACACATTCCACCATCCTGGAAATTCAAACTACTTTTTTTCCAAGTTCAAAACAATTCCAGGATTTTCCAGAATTCCTGGTTTTCCAAAGCCCTATTTCCACCCTTTTTTCTGGTGACTAATCTTTCCACATTTTTCAATGTATTTGAACCGTTATACTGTCAAAACATTCCTCTTAATTTGAACTGGAAAAATTCCTGGTTTTCCCCAAATTCCAGGAATTCCTTAATACCATTTCTCAACATGTTACTACTTCAACATTTTTCGACTGATTTGAAAAATGTACACACCAACCAATTCAACTCATTCAGACCATTCAAGTTTGTTTTACCATTTTCAAAAACATTCCTGCTTTTCCCGAAATTCCCATTTTTTTGGGAAATTCCCATTGAAATCAATGGGACATTCTTCAAAGTTCCACAATTCCCACGATTTTCATCCGATTCAAACTGTTCCAACTTCAAAATATTCAGCCTGTTTGGGAATTGTGTGCTCTACTTCAACAATTCTAAGAAAAAAACCCAAATTTCCCAGAATTCCAGTTTGCCCGGGACATTTTTCCCGTTCAAAATTAATTTGCCATTATTCAAACTTTCACCATTTCCACATTTTTCAACCTATTCATACCATTCCACTTTCAACACATTCCACCATTCTGGAAATTCAAACTACCCCTTTTCCAAGTTCAAAAAAATTCCAGGATTTTTCAAAGCCCTATTTCCACCCTTTTTTCTGGCGACTAATCTTTCCACATTTTTCAACCGTTCTACTGTCAAAACATTCCTCTTAATTAGGACAAAAAAACAAAGTTGTTTCTTGAACTGGAAAAATTCCTGGTTTTCCCCAAATTCCAGGAATTCCATAATATAATTTCTCAATTCAACATGTTACTACTTCAACATTTCTCGTACGATTTGAAAACTTTAAACACCAACCAATTCAACTCATTCAGACCATTTAAGTGTTTTACCATTTTCAAAAAAATTCCCGCTTTTCCCGAAATTCTCATTCATTTTTTTCAAAGTTCCACATATCCCACAATCTTTATCCGATTCAAACTATTCCAACTTCAAAATATTCAGCCTGTTTGGGAATTGTGTGCTCTACTTTAACAATTCTAAAAAAAAATCCCGGAATTTTCCATAATTCCTTTTTTTTTTTTTTTTTTCATTTTCCCCATTCAAGATGAATTGTCTATTTTTCAAACTTCCACAATCCCCACATTTTTCAACCTATTCAAAACATTCCACTTTCAACACATTCAACTCATCCTGGACATTTAATCTAACACTTTCACAAGTTCCAAACCAAATTCCGTGTTCCCTGGAAATTCAAACTCTTCACCATTCCAACATTCAAACTATTCTTACATTGATACTACTTTCTATCAGCATTTCAGTTCAACTTCAGCATTGGAGCATTCACTTCAGGAATTGCTCATCTAGTTGTTTAAAATGCATTTAAGGGTAATATTAGGCCGCGGTCACATTAATCCCAGAAAGTTCTCCTGACAGCGTCAAGGTAGTTCCGCTAGCCGCATTTAAAATCTGCCGAACACATCTAATCTTGATTAAATGTCCAAAAGGATTTCCCCCAGCAATCATTGCGGCTTGTGGAATGAGAGAAATGAGATGTTTAATGTTAATTAACATGAACAACATTAATAATGTCTATAACCAATCAAGTTAAGCCATTTGCTGCGTTCAATCCCCGGCGTGACTTGAGGGACACGAATGGATCAAAGCAATCTTTAAGGTTAGTGTTTGCACTTTTCCTTCTCCTGCTTGGAAGAGTCAGACTCTGCAAAGCAGGCACTTATTGAGTTTCTATCCTTTCTAATTGTTATTCCGCTTTGTTCCTTCTACTACTGGAAGAATACTCTTTGGACACAATTGTCTGATTCTGTTAGCTTTGTTGTCATTCCTCACATACAACATATAAAAAAAAAAAAACATTTTTGAGTCAAATTGGGAAGTCTGTTAAATTAACCTTTTTATAGCTTCAGCACTATATTTACAAATAAAACATTTGAAAAATTAAATCTCTTTACTGAATGCTGTTGTAAAATGTTGGCTTTTCAACTTTGTGCCTATAATAGTCCGGATGGTTCTTTTCCTCTTTGGTCCGGAGGACACGACGTCCACAGTTTCCAAAAAACTATTTCAAATGTGGACTCGTCAGACCGCAGAACACTTTTACACTTAGCATCCGTCCATCTTAGATGAGCTTGGGCCCAGGGAAGCCGGCGGTGTTTCTGGGTGTTGTTGATAAATGGCTTTCGCTTTGCATAGTAGAGTATCAACTTGCACTTACAGATGTAGCGACCAACTGTAGTTACTGACTGTGGTTTTCTGAAGTGTACCTAAGCCCATGTGGTGATATCCTTTACACACTGATGTCGCTTTCTGATGCAGTACCGCCTGAGGGAATCGAAGGTCCGTAATATCATCGCTTACGTGCAGTGATTTCTCCAGATTCTCCGAACCTTTTCATGATATTACGGACCGTAGATGGTGAAATCCTTGAATTCCTTGCAATAGCTCGTTGAGAAATGTTGTTCTTAAACAATTTGCTCACGCATTTGTTGACAAAGTGGTGACCCTCGCCCCGTCCTTGTTTGTGAATGACTGAGCATTTCATGGAGAGCTGCTTTTATACCCAATCATGGCACCCACCTGTTCCCAATTAGCCTGTTCACCTGTGGGATGTTCCAAATAAGTGTTTGATGAGCATTCCTCATCTTTCTCAGTCTTTTTTACCACTTGTGCCAGCTTTTTTGAAACATGTTGCAGGCATCACATTCCAAAGAAGCTAATATTGGCAAAAAATAACAAATGTTTTCCAGTTCGAACGTTAAGTGTCTTGCCTCTGCAGTCTATTCAATTGAATATAGGTTGAAAAGGATAATCTAATCATTGTATTCTGTTTTTAATTTATCATTTACACAACGTGCCAACTTCACTGGTTTTGGGTTTTGTACAAGAAACAAAAATGTACTAAAGAGACATGAACTAAAGCCATGTTTCACACGTAACTGCACTTTTTGTGGAATTTTCACCTATCACTTACAGTCCTTATGCAAAACAAGAACACGTATGTCCTTCTATTTTTATGCATTCTAACTCGTAAATAAATACTAGCAAAAGTCAGCTAACAATGGAAGTAAAGGAATTCGATCTATTCAGTCTAAAAAGCGTTTAAAAAAAACATCCAAAAACCTCCATCAACATTTTAAATACACGCTGTAAGTATAAATGTAATGTAGTACCATTCATAATAACATGTCATGTTTACGTATTTTGCTCATTTTAAGCATGCGGCGGCGTATTAATTTCACAGACGCATCACAACGTTCGCTTTTTGCCTTAAAAAACAAAAACACTTCACAAGAGACAATAAGGACTACTGATGATCCAGAAACTTACATTTTTGAGCCTGAATATATGGAGAATGATGTACACGTTTTGCAGCTTTAGTGAAACATTAAGCGTCATGTAGCAGTATTGCTAAGTGCTAAACAAGATATGCAAACTATCAACATAATAAAACAATCACTTACTGTACAATGTCTGCTCTCACTGGGATACAAACTAATGGGATGTTTATATCTTCCCGTTTAGATGAAGAATTAATCATAATCGTCACAAAAGTTGTTGTTTTTTTTCTTTAAAAAGGTACCTCGCCAGGTTTTGGTGTATAAAATAAAAGTCAAAGTTGACCAACTTCTCCGTTTATGTCCACAACCTTCTACTATCCAGGTGAGAGACGTGATTTATAATCGAGAATTAACTTTCAACCACTCGGAGTCGAGGCAGCAGCTCACCGCCTCAATATGCCAATATAGCAGCATGAGCTAGTTAGCGCTTATAATAACAAATTTCACTCATACTTGGTTAATATTTAGGTCACGAGTTGTAAATTGAGTATTGTTGCCGGTTATTGGATGTTTTCTTAGAGGGCTTTATGGTCGGAATATTAGCTGCACTGTTAGCCACCTCGTACTTGCCGTATTTTATGATTTAGAATGCATTAAAAAAAATTAAAAAACCATGTGTTCTTGTCTTATATAAGGTATGTGAGTAATAGGCAAAATTCCAGAAAAAATTGCAGTTCCCCTTTAAACCATCCTGTAGTAATATTGTGGAATATATATTTTAACTGACAAAGCAAACAGTTTGGATTTGACCGGCATCGGCACTCCATAACCACACATTTACCTTACTTTCACAGCCTTTTACACAATCAAGTTGTCATGGTGACTGCCCCCTTCCATTGTGATCGGCGTCATGGTGATTAGGAACTGGATTGTAGTCTGTCAGGCTATGACCTCTGCTCAGAAAAAGGAAGAAAAGTGGCCAAAAAATAGGCTTCACATCTTTAAAAAAAATGTATATTTAGGTAACATTAACGTTGGTTACTGTATAGTATAGAGCAGTGGTCAGCAACCCGTGGCTCTTTAGCGCCGCCCTAGTGGCTCCCTGGAGCATTTTTTTAAAAAAAGGATTGAAAATGTAAAAAAAGATAGGGGAAAAATATATGTTTTTGTTTTAGTATGTTTTTTGTTTGAGGACAAACATGACACTGTTTAATATGTTTGTGTGTATGCTTCACTGATGAGAGTATATGGTGAACATTGTTTTGTCCTACTAATTTTGGCAGTTCTTGAACTCACCATAGTGTGGACTGTGACGCGACAGTTTGTTTACATGTAAAAAAAAATCTTCCACGCCTTCTTTGTCTCATTTTGTCCACCAAGCGTTTTATGCTGTGCGTGAATGCACGAAGGTGCTTGTCCACCAAACGTTTTATGCTGTGCGTGAATGCACAAAGGTGCGCTATGTTGATGTTATTGACTAATCTTTTCGCATTTTTCAACGCATTTCAACCGTTCTACCGTCAAAACATTCCTCTTAATTAGGAAAAAAAAACTAAGTTGTTTTTTGAACTGGAAAACTTCCTGGTTTTCCCCAAATTCCAGGAATTCCGTATTACCATTTCTCAATTCAACATGTTACTACGTCAACATTTCTGGACAGGTTTGAAAAATTTCAACTTGTTCAGACCATTCAAGTTTTTTACCATTTTCAAAAAAATTCCCACTTTTCCCGAAATTCCCAAATTTTGGGGACATTCCCATTTAAATCAATGGGACATTCTTCAAAGTTCCACAATTCCCACGATTTTCATCCAATTGAAACTGTTCCAACTTGAAAATATTCAGCCTGTTTGGGAATTGTGTGCTCTACTTCAACAATTCTAAAAACAAATTCCCAGATTTCCCAGAATTCCTGGTTTTCCCGGGAAATTTTTCCCCATTCAAAATGAATTGGCCATTATTCAAACTTTCACCATTTCCACATTTTTCAACCCATTTATACCATTCCACTTTCAACACATTTCACCATCCTGGAAATTCAAACATTTTGTCCACCAAACGTTTTATGCTGTGCGTGAATGCACAAAGGTGCTTGTCCACCAAACGTTTTATCCTGTGCGTGAGTGCACAAAGGTGCTTGTCCACCAAACGTTTTATGCTGTGCATGAATGCACAAAGGTGCGCTTTGTCGATGTTATTGACTTGTGTGGAGTGCAAATCAGGCATATTTGGTCAGTGCGTGGCTGAAAGCTAATCAATGCTAACATGCTATTTAAGCTAGTTGCATGTACATATTGCATCATCATGCCTCATTTGTAGGTATATTTGAGCTCATTTAATACCCTTTACTTTTATCCTCTTTGTATGTAATTTAGTTTTGCATTTCTCATGACACATTATCTGTATGTAATATTGGCTGTTGTGTATGTGCCATGTTGTTCCAGACCACAGCAAACGTTACAGAGCTTGCCAAAGATTGTCATGAATCTCATAAAAGACGACAGCCTGCCGTGTCCTTTAACTTTACCCTTGGACGGCGTGGCGCCAGGTTGGGAGAGTGCCCGTGCCAGCAACCTGAGGGTTCCTGGTTCGATCCCCGGCTTCTACCGACCTGGTCACGTCCGTTGTGTCCTTGAGCAAGACACTTCACCTTTGCTCCCTGATGGGTCGTGGCTAGAGCCTTGCATGGCAGCTGCCGCCACCAGTGTGTGAATGGGTGAATGTGGAAATAGTGTCAAAGCGCTTTGAGTACATTGAAGGTAGAATAATAATAATATATTTCATTTGTAAAAAGCACTCTACATTGAGTAAACAACCTCAAAGTGCTATAGAGTATTAAAAAAATAAAAGTAAAAAGATAATAAAAAATAAATACAAATAAAAACTAGAACAGTCAAATAGCTAAAACTAGTATGCATATATCTAAAAAAAAAAAAAGGCTTTTATTTAAAAAAGGGTTTTTAAGCCTTTTTTAAAAGCATCCAGAGTCTGTGGTGCCCTCAGGTGGTCAGGGAGAGCATTCCACAGACTGGGCAGAAAGGCGCTATACAAGTATAACCCATTTACCGTTTAACTTGGACACACACATCTATACCATTTGCCATTAAAAGCCAGTCATTTCCAGGAGTTATCTCACCTTCTGAGTAGCCTCTGATTTACTAATGGTTTTTAATGTTGTAAAAATGCATAGAATAAATATTACATTTCGACATTTCTGTCTTGCAATGTTTACACATGCAGTGTTGCCTAATGGTCTACGTAGCACAACATACTATGTTTTCAGGTACCATTCTTTAACGTCATACTTGCCAGCTTGTCCCCCCCCGACGGTATATCCTCCACCTGGTGTTGGCAGCTCGGCCGTCAAGTTCTGTCCCTGTTGACAAAACACTTGACCTTCACACGCAGTGAATCGCCATCTGATTTAGCACGCGAGATCCCAGCTTGCCTCCGCTTGTTTTATCACCCGAGCTTCGGATTTGGGTTTTCGATGTCTCAGCAGCCTATAAGTTACAGAAAACGGAACGTTTTTAGAGCAGGACCCTTGGAGTGTAAATATTGTGAAGATGCCATTTATTGGTGTGGTGTTGCTTAGTGGTGCATTATTCTTTAAACGTGTGATAGGACATGAGAACAAACGGGTTTTTAAGAACTGTGTTAAAGGGAAACTTCGGTTTTTTTCAACCTGGGCCCTGTTTTCATAATTTTTTCTGTATATGTGAGTGCTGGATAAAACATTTTTTGAGGTCGCGCCAGTATTGAGCAGGGCAGGCAGCCTCCAGCCCAGCTAACGCTCGTACACAGGGCAACTGGCTCTCGTCAAAATTCGGCCTATAAACATGCATTTTTTTCACACTGACAGGCTCAGATAGTTACAATGAGTGTCCGACAACATACTAGAAAGGAGAAATTAACGTATGTCTCTACCTTTAGCTGGAGATCGCTGTTTGTTGTGAGCTGTGTCCAAATCTCACCACGCTACAAATCTCGTTCCGAAATCTCGCGATAACTCGCGACAAAACACCGGTGGAAAAACAGTTACCTGACTGAGGTGAAGAGAGATGACTGAAGTGATTTTCTGTTGGATTACCGAAGACTGTTATTTTAGTTTTATAGAAAAGTTTGTTTGTTTGTCTGTCATGGCTGAATTTTTGCCTGATGTGGACGACGTGACTGTTTTTCCACCGGTGTTTTGTCGCGAGTTATCGCGAGATTTCGGAACGAGATTTGTAGCGTGGTGAGATTTGGACACAGCTCACAACAAACAGCGATCTCCAGCTAAAGGTAGAGACATACGTTAATTTCTCCTTTCTAGTATGTTGTCGGACACTCATTGTAACTATCTGAGCCTGTCAATGTTAAAAATAATGCATGTTTATAGGCCGAATTTTGACGAGAGCCAGTTGCCCTGTGTACGAGCGTTAGCTGGGCTGGAGGCTGCCTGCCCTGCTCAATACTGGCGCGACCTCAAAAAATGTTTTATCCAGCACTCACATATACAGAAAAAATTATGAAAACAGGGCCCAGGTTGAAAAAAACCGAAGTTTCCCTTTAAAGTCCATTTTAAGCAGGGGCGTCCATGATAATGTTGCTTGGACCTGTATGTACCTTTCAGCATTAATGGTGGCTTCACAGATGTATAAGTTACCCACTAATACACCCCCATACCATCACAGATGCTGGCTTTTCAACTATGCGCCTATAACAACCCGGATGGTTCTTTTCCTCTTTGGTCCGGAGGACACGACGTCCACAGTTTCCAAAAACTATTTCAAATGTGGACTCGTCAGACCGCAGAACACTTTTCCACTTTGCATCAGTCCATCTTAGATGAGCTCGGGCCCAGCGAAGCCGGCAACGTTTCTGGGTGTTGTTGATAAATAGCTTTGGCTTTGCATAGTTTTAACTTGCACTTACAGATGTAGCGACGAACTGTATTTGCTGACCGTGGTTTTCGGAAGTGTTCCTGGGCCCATGTGGTGATATCCTTTACACACTGATGTCGCTTTCTGATGCAGTACCGCTTGAGGGGTCGAAGGTCCGTAATATCATCGCTTACGTGCAGTGATTTCTCCCGTATGTACCTTTCAAAATTAATGGTGGCTTCACAGATGTATAAGTTACCCACTAATACACCCCCATACCATCACAGATGCTGGCTTTTGAACTGTGCGCCTATAACAATCCGGATGGTTCTTTTCCTCATAGTTCCTGAGGACAGAGTTTCCAAAAACAATTTGAAATGTGGACTCGTCAGACCACAGAACACTTTTCCACTTTGCATCCGTCCATCTTAGATGAGCTCGGGCCCAGCGAAGCCGGCGACGTTTCTGGGTGTTGTTGATAAATAGCTTTCACTTTGCATAGTAGAGTTTTAACTTGCACTTACAGATGTAGCGACAAACTGTAGTTACTGACCGTGGTTTTCTGAAGTGTTCCTGAGCCCATGTGGTGATATCCTTTACACACTGATGTCGCTTTCTGATGCAGTACCGCTTGAGGGATCGAAGGTCCGTGATATCATCGCTTACGTGCAGTGATCTCTCCCGTATGTACCTTTCAAAATTAATGGTGGCTTCACAGATGTGTAAGTTACCCACTAGTACACCCCCATACCATCACGGATGCTGGCTTTTGAACTGTGCGCCTGTAACAATCCGGATGGTTCTTTTCCTCGTAGTTCCGGAGGACAGAGTTTCCAAAAACAGTTTGAAATGTGGACTCGTCAGACCACAGAGCACTTTTACACTTTGCATCCGTCCATCTTAGATGAGATCGGGCCCAGCGAAGCCGGCGGCGTTTCTGGGTGTTGTTGATAAATTAAGAAACTGTTTTTTAAGAACTGTGTCAATGTCAATTTTGGTCTTGGAGGTTTTATGTGCAGGGTTTCACCACTCCTCATCTGACATGCCGTCCTGTGTCAACCATTCTACTAAATAATTTCAGTCGGTCATTGGATGAATGTTTGGCTTTGTCCCGCCTATCGGACGGCTGCCGAGCCTCTCCGGAAGTGTAGGGAAAGTGGGCTTGTCCTCGGCTGGCCTGGACACTGAGTTCCCGCATTATGATTGGATGATCTGTCTGAGGCTGAATCCCTTTTTGATTGACAGCCAAATGAGCGAATCAGCGATCTCAAAGTATCAATTTCATGTTTCATTCCGTTGTTCCGAATTGATATGGAGACTTTTACTATCCCGTCACTGACCTTTTCTTTGTTTTCTTACATCATCACACCCAAGACAATGGGCACATACACACACCCTCTCCCCTCCCCCACCCCACGCCTTCACCACCCCTTGTTTCCCCTCGGGGTGATGGTCGGCTGGCAGCGCTTCATAGCAGCAGTCGACCTCCAGGGTCCCAACTCCCCGCCCCTCCGTTGCGAGTTTGTCGTGATTAAATGTAACGTGTTTATGTGTGCATTGCATGGAGGTTTTTTCCCACTCCAGACTAGGCCCCCTTAGGAGCCCAGTCCAGATTGTATTTTCGGCTAACTTATTTTCGGCTTCATAGCTTACCAAAGTCGTACTAAAACATGATAGATTTTTGAGTGCCGTGTGTAATTTTCAATATCTTCAATGAAACATATAACATTTTGGTGTTGTTTACTTGAGTCATATTGTAGTCTACACCTATCTTTTGTGTGTGACTACCATCACATTGCAGTCTACACGTATCTACCGGTCACACTTATCATTACACCATGTACCAAATAAAATAGCTTCGAGGTCGGTAAGCATTGTACATTGTGAAACCCAATATCTAAGTTACATTTAAACCAGTGTGGGTGGCACTGGGAGCAGGTGGGTAAAGTGTCTTGCCCAAGGACACAACGGAAGTGACTAGGATGGCGGAAGCGGGGATCGAACTTGCAACCCTCAAGTTGCTGGCACGGCCGCTCTACCAACCGAGCTATACCGTCCCATATACCGTCCCATAGCAGCAGTCGACCTCCAGGGCCCAACTCCCCACCCCTCTGTTACGAGTTGTCGTGATTAAATGTAACGTGTTTATGTGTGCATGGCATGGAGGTTTTTTCCCACTCCAGACTAGGCCCCCTCAGGAGCCCAGTCTAGATTGTATTTTCGGCTAACTTATTTTCGGCTTCTAAAGTCATACTAAAACATGATAGATTTTTGAGTGCCGTGTGTAATTTTCAATATTTTCAATGGAACATATAACATTTTGGTGTTGTTTACTTGAGTCATATTGCAGTCTACACCTATCTTTTGTGTGTGACTACCATCATATTGCAGTCTACACGTATCTACCGGTCACACTTATCATTACACCATGTACCCAAATAAAATAGCTTCGAGGTCGGTAAGCAAAACCAGAATTATTCCTTACATTTGGCACACCAGGTTATAAGGCGCACTGTCGAGTTTTGAGGAAAGAAAGGATTGTAAGTGCGCCTTATAGCATACTTGCCAACCCTCCCGTTTTTAGCGGGAGAATCCCGGTATTCAGTGCCTCTCCCGACAACCTCCCGGCAGAGATTTTCTCCCGACAAACTCCCGGTATTCAGCCGGAGCTGGAGGCCACGCCCCCTCCAGCCCAATGCGGACCTGAGACTGAGTGGGGACAGCCTGTTCTCACGTCCGCTTTCCCACAATATAAACAGCTTGCCTAACGAATTCAAACCAATGGAAACAAGAATTTCAGTTCATCCAGGACAGTTGGAAGGGGAAGGTGTATGTTGCCTGTAAATATGTCGAACAGACTTCTCCATTGAACACGGTGGCCGAAATGATATACTCATCATGAACGGAGAAGTTAAACAGGACAATACTGCCATCTAATGGATAGCCACCGGAACACTGAAATTCAAGTATTTCTTTTATGTAAATAAAATAAATAAATAAATATATATATATATATATATATATATATATATATATATATATATATATATATATATATATATATATATATATATATATATATATATATATATATATATATATATATATATATATATATATATGTATGTATATATATATATATATATATATATATATATATATATATATATATATATACATATATATATATATATATATATATATATATATATATATATATATATATACATACATATATATATATATATATATATATATATATATATATATATATATATATATATATACATATATATATATATATATATATATATATATATATATATATATATATATATATATATACATATATATATATATATATATATATATATATATATATATATATATATATGTATGTATATATATATATATATATATATATATATATATATATATATATATATATATATATATATATATATATATATATATATATATATATATATATATATATATATATATATATATATATATATATATATATATATATATATATATATATATATATATATATATATATATATATATATATATATATATATATAGCTAGAATTCACTGAAAGTCAAGTATTTCATACATATATATACACTACCGTTCAAAAGTTTGGGGTCACATTGAAATGTCCTTATTTTGGAAGGAAAAGCACTGTACTTTTCAATGAAGATAACTTTAAACTAGTCTTAACTTTAAAGAAATACACTCTATACATTGCTAATGTGGTAAATGACTATTCTAGCTGCAAAGGTCTGGTTTTTGGTGCAATATCTACATAGGTGTATAGAGGCCCATTTCCAGCAACTATCACTCCAGTGTTCTAATGGTACAATGTGTTTTGCTCATTGGCTCAGAAGGCTAATTGATGATTAGAAAACCCTTGTGCAATCATGTTCACACACCTGAAAACAGTTTAGCTCGTTACAGAAGCTACAAAACTGACCTTCCTTTGAGCAGATTGAGTTTCTGGAGCATCACATTTGTGGGGTCAATTAAACGCTCAAAATGGCCAGAAAAAGAGAACTTTCATCTGAAACTCGATAGTCTATTCTTGTTCTTAGAAATGAAGGCTATTCCACAAAATTGTTTGGGTGACCCCAAACTTTTGAACGGTAGTGTATATATATATATATATATATATATATATATATATATATATATATATATATATATATATATGAAATATATATGAAATACTCGAGTTGGTGAATTCTATCTGTAAATAACCACACCCCCAACCACGCCCCCCCCGACCAAGTCCCTTACCCCCACCCCTACCCCCCACCTCCCGATATTGGAGGTCTCAAGGTTGGCAAGTATGCCTTATAGTCCGGAAAATACGGTACATAAATTCAGTATCAAAAAAAGCTTCTCTCTGTTCCTGTGGTCTTTCAATTTAGCTTTGGCTTTCTATTCAAATAAATTTAGTTCTACTGCACACATTCGTTTCGTGCAACTCTCCCCGAGTTAACAATGTCACTTTTGATCCGTTCTACACGTACGTATTAAGTCCCCCCCCCCCCCACCCCCCGACCTAACTAAGCGTATAAGCGTTCCTTGACGGCGTCGTCAAGATTCCCCGTCTGTTGTCCTAATGCATGCTAATGAGAAAGTTGCGAACATTTCACTGTCAATAATGTGAAATACGGCCCTGCTCCCTTAATGCCGGCGCCGTTCAATAACCTATTAAAGCTGAATCACAGATAACCTGGCTCGCATCAGGAAAGCAATCTGAAATTTGTGCTGACATTGATCCAGTAGGAAGGAGACCTATTGCTCCGATCAACACTGTTGCCCCAGGAGAGGAGTCCCTCCGACGTTAATAGTCCACTGTCCTAGATTTTACAGACGCCATATATTGTATAATATACACACAGCCCAGCTTTTAAGCTATTTTGCAGAGCTGTGGTATTTATTTCCTGGTACTTTTCAAGGCCGTACAGTATTTTCAATGCGTTCAATCCCGGAGCGTAATTTGCTCCTGGCTAATGTTGCAATAATTACACGGTTTTGTGTCGATACTTTTGACTCATTTGACTCTGTTACACCATCTAAGGAGTGATATCTGATGACAAAACTGGAAATGTGTGTGCAAGACAGTGTGTTGATGCACAAATGTAAAATTAATCCTCATTTGTTTGTGTAATAGAGTATGTCATACTTGCCAACCCTCCCGACAAACTCCCGGTATTCAGCCGGAGCTGGAGGCCACGCCCCCTCCAGCTCAATGCGGACCTGAGTGGGGACAGCCGTTCTCACGTCCGCTTTCCCACAATATGAACAGCTTGCCTGCCCAATGACGTCATAACATCTACGGCTTTTAGAGAGTAGAGTGCACAAGGAGAGAGAGTTCTTGGTTTCTTATGTGGGTTTATTGTTAGGCAGTTTCATTAACGTCCTCCCAGCGCGGTAACAACACACAACAACAGCAGTCACGTTTAGTCTACCGTAAAGCAGTTCGTCTGCAGTAAACAGCAATGTTGTGACGCTCTTAAACAGGACAATACTGCCATTTACTGGATAGCCTGCAGAACACTGAAATTCAAGTATTGTATTTATATGTATAATAAAATACAAAAAAAATATATATATATATATATATATATATATATATATATATATATATATATATATATATATATATATATATATATATATATATATATATATATATAGCTAGAATTCACTGAAAGTCAAGTATTTCATACATACATATATATATATATATATATATTATATATATATATGAAATACTTGATTTGGTGAATTCTAGCTGTAAATATACTCTCCTCTTAACCACGCCCTTAGCCATGCCCCTGCCCCAAAAACGCCCCCCGACCACGCCCCCCCCACCTCCCGATATCGGAGGTCTCAAGGTTGGCAAGTATGGAGTATGTAAATGTTCAGTAAATGTTTTCTGATTACCACTATCCCATACTTGCCAGCCCTCCCGGATTTACCGGGAGACTCCCGGAATTCAGCGCCTCTCCCGAAAACCTCCCGGAAGAAATGTTCTCCCGAAAATCTCCCGGAATTCAGCCGGAGCTGGAGGCCACGCCCCCTCCAGCTCCCATGCGGACCTGAGTGGGGACAGCGGCGACAGTCTGTTTTCACGTCCGCTTTCCCACGATGTAAACAGCGTGCCTGCCCAATCACGTTATAACTGAACTGAAGTGTTCCTGAGCCCATGTGGTGATATCCTTTACACACCGATGTCGATTTTTGATGCAGTACCGCCTGAGGGATCGAAGGTCACAGGCATTGATTGATTGATTGATGGATTGATTGAAACTTTTATTAGTAGATTGCACAGTACAGTACATATTCCGTACAATTGACCACTAAATGGTAACACCCGAATACGTTTTCAACTTCTTTAAGTCGGGGTCCACGTTAATCAATTCATGGCAATTCATGGCATTCAATGCTAGTTTTCAGCCTTGCGGCTTACGTGCAGTGAGTTCTCCAGATTCTCTGAACCTTTTGATGATATTACAGACCGTAGATGGCGAAATCCCTAAATTCCTTGCAATAGCTGGTTGAGAAATGTTGTTCTTAAACTGTTCGCCAATTTGCTCACACATTTGTTGACAAAGTGGTGACCCTCGCCCCGTCCTTGTTTGTGAATGACTGAGCATTTCATGGAAGCTGCTTTTATACCCAATCATGGCACCCGCCCGTTCCCAATTAGCCTGTTCACGTGTGGGATGTTCCAAATAAGTGTTTGATGGGGTTTCTGGGTGTTGTTGATAAAAGGCTTTCGCTTTGCATAGTAGAGTTTTAACTTGCACATACAGATGTAGCGACGGACTGCAGTTACTGACCGTGGTTTTCTGAAGTGTTCCCTGAGCCCATGTGGTGATATCCTTTACACACTGATGTCGATTTTTGATGCAGTACCGCCTGAGGGATGGAAAGTCACGGGCATTCAATGTTAGTTTTCAGCCTTGCGGCTTACGTGCAGTGAGTTCTCCAGATTATCTGAACCTTTTGATGATATTACAGACCATAGATGGCGAAATCCTTAAATTCCTTGCAATAGCTAGTTGAGAAATGTTGTTCTTAAACCGTTCGACAATTTGCTCACAAAGTGGTGACCCTTGCCCCGTCCTTGTTTGCGAATGACCGAGCATTTCACGGAAGCTGCTTTTATACCCAATCATGGCACCCGCCTGTTCCCAATTAGCCTGTTCACCTGTGGGATGTTCCAAATAAGTGTTTGATGGGGTTTCTGGGTGTTGTTGATAAATGGCTTTCGTTTTGCATGGTAGAGTTTTAACTTGCACTTACAGATGTAGCGACGGACTGCAGTTACTGACCGTGGTTTTCTGAAGTGTTCCTGAGCCCATGTGGTGATATCTTTTACACACTGATGTCGATTTTTGATGCAGTACCGCCTGAGGGATGGAAAGTCACGGGCATTCAATGTTAGTTTTCAGCCTTGCTGCTTACGTGCAGTGAGTTCTCCAGATTCTCTGAACCTTTTGATGATATTACAGACCGTAGATGGTGACATTTTTAAATTCCTTGCAATAGCTGGTTGAGAAATGTTGTTCTTAAACTGTTCAACAATTTGCTCACAAAGTGGTGACCCTCGCCCCGTCCTTGTTTGTGAATAACCTAGCATTTCATGGAAGCTGCTTTTATACCCAATCATGGCACCCGCCTGTTCCCAATTAGCCTGTTCACCTGTGGGATGTTCCAAATAAGTGTTTGATGGGGTTTCTGGGTGTTGTTGATAAATGGCTTTCGCTTTGCATGGTAGAGTTTTAACTTGCACTTACAGATGTAGCGACGGACTGCAGTTACCGACCGTGGTTTTCTGAAGTGTTCCCTGAGCCCATGTGGTGATATCCTTTACACACTGATGTCGATTTTTGTTTGCCTGGGGATTTCTTCAACTTTTTCAGTCTTTTTTGCCACTCGTGCCAGCTTTTTTGGAACACGTTGCAGGCATCAAATTCCAAATGAGCTAACATTTGCAAAAAATAACAACGTTTTCCAGTTCCAACGTTAAATATCTTGTCTTTGCAGTCTTTTTAATTGAATATAAGTTGAAAAGGATTTGCAAATCATTGTATTCTGGTTTTATTTACCATTTACACAACATGCCAACTTCACTGGTCTTGGAGTTTTTTATTTGGTCCAGTGCATTTCACGATGGTGACATGTGAGGAAGACCCATTAGGCCAAGGTTGAACAAATTAACCTTTTAATAGGGACCCAAACAAGTTTTGCATTGAATGTTGAACAAGCAAGGCTTATATAACTTTATAGTGACATGCAAAATCCAGTTTCAAATAATAATAATAATAATAATAATTAAAAAATATCAATGGCATATCAAATACAATTTAAATAAAAATTGAATGCCTCTTTTCTATTTGCAGCCTTCTGAGGTAAATATCAACATTAACTTTTCCACAGGCTAATACATTTGAAAATAAAATAACAATGAATAAAACAACCATTCAGGACTTTAAACTGCTCAGTTTGCAACACACTGATCTAATCTAATGTACCCAAGCCAGACACCTGCCATCTTTTCTTGGATGCTAGTTCATTAATGTCAGGGCTCTCAGGCTTTGAGCTGAGGCAACCTTCATTATCCAACCAAGGTGTTCAACAGTCATTATATCTCCTCCACCCACTTCTAACATCGTTCAGACCCAGTCACAAGATATGTGCGGCTTCTGTACGCATACACGAGTGAATGCAACACATACTTCATCAACAACGATACAGGTTACACTGAGGGTGCCAGTATAAAAAACTTCAACACTGTTAGAAATATACGCCACACTGTGAACCCACACCAAACAAGAATGACAAACACTTTTCGGGAGAACATCCGCACCGTAACACAACATAAACACAACAGAACAAATACCCAGAATCCTTTGCAGCACTAACTCTTTGGGGACGCTCCTCCCCCCACACACACACACACACCTTGTAGCGTCCCGGAAGATTTAGTGCTGCAAAGGGTTCTGGGTATTTGTTCTGCTGTGTTTACGTTGTGTTACGGTGCGGATGTTCTCCCGAAAAGTGTTTGTCATTCTTGTTTGGTGTGGATTCACAGTGTGGCGTATATTTCTAACAGTGTTAAAGTTTTTATTTGACTACCGTCAGTGTAACCTGTATTGCTGTTGATGAAGTATGCATTGCATTCACTCGTGTGTGCGTACAGAAGCCGCACATATCTTGTGACTGGGTCTGAACGATGTTAGAATGGATGAAAAGCAGACGTGACGATAGCTCGTAGAGGACGTTAAAGGCAGTGCATTTAAGGCACGCCCCCAAGACGAGATATGGTGGATGAGATATAATGACACCTTCGTTCGATAATGAAGGTTGCCTCAGCTTAAAGCCTGAGAGCCCCGACATTAATGAACTAGCATCCAAGAAAAGATGGCAGGTATCTGGCTTGGGCACATCAGATTAGATCAGTGTGTTGCAAACTGAGCAGTTTAAAGTTTTTATTTGGCTACCGTCAGTGTAACCTGTATTGCTGTTGATGAAGTATGCCTTGCATTCACTCGTGTGTGCGTACAGAAGCCGCACATATCTTGTGACTGGGTCTGAACGATGTTAGAATGGATGAAAAGCAGACGTGACGATAGCTCGTAGAGGACGTTAGAGGCAGTGCATTTAAGGCACGCCCCCAAGACTGTGGTCCGGGTGGACGAGATATAATGACACCTTCGTTGGATAATGAAGGTTGCCTCAGCTTAAAGCCTGAGAGCCCCGACATTAATGAACTAGCATCCAAGAAAAGATGGCAGGTATCTGGCTTGGGCACATCAGATTAGATCAGTGTGTTGCAAACTGAGCAGTTTAAAGTTTTTATTTGGCTACCGTCAGTGTAACCTGTATTTCTGTTGATGAAGTATGCATTGCATTCACTCGTGTGTGCGTACAGAAGCCGCACATATCTTGTGACTGGGTCTGAACGATGTTAGAATGGATGAAAAGCAGACGTGACGATAGCTCGTAGAGGACGTTAAAGGCAGTGCATTTAAGGCACGCCCCCAAGACTGTGGTCCGGGTGGACGAGATATAATGACACCTTCGTTCGATAATGAAGGCTGCCTCAGCTTAAAGCCTGAGAGCCCCGACATTAATGAACTAGCGTCCAAGAAAAGATGGCAGGTATCTGGCTTGGGCACATCAGATTAGATCAGTGTGTTGCAAACTGAGCAGTTTAAAGTTTTTATTTGGCTACCGTCAGTGTAACCTGTATTGCTGTTGATGAAGTATGCGTTGCATTCAATTGTGTGTGGTTGCAGAAGCTGCACATGACATGAAACTGGGTCAGCACTCGTTTGACTAGCTGAAAGAAAAAACATTTCGAGAGGAGTACCGGAGTCACTCCCGGGAGGGTTGGCAAGTATTAGAAGTAGCGGTGTTACCGCGGCACCGCCGCAATATATAATCGGCGGTCCAGCTTTAGTGTTAATTTCATATTGCCTCAAGGGCCAAGTGAAATTACACGGTGGGCCAAATTTGGCCCACGGGCCAGAGTTTGACACCCATGCATTAGACAGATGATCTAACGTTCGGGTGTCATGCCAGAACAGACCGGTGGCTGTCTTAACAAATATTTTAGAAAAAGGATGCCGTTGAACATATGTTAAATGCCACGCAGCCTCTCTCAGTGTGTCGCTTGTTTGACTCGCAGACGCTTTGCACGCCTCTGCGGTTCAATGCCAACTCATGGGAGGCGCGGCTATAATTAGCCCCTCTCAAAACCGCCATTGTCAGATCTTACAAGCAGATGAGAAGCGCGTAACACGCATCCATTAAACAAACCAACCCCTCGGGTCCCTGGCAATAGAAAATGACAGATCTTTTCCAAATTGTGGTCTCATCCGTTTAATTCCAAACTCCCCTGATAAGGGCATGGCCTTAGAATAAATAAGACCGGTAATGAGGTATGGCACGGCTGTTGGTGTGTCCTTGACATTCGCTTTGAGAATAAGGCACGGGCGGGCGGGGGTGACGGCGTCTTCCCAAACAGAACTTGAAAGTCCATGTGAAGGGATAAATGTCAGTGGGCTTCACTCACAAATCACTTTTTTTTTCCTCCCTTTGTGACCTTCAAGCTTTTTTTTTTTTTTCTCCGAAAAGAATTAGCGAGGATGTTATTAAATAAACGCCGCGCGTTTTACGACGATGAAAGTGATCCCGAGGGACAGATTGAATATGCGTGCCATAAAGGCGTGCCCTTAAAGCGCCTATTAATTAGCACGTTTAAGGTGGTGGTAAATAGTTCATTAGCATGACTTTGAGAGACTTCCGGGACAGTGTGACTACCGGGTGAATTAGCGGGCTCTACTGTAAGCCCAATAAGCATGAGACCATACCCTTTGCCCGATAAATCCATTGTACGCATTATTGATCGTGTTGCAATTATACGCTAGGGTGAGCCTTGTAAAGCCCACAGAAAGATGAGCTTCGGAGAGACTTGAAAAAAAAAAGGCTCGGTGGGGAACGGAGCGGCCACTGAGGTTGGCCGCAGACCAGATTTCATGACCAGCTGGCTTCGGCGGTAAATTAGAGCCCTCCTCTCCTACCCTCCCGTGTTTCCACCTGCTGCATGCTGCTCAAGTAATCCAAATCGAGCCATCACGCGCTTCATTTCCCCGCTGGCTCGCTTCACCTTGCACGTCAGCCAGAACCTCCTCCCCCATGGCAGCGTCACGGACCCACGTAGGACGTAATCAATACCGGAATTTCTTCCGGACGAAACATAGCAAACAGAGCAGAGCATTGACTTTAATTGGGCATTTTCTTGAAGTAGTAGAACTTAATTATTTTCCCATTCCCGCATCTGGGGCCTCGCTCGCGCACAAAAACCTGGCATGCGTGCGCTCCTTTTTCAAGGCAAGGATGAGAGGTTTCAAAAGGGAAATCAACGTGGAAATTTCTACGGACGCACACAAGTGGTCATTTGGGCTTTGCCGACGTTTGGATTTAACAATGTAGACAGAGCAAGGCAAGGACACACAATTCACTTTTTCGCCATGCTTCCTATTTATATTTATAGTTGAGAGGACATGTATTTCAATGGAAGGCCAGGGGTGTCCAAACTTTGGTAACTTGGGGGCCGTATCAGGCTAAAATGTGTGTGTATATATATATATATATATATATATACACATACATACATATATATGTATATGTGTGTATGTATATATATACGTATACATACATACATACATATGTACATATACATATATATATATATATATATATATATATATATATATATATATATATATATATATATATATATATATATATATATATATATATATATATATATATATATATATATATATATACTACCGTTCAAAAGTTTGGGGTCACGTTGAAATGTCCTTATTTTGGAAGGAAAAGCACTGTACTTTTCAATGAAGATAACTTGAAACTAGTCTTAACTTTAAAGAAATACACTCTATACCAGGGGTCACCAACGTGGTGCCCGCGGGCACCAGGTAGCCCGTAAGGACCAGATGAGTAGCCCGCTGGCCTGTTCTAAAAATAGCTCAAATAGCAGCCTCTATTTTTTAAATTGTATTTATTTACTAGCAAGCTGGTCTCGCTTTGCCCGACATTTTTAATTCTAAGAGAGACAAAACTCAAATAGAATTTGAAAATCCAACAAAATATTTTAAAGACTTGGTCTTCACTTGATTAAATAAATTCATTATTTTTTTTACTTTGCTTCTTATAACTTTCAGAAAGACAATTTTAGAGAAAAAATACAAACTTAAAAATGATTTTAGGATTTTTAAACACATATTAGGGCTATATAAATAAACGTTGATTGATTGATCGATTGATTGATTGACATATACCTTTTTACCTTTTAAATTCCTTCCTCTTCTTTCCTGACAATGTATATCAATGTTCAAGTAAATTTATTTTTTTTATTGTAAAGAATAATAAATACATTTTAATTTAATTCTTCATTTTAGCTTCTGTTTTTTCGACAAAGAATATTTGGGAAATATTTCTTCAAACTTATTATGATTAAAATTCAAAAAAATTATTCTGGCAAATCCAGAAAATCTGTAGAATCGAATTTAAATCTTATTTCAAAGTCTTTTGAATTTCTTTTAAAATTTTTGTTCTGGAAAATCTAAAAGAAATAATGATTTGTCTTTGTTAGAAATATAGCTTGGTCCAATTTGTTATATATTCTAACAAAGTGCAGATTGGATTTTAACCTATTTAAAACATGTCATCAAAATTCTAAAATTAATCTTAATCAGGAAAAATTACTAATGATGTTCCATAAATTATTTTATAAATTTTTTCAAAAAGATTCGAATTAGCTAATTTTTCTCTCCTTTTTTTCGGTTGAATTTTGAATTTTAAAGAGTCGAAATTGAAGATAAACTATATTTCAAAATTTAATTGTCATTTTTTTCGTGTTTTCTCCTCTTTTAAACCGTTCAATTAAGTGTAAATATCATTAATTATTAATAATAACATAGAGTTAAAGGTAAATTGAGCAAATTGTATCAAACTGGTAGCCGTTCGCATTAATCAGTACCCAAGAAGTAGCTATTGGTTTCAAAAAGGTTGGTGACCCCTGCTCTATACATTGCTAATGTGGTAAATGACTATTCTAGCTGCAAATGTCTGGTTTTTGGTGCAATATCTACATAGGTGTATAGAGGCCCATTTCCAGCAACTATCACTCCAGTGTTCTAATGGCACAATGTGTTTGCTCATTGGCTCAGAAGGCTAATTGATGATTAGAAAACCCTTGCGCAATCATGTTCACACATCTGAAAACAGTTTAGCTCGTTACAGAAGCTACAAAACTGACCTTCCTTTGAGCAGATTGAGTTTCTGGAGCATCACATTTTTGGGGTCAATTAAACGCTCAAAATGGCCAGAAAAAAAGAACTTTCATCTGAAACTCGACAGTCTATTCTTGTTCTTAGAAATGAAGGCTATTCCACAAAATTGTTTGGGTGACCCCAAACTTTTGAACGGTAGTGTATATATATATATATATATATATATATATATATATATATATATATATATATCTATATATATATATATATATATATATATATATATATATATATATATATATATATACATGTATATATATGTTTTTAAAAATTTGTTTTTATGTATATATATATATATATATATATATATATATATATATATATATATATATATATATATATATATATATATATATATATATATATATATATGTGGAAGTTTGACTCGTACCTTGTTTACTTTCATGGCAACCTCCTTAAAGTTGTGTAATCATTTAGACATATCAAGCAGCTAAAACGCGACAAACTCGGATAAGTGTAGTAAGTGTTTTGCATGTTTCCCATCATGCATTGCAGGGGATTTAAATGGTTGTAATTTTGAATTATGTGCCGTGCTTAGAAGTTTTATTATAATACCCACAAAGCCCAGATCTCAGGCACATGGCTATTTTCAATACGATTAGCGTATTTAATAGGGGGCGTGGCCTGGGCGTGCCAGGCCAAGAAAACTCCTTTGAACAATTTTAAAGTTGATTGCGATGTAAAAAAGACATGCTTGGATTTGTGCGTGGGCACTCTTTAATACATTTTTTTTTTTTTTAAGTACATCTTTTTTTAGTAGGAAATCCAAGCAACCCTCAATACATGAGAACACGGGACATTTCTAAGACGAAGGCAAGGACGTGGGCAAATAAACCTTAACCGATCTCTAAAAGGCTCATGATGATGCTCGGAAGAGGTCACCTTTAACCGAGCTTCTTTCAGATTCAGGTTATGTAACGCCGTGGACTGATCTCAGCAGACATCGCCTGTGTACCGAGTATTTGCCACTGAATAAATAAAACCCCTCGCCCTTTCTAAACGCCGGTGTAAAACGGCGGGATTAGCATTTCATTAGAGAGTATTTATTCTGGGGGCTGATATCCTTCATTGTATGGGGGAGTGGACTTAGATTGTGCCTGAATTTGTAACTACAAGATGTGTGCAGGAGCAATCTTGGAAAAGAGGTGAGGTTGTTGCCCTATAAAAAAGAAGACAAAATAAATTCAAAAAAGATAATATTAGGAGGAAATGTTATTGGTCGAGTTACACTTTAGTATAGGTGTCAGGTTCAAACACTGTTGACATTTATTAAACAGACGAGAAGCAAGGAATCATGCAGAGACAGAGTTACACTTTAGTATAGGTGTCAGGTTCAAACACTGATGACATTTATTAAACAGACGAGAAGCAAGGAATCATGCAGAGACAGAGTTACACTTTAGTATAGGTGTCAGGTTCGAACACTGATGACATTTATTAAACAGACGAGAAGCAAGGAATCATGCAGAGACAGAGTTACACTTTAGTATAGGTGTCAGGTTCAAACGCTGATGACATTTATTAAACAGACGAGAAGCAAGGAATCATGCAGAGACAGAGTTACACTTTAGTATAGGTGTCAGGTTCAAACACTGATGACATTTATTAAACAGACGAGAAGCAAGGAATCATGCAGAGACAGAGTTCAATTTGGCTCCATGACGAGACACGTGTTTTGGGCTGTATTCTAGTTACAGATCCAAACTACGTTCTAAAAGTCCAGCTCGCGTGCTTCCTCTATTTATTTGGGAGGTCCCTGGTTACATCACTGAAGCTGTCGCTGAGGGATGGGGGTAATCTCGACAGCTCCAGTTAGACAAAATATATGATTATACAAAAATGCAAATGTGTTGACGCTGGTGATATCGCCCCGTCTCTGCTTTGTCTGCGTCCCGGTACCCGATGTTCGGCCTTGGCAGTCAGCAGGCCGAGTCTGGACACAACACTGATATGAGACGGCTGGCAATCAGATTTAAAAATACAGATATTAACTATAGCAACGGCCATTAAAGGCCTACTGAAATGAACTTTTTTTATTTAAACGGGGATAGCAGATCCATTCTATGTGTCATACTTGATCATTTCGCAATATTGCCACATTTTTGCTGAAAGGATTTAGTAGAGAACAACGACGATAAAGATCGCAACTTTTGGTATCCGATAAAAAAAAGCCTTGCCCCTACCGGAAGTAGCGTGACGTAGTCAGTTGAAAGGCTCCTCACATTTCCCTATTGTTTTCAATGCAGCTAGAGCGATTCGGACCGAGAAAGCGACAATTACCCTATTAATTTGAGAGAGGATGAAAGATTCGTGGATGAGGAACGTTAGAGTGAAGGACTAGAATGCAGTGCAAGACATATCTTTTTTCGCTCTGACCGTAACTTAGGTAAAAGCTGGCTCATTGGATTCCACACTCTCTCCTTTTTCTATTGTGGATCACGGATTTGTATTTTAAACCATCCTCTTGAAAATGAGAGTCGAGAACGCGAAATGGACATTCACAGTGACTTTTATCTCCACGACAATACATCGACGAAACACTTTAGCTGCGGAGCTAACATGATAGCATCGTGCTTAACTGCATATAGAAATTAAATAAATAAACCCCTGACTGGAAGGATAGACAGAAGATCAACAATACTATTAAGCCATGGACATGTAAATACACGGTTAATGCGTTCCATCCTGGCGAAGGTTAACAATGCCGTTGCTAACGACGCCATTGAAGCTAACTTAGCAACCGGACCTCACAGAGCTATGCTAAATCGCTGCGTTCCAGCGATCGACGGTGCGACGAAGGACTTCACCCGATCACAGATGCGGTCGGCGAGACGGAGGAAGTTAAGGTGAGTTCGGCGGCTAGCGAGTCTGCTATCCATCTCTGTCCTCCTGGCTGTGTTGCTGTAGTCCGCCGCTAATACACCGATCCCACCTACAACTTTCGTCTTTGCAGTCTCCATTGTTCATTAAACAAATTGTAAAAAATTCACCAACACAGATGTCCAGAATACTGTGGAATTTTGAAATGAAAACAGAGCTTTTTTGTATTGTATTCAATGGGGTACCAATACTTCTCACAACCGTTTACGTCACGCGCATACGTCATCATATCGAGACGTTTTCAACCGGAAGTGTGGCGGGAAATTTAAAATTGCACTTTATAAGTTATCGGCATGTGTTGCAATGTTAAGATTTCATCATTGATGTATAAACTATCAGACTGCGTGGTCGGTAGTAGTGGTTTTCAGTAGGCCTTTAAGCATAAAGCTGTGTGATAATATATACATGATTATTCTAACAATGGGTTTGATGAACATTTTTCAATGTTTGGGCATAGCATTATCAGTATGAACATCTATCGTGCAGGGTTGTGTCTTTTCCTGACTACTACATAGACTTATTGGATCATCAACCAGAAGTATAGAACATATAACAAATGCATGCAGGAATGCATGGATAGGTCCATTTTCCATATTTTCGTTGCCTAGAAACATGTCAAGCACAGACAAGAAGCCCGGTGGCAGGCGGCGAAAAATTGCAAGAACACTTTCTCCCCGCTAATCACATTCATACGATGCGCTTTCATGGAAATCCAAATTCTGAACATACATTTGTGTTAAGGGAATATTTTTGAAGGCACAAAACACACACATAGCACACGCCTTAGTTTCGATGGTGAGAATAGGTGCCAGGTACGAGATTTCTGAAGCAGACGTCTGTGTGAGTCGAAAACACTAAAGTCAACTCTCGGTTCCGTTGGACTGAAGCCGAAGCAACTCCATTTGGGAGGAGTAGCAGAATGTACAAAAGCATGTAAACAGTGGGACCGTCGGCAGATAACGTGCCGGACTTTGTAGAGCTCGGTCTTCTCTCCAGCGATGGTATTGCTAATGTTTGTACGTACTCCAGTGCAGAATAGACCATAAGAAAGTGTTCTGAATGTTGAAAAAACAATCATAATATGACACCTTAAAGGCCTACTGAAATGAATTGTTTTTATTTAAACAGGAATAGCAGATCCATTCCATGTGTCATACTTGATCATTTCGCGATATTGCCATATTTTCGCTGAAAGGATTTAGTAGAGAAAATCGACGATAAAGTTCGCAACTTTTGCTCGCTGATAAAAAAAAAGCCTTGCCTGTACCGGAAGTAGCGTGACGTCACAGGAGCTAGTATTCCTCACAATTTTCCGTTGTTTACAATGGAGCGAGAGAGATTCGGAGCGACAAAGCGACGATTACCCCATTAATTTGAGCGAGGATGAAAGATTCGTAGATGAGGAACGTTACAGTGAAGGACTTGAGAGGCAGTGCAGGACGTATCTTTTTTCGCTCTGACCGTAACTTAGGTACAAGCTGGCTCATTGGATTCCACACTCTCTCCTTTTTCTATTGTGGATCACGGATTTGTATTTTAAACCACCTCGGATACTATATCCTCTTGAAAATGAGAGTCGAGAACGCGAAATGGACATTCACAGTGACTTTTATCTCCACGACAATACATCGGTGACACACTTAGCTACTGAGCTAACGTGATAGCATCGTTCTCAAATGAAGATAGAAACAAAAGAAATAAACCCCTGACTGGAAGGATAGACAGAAGATCAACAATACTATTAAACCATGTACATGTAGCTACACGGTTACACCAACAGCCGTGCTCACCTGCGTTCGAAGGACACCCATCATCGACGAACCTCTGTAGCATGAGCTAACGTGATAGCATCTGTCTCAAATGCAGATAGAAACAAAATAAATAAACCCCTGACTGGAAGGATAGACAGAAGATCAACAATACTATTAAACCATGGACATGTAGCTACACGGTTAAAAATTCTCAGCCTGGTAAGGCTTAACAATGCTGTTGCTAACGACGCTAAGGCTAATTTAGCAACTTAGCAACCGGACCTCACAGAACTATGATAAAAACATTAGCGCTCCACCTACGCCAGCCAGCCCTCATCTGCCCATCAACACCCGTGCTCACCTGCGTTCCAGCGATCGACGGCGCGACGAAGGACTTCATCCGTGGGTTTGGCGGCTAGGCGTCTGCTAAGTAAGTAGTCCTTGTTGTGTTGCTGTAAGTATTGTACTTAGCCGCTAATACGCCGATCGATCCCACCTACAACGTTCTTCTTTGCAGCCTCCATTGTTCATTAAACAAATTGCAAAAGATTCACCAACACAGATGTCCAGAATACTGTGGAATTTTGTTATCGGGTCTGATGGGGTCCAAAAATTCCGTGGATTTTGTGACGTCACGCGCATAAATCATATCCAAAGGAGTTTTTCAACCGGAAGTTTAGCGGGAAATTTAAAATGGCACTTTATAAGTTAACCCGGCCGTATTGGCATGTGTTGCAATGTTAAGATTTCATCATTGATATATAAACTATCAGACTGCGTGGTCGGTAGTAGTGGCTTTCAGTAGGCCTTGAAAATGATGTGACGTGACGGGCCAAGTTAATTGTCGTGGCAGACCATGTATAATGACTTGGCGGATCACATTCAATTATATGGTGGACCCCATAAAATGACGTTGCGAACCACATCAAACGATGTGGTGGGCCAGCAGCTTCTACTAAACATTCCTACTAAACAACGTTCAAATCCAGAAAACTACAAAAAAATGTCAGATGTATTCAAGCCCAAATCCAAGCACATTTCTCTGTTACATCACAATCAACTTGAAGTTAGGTCCCAGATGTCAGCCCGGCACGCCCAGAACACGCCTAGGCCACGCCCCGCCCCTTATAATAAACGCAAATCATATCAAAAGTAGCCATGTACTTGAGCTCGGCATGGTCTGACCAGTTGCAAGTCGGCAGAGCGATGGTCGGCCTGCCATTGCCGCGTCTCCAAGAACTGATCACAGGCCCAAAGTAGCTAGGTAGGTCTTTATTGTCATCGCACAAGTCCAACGAAACTTTGTTTTCAGCACAAACCCATTCAAGATTAGACAAACAAACAGTGTACAGCAGGGGTCCTCAAACTACGGCCTGGGGGCCAGATACTCAAAACTCACCAAAATTCTCACACACATCGGGACTGGTGGAAATTGCGATCTAAAAAAAAAACCGAACCCCAAAACTCAAAATTGTGCTCTACATAATTTTTGCAAAAAACAGAGAAAAAACTGCTCCTCAGAGGAAAACTCAGACAAAACTGCTTGTAACTTCCGGTACGAACGTCTTAGAGACATGAAACAAATACCTCTATGTAGGTCTCGCCTAGACCTACATTTCATAGATTGACACCCTTTGTTTTCAGCACAAACCCATTCAAGATTAGACAAACAAACAGTGTACAGCAGGGGTCCCCAAACTACGGCCTGCGGGCCAGATACGGCCCGCCAGCGTCCAAAATCTGGCCCGCGGGTAGAACCAAGTAACAATTTTTTTTTTTTTTTTTTTTTTTTTTTAATTATTATTTTTCTAATCTGTTCTTTTTCACCCATCCATCAATCCATTTTCCACCGCTTGTTACTGAGTCTCCTAGGCAGATACGGCACGCCAGCGTCCAAAATCCGGCCCGTGAGTAGTCCTGGCTAAAAAGTAAATAAAAATGTTATTTATTTATTTTTTGATTATAATTTTTTTTAATCCGTCCTTTTTCGCCCATCCTACAATCCATTCTCTACCGCTTGTTACTGGGTCTCCTAGGCAGATAAGGCATGCCAGCATCCAAAACCTGGCCCGCGGGTAATACCAAGTAAAAAAAATAAATATATATATATATATTTTTTTTTAAATTATTGTTTTAATCTGTCCCTTTTCGCCCATCCATCAATCCATTTTCTACCGCTTGTTATTGGGTCTCCTAGGCAGATACGGCACGCCAGCGTCCAAAATCCGGCCCGCGAGTAGTCCTGGCTAAAAAGTAAATAAAAATTGTATTTATTTATTTTTTGATTATAATTTTTTTTAATCTGTCCTTTTTCGCCCATCCTACAATCCATTCTCTACCGATTGTTACTGGGTCTCCTAGGCAGATAAGGCACGCCAGCATCCAAAATCGCGCCTGCGGGTAATACCAAGTAAAAAAATATATATATATTTTTTTTTAAATTATTATTTGTTTTAATCTGTCCCTTTTCGCCCATCCTACAATCCATTCTCTACCGCTTGTTACTGGGTCTCCTAGGCAGATAAGGCACGCCAGCATCCAAAATCCGGCCCGCGGGTAATACCAAGTAAAAAAATATATATATATATATATTTTTTTTTTTTAATTATTATTTGTTTTAATCTGTCCCTTTTCGCCCATCCATCAATCCATTTTCTACCGCTTGTTATTGGGTCTCCTAGGCAGATACGGCACGCCAGAGTCCAAAATCCGGCCCGCGGGTAGTCCCGACTAAAAAAAAAAATGGTATATATAAATTTTTTTTAATCTGTCCTTTTTCGCCCATCCATCAATCCATTTTCTACCGCTTGTTATTGGGTCTCCTAGCCGCTCAAGCAAATCATATTGTCTAAAAATGCATTTTCCCAGCGGTAACGGGACGTCATCACGCTTGCGCCACAAAGGCGGCAAGTCTTTCAGTCAATTAGTGCACGAGGAGAAAAAATGGCGAAATCGTCGGGGAAACATAAATTAGCCTCCGAGTGTAGAGTTTTTAAACATCAGTGGGCATATGACTTTTGAACAGTTTAAGGAAAAGACAGTTTAGATTGTATTTATATATATATATATATATATATATATATATATATATATATATATATATATATATATATATATATATATATATATATATATATATATATATATATATATATATATATATATATATATATATATATATATATATATATATATATATATATATATATATATATATTAGAGATGTCCGATAAATGCGTTAAAATGTAATATCGGAAATTATCGGTCTCGGTTTTTTTATTATCAGTATCGTTTTTTTTTTTGTTTTTTTTTATTAAATCCACATAAAAAACACAAGATACACTTACAATTAGTGCACCAACCCAAAAAACCTCCCTCCCCCATTTACACTCATTCACACAAAAGGGTTGTTTCTTTCTGTTATTAATATTCTGGTTCCTACATTATATATCAATATATATCAATACAGTCTGCAAGGGATACAGTCCGTAAGCACACATGATTGTGCGTGCTGCTGGTCCACTAATAATACTAACCTTTAACAGTTAATTTTACAAATGTTCATTAATTACTAGTTTATATGTAACTGTTTTTATATTGTTTTTCTTTCTTTTTTATTCAAGAAAATGTTTTTAATTTAGTTATCTTATTATTATTATTTTTTTTTAAAGTACCTTATCTTCACCATACATGGTTGTCCAAATTAGGCATAATAATGTGTTAAATCCACGACTGCATATATCGGTTGATATCGGTATCGGTAATTAAAGAGTTGGACAATATCGGAATATCGGATATCGGCAAAAAGCCATGATCGACACAAGGCGCCCCGTAAAAGACGGGGGAAAAAGGTCAACGCTGGGGAAGGATGAGTAAAAAAAATACAATCTAGACCGGGCTCCTAAGGGGGCCCAGTCTGGAGTGGGAAAAAAAAACCTCCATAGCAAAGCACATATACATATTACAACGTACATCTCCAGATATCTAGCAACAGAGGGGAGGGAGTGGGGGGCCATGGTGGCAGGCTGCAGCTCTTCAGGCGCTGCCCATCCGTCCATCACTCCTATGGGATTTGCGTCAAGGGCGTTGGATTGGGGGTGGGGTGTATATTTTTTGTGGATGCATGTGTGTGTTTAAGCCTGCAGTGTGTCTCTGTTCCGCGGCCTTGATGTCGTGCAGCCGATAGTCAGTCCAAAAGTCAACAACAACAGGTGTGTGTCCATGAGAGACAAGAAGGGAGTTTGTTGTGTCTTCTCCGCGCTGTCCTTCGGGAGAGTCTCGAAGCCAGGGAAACAATCCAAGTTAGAATGTGAAAATACCATTTGCTTTTCACTCTAAATTGTCTATGACTGATCCTCAAAAATTCATCCTGCGGGGCAAACAGTCCGATGTGATCCACAGTTCTTCCCGCATTCTCCAATCATTTGTGGCAGCTTTGGGGTACCTTAAGTGAAGACGAAGATGGATATAAATGACCAAAACTGACCGGGGAAAATGAGTGCTGCATCCCGTTTGAAAAGATAGTCGCAACATTGACACGTAAACCTTTAGAAGAGGCGGGTGACTCTGATTATAACATTTGTGAAACTTGTACCAAACAAGTGTGTGGCTAAAGTAACCACAGCCTGTAGAAACGTACGTATGTCAGCAAATTAAGTTGGCGTGAGACACAGTCTTGACACATCTCATCTTTTGCCGTCCTCCAGAGAGCTTGTTTACATGAGGTCCCAGATCTGGCCCCCCGGACCTTGAGTTTGACGCGTGTGATTTAGACCGCGGTTAGAAAAAAAAGAGCCTCGGAGGATTTTGCCCTTTAAAAGGGAAAGCCCGAACAATGGAAGCCAGGAGACCACCTGACGTCACTAGGCAACTACAGTTTTACAATTCATTCAACCAGCCTTCTCTTTTGCACATCAAAAAAGAGCAATGGCTAAATCCCGGCAGGCACAAGACATTGATACAACGTTGATACAATGTCCTCTAAAACTGACTTTGAAACAACGTCTCAATTTACAAATACAACTATTCACATTCAATGGTCAACTCAGAATTCCACATCGATTAAATCTTGTCGAAAAGGCATGTTGTTTTAATGTTAGGTACACTACCGTTCAAAAGTTTGGGGGTCACCCAAACAATTTTGTGGAATAGCCTTCATTTCTAAGAACAAGAATAGACTGTCGAGTTTCAGATGAAAGTTCCCTTTTTCTGGCCATTTTGAGCGTTTAATTGACCCCACAAATGTGATGCTCCAGAAACTCAATCTGCTCAAAGGAAGGTCAGTTTTGTAGCTTCTGTAACGAGCTAAACTGTTTTCAGATGTGTGAACATGATTGCACAAGTTTTCTAATCATCAATTAGCCTTCTGAGCCAATGAGCAAACACATTGTACCATTAGAACACTGGAGTGATAGTTGCTGGAAATGGGCCTCTATACACCTATGTAGATATTGCACCAAAAACCAGACATTTGCAGCTAGAATAGTCATTTACCACATTAGCAATGTATAGAGTGTATTTCTTTAAAGTTAAGACTAGTTTAAAGTTATCTTCATTGAAAAGTACAGTGCTTTTCCTTCCAAAATAAGGACATTTCAACGTGACCCCAAACTTTTGAACGGTAGTGTATGTGTTGTAAAATATTGTCTGGGAAATAACCTAAATTCAATGGTCAAATCAACGTCAGAACCCAACATTGGTTAAATATCGTCAAAAAGCAGGTGGTTTCAACGTTGTATTTGTGTTGGAGAATTTTGGTTGGGAAATAACCAAAGTGCAATGGTCAACTCAACGTCAGAATTTAACATTGATTAAATATCGTCAAAAAGCATGTTGTTTTAATGTTAGGTTTGTGTTGGAAAATATTGGTCAGGTTGTTTCAACGTTGTATTTGTGTTAGAGAATTTGGGTTGGGAAACGACCAAAATTCAATGGTCAAATGGTTAGGTTTGGTTGATATCAGCACTACAGTCATCAACAATTGCATCATCAGAGAAATGGACATTGAAACAGGTCGGTAGTTACCAGGTTCTAATTTGCTTCCTTTTTTAAAAAGGGGAGTCTTGCTATCTTGAAATCTTTTGGTCACTTGGCCTTGTTTAATTGAGAGGTTTATTATGTGTGTGATGATCGGGGCAATGGTGGTGGCAGAGTCCTTGAGGAATCTGGAGGGGATATTGTCAAGGCCGGTGGCCTTGTTTGGGTGGAGCGCGCTCAATTTTTTAAGCACCTCGTCAGCTGAGACCATTTCTAATTTGAAATCGTTGTTGAATACTCCTAGCTTTCTGTAGTGTGACCAACCAAGTATGTGCTCCAATCACTCTATCACAAAAAAATAAGAGTTGTAGAAATGATTGGAAACTCAAGACAGCCATGACTTTATGTTCTTTACAAGTGCATGTAAACTTTTGATCGCGACTGTATATATATATGTATTTTCAATCAATCAATCAATCAATGTTGTCAGATCTCTAGAGCGAAACAATAATGTGCCGGTTGAAGTCGGCTTGTTAAAAGTCATAAAACAATACGATTTCATTCTCTTACCTCAGGGGTGTCCAAAGTGCGGCCCGGGGGCCATTTGCGGCCCGCAGCTAATTGTTTACCGGCCCGCCACACATTCTGGAAATACTATTGTAAAAATAAAAAAGAACATTAAAAAAAGTGGAATGAGGTGAAATCTAACGAGAAAAAGTTGCAATGTTGACACAAAAGCTGCCATGCAGGCTGTTTTTTTTCTCCTTTGTCTTTGTTCATTTTTCTTTTTTTGCCATTGCTCAAAAAAAAAATAATAATGACAAAAAAATCCATGTTATAATGAATTATTTTCAGGGCTCCAATTACTTCAAATATTTCACTTTAAAATGTTTTATGTGGTAAATATTGCATATATTGTGTAGTAGCCATATAAAAACATCAAAGTTTTCTTTGACAAAAGCGCATAAAACAAAAAAAATAATAGTTCCAGCATAAAATGGACAGATATATCTGAAGTTGATCTTGTAACTTAAGTGTTGAAAGTAAAAGAAAAACCTAATAAAAATGTATCACTTTATGAGTGGGGCACCTTTTGGATCCCAAATATATTTAGTGATTTTTTTATTTATCTTTTCACTGTGATTACTCAAAAATATGAAATAATTCAAATCAATGGTGTCCTGCATTATTGATCTTTTAGGGCTGTATTTACTAAATACTGCATATTTCAGTTTTACTATAAATAAAACTAAGTTTTTTTTTTACAGAAAAGCCATAAAACATTTTTTTTAATTTGTATTACTTTATATCAACTTGAAGTTGATATAGAGATTTACTGTAAGCATTAAATAATTAAAGAAATAATAATAATAATCTGACTTATTTTTAAAATTTTAATGACTGAGACCCTTTATGGTCCCTGGGACCCCTAAAGGTAAAATAAATAAAAAATGCATATATTTTGTTATGGTTTGAAAATGAAAAAGATCAAAATGGCCCCCACATGCTTTAAAGGCCTACTGAAAGCCACTACTACCGACCACGCAGTCTGATAGTTTGTACATCAATGATGAAATCTTAACATTGCAACACATGCCAATACGGCCGGGCAGGGGCGCCGAAAAGGGGGGGGTAAAGGAGACGGATTCTAGGGGCCCATGATGGAGGGGGGCCTAGAGAGGCCCCTAATGATGATGAAATTATAATACAGGGGGCCCTGTAAAGATTCTTTTCATGGGGCCCAAAATCCCTAGCGGCGCCCCTGCGGCCGGGTTAACTTATAAAGTGCAATTTTAAATTTCCCGGGGAACTTCCGGTTCAAAACGCCATTGAGGATGACGTATGCGCGTGACGTAGCCAGTAGAACAGAGGTATGGCTTCCCCATTGAAGCCAATACGAAATAGCTGTTTTCATCTCATTATTCCACAGTATTCTGGACATCTGTGTTGGTGAATCTGTTGCAATTTGTTCATTGCATTATGGAGAAAGAAGCTGAGCAAGCATAGAAGAAAGTCGGTGCGAAGCGGAGTATTTTGTGAGGGAAGTCAGCAACACAACACAGCCGGTGTTTCATTGTTTACATTCCCGAGAGATCGAAGAACTCGGACAACAGAGACTCTTACCAGGAGGACTTTGACTTCGTTAACAGACGCAGACGCGATACCGTGAGTACGTTTCCCAACATTTGATCGCTTGCTATAACTAGCTCGAGCTAGTAGCTAGTAGCTAGGAGCTAGGAGCTAGCATAACAAACACCTAGGTGTTTGTTATGCGCGATTAATTTGTGGCATATTAAATATAAGCCTGGTTGTGTTGTGGCTAATACAGTATATATATGTCTTGTGTTTATTTACTGTTGTAGTCATTCCCAGCTGAATATCAGGTCACCCCCGGCTCTCACAGCATCTTCCCTATCTGAATAGCTTCAACTCCCCACTAGTCCTTCACTTGCACTTTACTCATCCACAAATCTTTCTTCATCCTCGCTCAAATTAATGGGGAAATCGTCGCTTTCTCGGTCCGAATCTCTCTCACTTCACGCGGCCATCATTGTAAACAATAGGGAACTTTGCGTATATGTTCAACTGACTACGTCACGCTACTTCCGGTAGGGGCAAGCCTTTTTTTATCAGATACCAAAAGTTGCGATCTTTATCGTCGTTGTTTTATACTAAATCCTTTCAGCAAAAATATGGCAATATCGCGAAATGATCAAGTATGACACATAGAATAGATCTGCTATCCCCGTTTAAATAAAACAATTTCATTTCAGTAGGCCTTTAATTTGTCCTTGTGCGGCCCTCAGTGGAATACGTTTGGATACCCCTGTCTTACCTTCTTTCGTAATAGAACTTTTGTTTTTTTTTCCTTCAGCGTGGCACTTTGTCGCTACCTTGAGAGGAGAGATGAGCTATTCCGATCCAACGCTGCAGAATACAGTAGGCGTTTTTCGGGACCTTGAAAGACATTAGTAGCGCAATTGTATTAGCGAGTGTCGTCTGGCCCAACATTTGCATGACAAAACTTGCTGACAGTTTGCCTGGGCGATAAATTGGCCGCGGCAAAATTGTCTCCTGCTGGTGTCCAGGCTGTGCTATGTGCGGCATAAGCGTGTAATTTCCCCCTTGATTGTGCCTCCCAAGGATAAGTGAGCCCATTCTGCGGGACCATCCAACAAAGGAGAGTAGTATTCATCTGCCTGAGGAGGCAAATACAAACCCCTAACTCTGAGGAATTATTTAGACTGCGGGCCTGCTGTGAGTATTTTCTCTGTTGTGTTGAAATATCTATTTAATAAGAGGTAAAAGCGAACAAAGAAAAAAAAGAGGATTCTTCTTTTGCATGTAAAAAAAAAAAACCCCACTATGAATATGTTTTGTTGTGTGTGTGCGTGGGAGGGCTGTGTTATAAGGTGCTCAAACTTTCTTCCCCAAGTACCACCTCAGAAAACACTTGGCTCTCAAAGTGCCACCATGACGACCAGCAATAAAATACAGCAGCGTGAAAAAATATATTAAAGTGTATTAAAGGCCTACTGAAAGCCACTACTACCGACCATGCAGTCTGATAGTTTACCGTAATTTCCGGACTATAAGCCGCTACTTTTCCCCCTCGTTCTGGTCCCTGCGGCTTATACAAGGGTGCGGCTTATATACGGCCTGTTCTTCTCCGACACCGACGAAGAGGATTCCGGTGGTTTTAGTACGCAGGAGGAAGACGATGACACAATGATTAAAGACTGACTTTTCATATACCGGTAGGCTGGTTATTTTGATAACGTACAGGCGAGCACTTTGTAGTACTTTGCACCGTTGTGTTATTGGTACTCTGCACGAATGCTGTTCGCCATGTCAAAGATGTGAAAGTTTGATTGAATGATTGAAAGATTTATTGTTAATAAATGGGACGACAATCCCCTCCGTGGTAGCAGGAACCCCTATATACTACGGTAATTACACATCAATCAATCAATCAATGTTTATTTATATAGCCCTAAATCACAAGTGTCTCAAAGGGCTGTACAAGCCACAACGACATCCTCGGTACAGAGCCCACATACGGGCAAGGAAAAACTCACCCCAGTGGGACGTCGGTGAATGACTATGAGAAACCTTGGAGAGGACCGCATACGTGGGTACCCCCCCCCCCCCCCCCCCCCCTCTAGGGGAGACCGAAAGCAACGGATGTCGAGTGGGTCTGACATAACATTGTGAAAGTCCAGTCCACAGTGGATCCAACACATCAGCGGGAGTCCAGTCCACAGCGGGGCCAACAGGAAACCATCCCGAGCAGAGACGGGTCAGCAGCGCAGAGATGTCCCCAACCGATGCACAGGCTAGTGGTCCACCCGGGGTCCCGACTCTGGACAGCCAGCACTTCATCCATGGCCACCGGACCTATGCAACTCCCCCTCGCAAGGGACAGGGGAGAAGAGGAGAGAAGAAAAGAAACGGCAGATCAACTGGTCTAAAAAGGGGGGTCTATTTAAAGGCTAGATTATACAAATGAGTTTTAAGATGGGACTTAAATGCTTCTACTGAGGTAGCATCTCTAACTGTTACCGGGAGGGCATTCCAGAGTACTGGAGCCCGAATAGAAAACGCTCTATAGCCCGCAGACTTTTTTTTGGCTCTGGGAATCACTAATAAGCCGGAGTTCTTTGAACGCAGATTTCTTGTCGGGACATATGGTACAATACAATCGGCGAGATCGGCTGGAGCTAAACCGTGTAGTATTTTATACGTAAGTAGTAAAACCTTAAAGTCGCATCTTAAGTGCACAGGAAGCCAGTGCAGGTGAGCCAGTATAGGCGTAATATGATCAAACTTTCTTGTTTTTGTCAAAAGCCTTGCAGCCGCATTTTGTACCAACTGTAATCTTTTAATGCTAGACATAGGGAGACCCGAAAATAATACGTTACAGTAATCGAGACGAGACGTAACGAACGCATGAATCAAAACCCTGCGGCTTATAGTCGGGTGCGGCTTATATATGGAGCAATCTGTATTTTCCCCTAAATTTAGCTGGTGCGGCTTATAGTCCGGAAATTACGGTATATATCAATGATGAAATCTTAACATTGCAACACATGCCAATACGGCCGGGTTAATTTATAAAGTGCAATTTTAAATTTCCCGGGACATATCCGGCTGAAAACGTCTCGGATTGTAGCAGACATTTGGGAACAGCACGGTGGCCAGCTTAAGTCGTCTGTTTTCATCGCAAAATTCCACAGTGTTCTGGACATCTGTGTTGGTGAATCTTTTGCAATTTGTTTAAAGGCCTACTGAAATGAATTTTTTTTATTTAAACGGGAATAGCAGATCCATTCCATGTGTCATACTTGATCATTTCGCGATATTGCCATATTTTTGCTGAAAGGATTTAGTAGAGAAAATCGACGATAAAGTTCGCAACTTTTGCTCGCTGATAAAAAAAAAAGCCTTGCCTGCACCGGAAGTAGCGTGACGTCACAGGAGCTAGTATTCCTCACAATTCCCCGTTGTTTACAATGGAGCGAGAGATTCGGAGCGACAAAGCGACGATTACCCCATTAATTTGAGCGAGGATGAAAGATTCGTAGATGAGGAACGTTACAGTGAAGGACTAGAGAGGCAGTGATGGACGTATCTTTTTTCGCTCTGACCGTAACTTAGGTACAAGCTGGCTCATTGGATTCCACACTCTCTCCTTTTTCTATTGTGGATCACGGATTTGTATTTTAAACCACCTCGGATACTATATCCTCTTGAAAATGAGAGTCGAGAACGCGAAAAGGACATTTAAAGTGACTTTTATCTCCACGACAATACATCGGTGACACACTTAGCTACTGAGCTAACGTGATAGCATCGTTCTCAAATGAAGATAGAAACAAAATAAATAAACCCCTGACTGGAAGGATAGACAGAAGATCAACAATACTATTGAACCATGGACATGTAACTACACGGTTAAAAATTCTCAGCCTGGTAAGGCTTAATGCTGTTGCTAACGACGCTAAGGCTAATTTAGCAACTTAGCAACCGGACCTCACAGAACTATGATAAAAACATTAGCGCTCCACCTACGCCAGCCAGCCCTCATCTGCTCATCAACACCCGTGCTCACCTGCATTCCAGCTATCGACGGCGCGACGAAGGACTTCATCCGTGGGTTTGGCGGCAAGCATCGGCTAGGCGTAGTAAGTAGTCCTTGTTGTGTTGCTGTAAGTATTGTACTTAGCCGCTAATACACCGATCGATCCCACCTACAACGTTCTTCTTTGCAGCCTCCATTGTTCATTAAACAAATTGCAAAAGATTCACCAACACAGATGTCCAGAATACTGTGGAATTTTGTCGAAGAAAACAAGAGGTTTTTGTATCGGGTCCGATGGGGTCCAACCACTTCCGTGGATTTTGTGACGTCACGCGCATAAATCATATCCAAAGGAGTTTTTCAACCGGAAGTGTGGCGGGAATTTTAAAATGTCACTTTATAAGTTAACCCGGCCGTATTGGCATGTGTTGCAATGTTAAGATTTCATCATTGATATATAAACTATCCGACTGCGTGGTCGGTAGTAGTGGCTTTCAGTAGGCCTTTAATGAACAATGAAGACAGCAAAGAAGAAAGCTGTAGGTGGGATTGGTGTATTAGCGGCTGGCTACAGCAACACAACGCCGTCCGCCGCCGTGCCGCTGTCCTCACCGGTGTCTGGGTTGACTTCCTCCGTGTCCGGGCCGCCGACCGCACCGATGATCGTGGTGAAGTCCTCCGTCGCGCCGTCGATCGCTGGAACGCAGGTGAGCACGGGTGGTGATGAGCAGATGAGGGCTGGCGTAGGTAGAAAGCTAATGTTTTTAGCATAGCTCTGTCGAGGTCCCGTAGCTAAGTTAGCTTCAATGGCGTCGTTAGCAACAGCATTGCTAGGCTTTGCCAGGCGGGACAGCATTAACCGTGTAGTTCAGGGGTCGGCAACCCGCGGCTCTAGAGCCTCTTTAGCGCCGCCCTAGTGGCTCTCAGGAGCTTTTTTAAAAATGTATGAAAAATGGAAAAAGATGAGGAAAAAAAAAAGTTTTTGTTTTAATATGGTTTCCGTAGGAGGACAAACATGACGCAAACCTCCCTAATTGTTATAAAGCACACTGTAGACATGCTTCACTGATTCGAGTATTTGGCGAGCGCCGTTTTGTCCTACTCATTTTGGCGGTCCTTGAACTCACCGTATAGTTTGTTTACATGTGTAACTTTCTCCGACTTTCTAGGACGTGTTTTATGCCACTTTTTTTCTGTCTCATTTTGTCCACCACACTTTTAACATTGTGCAACTCACACAAAGGTGAGTTTTGTTGATGTTATTGACTTGTGTGGAGTGCTAATCAGACATATTTGGTCAGTGCATGACTGCAAGCTAATCGATGCTAACATGCTATTTAGGCTAGCTATATGTACACATTGCAGCATTATGCCTCATTTGTAGGTATATTTGAGGTCATTTAGTTTCCTTTAAGTCATCTTAATTCAATTTATATCTCATGACACACTATCTGTATGTAATATGGCTTTTAATTTTTTGCGGCTCCAGACAGATTTGTTTTTGTATTTTTGGTCCAATATGGCTCTTTCAACATTTTGGGTTGCCGACCCCTGGTGTAGTTACAGGTCCAGGGTTTAGTTCAGTGTCTCCTGAGAGTAGAAGTAATAGTAGTATTGTTGATCTTTGATCTATCCTTCTAGTCAGGGGCATGTTTCTTCTGTTTCTATCCGCAGTTAAGCACGATGCTATCACGTTAGCTCCGAACCTAAAGTGCTTCGCGGATGAACACAAACTAATTTCAGAACGTATATTTTCCGGGTTATACATGGAAAAAAAACAAAATATTCTAAAATTTACTGGGTGCGGCTTATATATTGATGTGCTCTGTAGTCCGGAAAACACGGTAATTTAGTCATTCATTGGTGTACCACTAGATCGGGGGTCGGCAACCCGCGGCTCTAGAGCCGCATGCGGCTCTTTAGCGCCGCCCTAGTGGCTCTCTGGAGATTTTTCAAAAATGTATGAAGAATGGAAAAAGATGAGGGGAAAAAAATCTATTTTTTTGTTTAGTATGGTTTCTGTAGGAGGACAAACATGACACAAACCTCCCTAATTGTTATAAATCACACTGCTTATATTAAACATGCTTCACTGATTCGAGTATTTGGCGAGCGACGTTTTGTCCTACTAATTTTGGCGGTCCCTGAACTCACCGTATAGTTTGTTTACATGTGTAACTTTCTCCGACTTTCTAGGACGTGTTTTATGCCACTTTTTTTCGGTCTCATTTTGTCCACCACACTTTTAACGTTGTGCAACTCACACAAAGGTGAGTTTTGTTGATGTTATTGACTTGTGTGGAGTGCTAATCAGACATATTTGGTCACTGCATGACTGCAAGCTAATCGATGCTAACATGCTATTTAGGCTAGCTATATGTACACATTGCAGCATTATGCCTCATTTGTAGGTATATTTGAGGTCATTTAGTTTCCTTTAAGTCATCTTAATTCAATTTATATCTCATGACACACTATCTGTATGTAATATGGCTTTTAATTTTTTGCGGCTCCAGACAGATTTGTTTTTGTATTTTTGGTCCAATATGGCTCTTTCAACATTTTGGGTTGCCGACCCCTGGTGTAGTTACAGGTCCAGGGTTTAGTTCAGTGTCTCCTGAGAGTAGAAGTAATAGTAGTATTGTTGATCTTTGGTCTATCCTTCTAGTCAAGGGCATGTTTCTTCTGTTTCTATCCGCAGTTAAGCACGATGCTATCACGTTAGCTCCGAACCTAAAGTGCTTCGCGGATGTACACAAACTAATTTCACAACGTATATTTTTGCGGTTATACATGGAAAAAAACCAAAATATTGTAAAATTTACTGGGTGCGGCTTATATATTGATGTGCTCTGTAGTCCGGAAAACACGGTAATTTAGTCATTCATTGGTGTACCACTAGATCGGGGGTCGGCAACCCGCGGCTCTAGAGCCGCATGCGGCTCTTTAGCGCCGCCCTAGTGGCTCTCTGGAGATTTTTCAAAAATGTATGAAGAATGGAAAAAGATGAGGGGAAAAAAATCTATTTTTTTGTTTAGTATGGTTTCTGTAGGAGGACAAACATGACACAAACCTCCCTAATTGTTATAAATCACACTGCTTATATTAAACATGCTTCACTGATTCGAGTATTTGGCGAGCGCCGTTTTGTCCTACTCATTTTGGCGCTCCTTGAACTCACCGTATAGTTTGTTTACATTTGTAACTTTCTCCGACTTTCTAGGACGTGTTTTATGCCACTTTTTTTCTGTCTCATTTTGTCCACCACACTTTGAACGTTGTGCAACTCACACAAAGGTGAGTTTTGTTGATGTTATTGACTTGTGTGGAGTGCTAATCAGACATATTTGGTCACTGCATGACTGCAAGCTAATCGATGCTAACATGCTATTTAGGCTAGCGATATGTACACATTGCAGCATTATGCCTCATTTGTAGGTATATTTGAGCTCATTTAGTTTCCTTTAAGTCATCTTAATTCAATTTATATCTCATGACACACTATCTGTATGTAAGATGGCTTTTAATTTTTTGCGGCTCCAGACAGATTTGTTTTTGTATTTTTGGTCCAATATAGCTCTTTCAACATTTTGGGTTGCCGACCCCTGGTGTAGTTACAGGTCCAGGGTTTAGTTCAGTGTCTCCTGAGAGTAGAAGTAATAGTAGTATTGTTGATCTTTGGTCTATCCTTCTAGTCAGGGGCATGTTTCTTCTGTTTCTATCCGCAGTTAAGCACGATGCTATCACGTTAGCTCCGAACCTAAAGTGCTTCGCGGATGAACACAAACTAATTTCAGAACGTATATTTTCCGGGTTATACATGGAAAAAACCCAAAATATTCTAAAATGTACTGGGTGCGGCTTATATATTGATGTGCTCTGTAGTCCGGAAAACACGGTAATTTAGTCATTCATTGGTGTACCACTAGATCGGGGGTCGGCAACCCGCGGCTCTAGAGCCGCATGCGGCTCTTTAGCGCCGCCCTAGTGGCTCTCTGGAGATTTTTCAAAAATGTATGAAGAATGGAAAAAGATGAGGGGAAAAAAAATCTATTTTTTTGTTTAGTATGGTTTCTGTAGGAGGACAAACATGACACAAACCTCCCTAATTGTTATAAATCACACTGCTTATATTAAACATGCTTCACTGATTCGAGTATTTGGCGAGCGCCGTTTTGTCCTACTCATTTTGGCGGTCCTTGAACTCACCGTATAGTTTGTTTACATGTATAACTTTCTCCGACTTTCTAGGACGTGTTTTATGCCACTTTTTTTCTGTCTCATTTTGTCCACCACACTTTGAACGTTGTGCAACTCACGCAAAGGTGAGTTTTGTTGATGTTATTGACTTGTGTGGAGTGCTAATCAGACATATTTGGTCACTGCATGACTGCAAGCTAATCGATGCTAACGTGCTATTTAGGCTAGCGATATGTACATATTGCATCATTATGCCTCATTTGTAGCTATATTTGAGCTCATTTAGTTTCCTTTAAGTCCTCTTAATTCAATGTATATCTCATGACACATGTAATATGGCTTTTATTTTTTTGCGGCTCCAGACAGATTTGTTTTTGTATTTTTGGTCCAATATGGCTCTTTCAACATTTTGGGTTGCCGACCCCTGCACTAGATGGATCGGTACGCGGTCCACAGTTTGAGAATGACTGTTCTCAGGAAAATACATGAAAGCTGGGAATGGCCTGACTTCCCACTTTGCAATGTGACTTTGCCACTTGCAGCATTGGATGGCTGGTAAATGTCTCACACCGGGTTTTTACAAAAGGTTAATGTTGGTATTCCAATGCCGCGCTCGTATGCGCCGCACGGCACCGTGAATACTTTTTTTTTTTATATTCCTAGAGATGTGAAATGCATCTAAATGGATCCCACATTGGGGGTTTTGATTAAAATGTCAGTGTGTGTTTACTGCTGCCGGCTGATAATCACTTTCAAACTCGGAGGTTGTTACTGTTTGTCGTCAGAGTGGATCGCTATCATAAAGATTCCCGTGTCACGATGAGCAGTGCAGGAAATCAGCCCGTGGATTTGACTACGGCGCCTCCGCGGCCTGTCATCATGATGTGCGGCCCCTGTCTTATATTAACTTTGCAGCTCGCCGCCGAAGGGCTGTAAACCAGAACTTATCTGCCAAAAATACCTCTTATCATGTCTAATAATAGTATTTCAGAGACGTGCGCCCCCTCGCCCCGACTCTGTGGAAGTCCTTCCCTGATTACTGATCAGGCGCACTATTTCTTTTCATGCACACTTGTCATGTGCAAACTCATTTGTCATTATGTTTTAATTTGGCGGCGCTGCTATTTAGAGCGTATCCCCAAAGAAAATTAGGTTAAACTGGCGATGACATTGGTTTAATTCAAATGAACCATCCCGATTGCAGCACGTTGGTTTGTTTTGATTCACTGGAATATTTCACGAATGACTTCACAGAAAGGACACGCTATGGTCAGTGGGATTATCCTTGTTTTTTTTTGTGGCATTGTTGAACATGCTCAAATATATTAAGGAATGTACATTTTGACCACTGTGTTACATGGCCTTTCCTTTTAAAAACACTCAGTAAACGTTTGGGAACTGAGGAGACACATTTTTGAAGCTTCTCATGTGGAATTCTTTGTCTCTGTTGTGGTATTTTAAGCTTCGTATTGCACCACACATTTTCAATGGGAGACAGGTCTGGACTACAGGCAGGCCAGTCTAGTACTCGCTGTTGTAACGCGTGGCTTGGCATTGTCTCGCTAAAATAAGCAGGGGCGTCCATGATAATGTTGCCAGGATGGCAACATGTGTTGCTCTAAAACCTGTACGTACCTTTCAGCATTAATGGTGCCTTCACAGATGTGTAAGTTACCCATGTCTTGGGCACTAATACACCCCCATACCATCACATATGCTGGCTTTTGAACTTTGTATATACACATATATATACATATATAAATACATATACATATACACTACCGTTCAAAAGTTTGGGGTCACCCAAACAATTTTGTGGAATAGCCTTCATTTCTAAGAACAAGAATAGACTGTCGAGTTTCAGATGAAAGTTCTCTTTTTCTGGCCATTTTGAGCGTTTAATTGACCCCACAAATGTGATGCTCCAGAAACTCAATCTGCTCAAAGGAAGGTCAGTTGTGTAGCTTCTGTAACGAGCTATACTGTTTTCAGATGTGTGAACATGATTGCACAAGGGTTTTCTAATCATCAATTAGCCTTCTGAGCCAATGAGCAAACACATTGTACCATTAGAACACTGGAGTGATAGTTGCTGGAAATGGGCCTCTATACACCTATGTAGATATTGCACCCAAAACCAGACATTTGCAGCTAGAATAGTCATTTACCACATTAGCAATGTATAGAGTGTATTTCTTTCAAGTTAAGACTAGTTTAAAGTTATCTTCATTGAAAAGTACAGTGCTTTTCCTTCAAAAATAAGGACATTTTAATGTGACCCCAAACTTTTGAACGGTAGTGTACCTTTCAGCATTAATGGCGCCTTCACAGATGTGTAAGTTACCCATGCCTGGGTCACTAATTCACCCCCATACCATCACAGATACTTGCTTTTAAACTTTGCGGCCATAACAGTCCGAATGGTTATTTTCTTCTTTGGTCCGGAGGACACGACGTCCATAGTTTCCAAAAACAATTTGAAATGTGGACTCGTCCGACCACAGAACACTTTCTCGTGAGAGTTAACCCAGTCCACATACGAATGTCCAAATAAGGCTCCTTAATTTATTATGGGCTCAACCATTATTTACTTAAATCTGGTGTTTGGCGTTCTCCAAGTTGAATATAAACATTCACCATCCGTAAAAAAAATAATATGAGTTAATTAATTCACTTCACTAGTAAAAGATAGTATCTTTTAGGAATCTGCTGCAAAAATGTGAATCTCTCACAAGTTTTCTGAACTGAACAGTTGAATAGCCCAAATGATGCAAAAAGAGAGGACCTAAAACGGAACCTTGAGGAACACCACTAGTATGATTAAAGAAGTTGAACCAATAACTACTGACTGCATCTGAAGTAATTAAGTTACAGCAACACCTTAGTTATATAAATCACATTAAGAAAATAAATTGTAACCGTGTGGTGAATTATACCGTGCACCATTTTCTTATATAATTGTTTTGATTGATTGAAACTTTTATTAGTAGATTGCACAGTACAGTACATATTCCGTACAATTGACCACCAAATGGTAACACCCGAATACGTTTTTCAACTTGTTTAAGTCGGGGGTCCACGTTAATCAATTCATTGTGAGCTAGCATATGTTTGTATTTGGTCACAGAATCCTTTAGAGGATTATCCTATTAAGGAAATAGGCCCTTAGATGGCTTTGGGTGCAGAAGTCCATCCCAGCTGGTCCAGAGAGTGGGGGATTTTGCGTCCAGAGAGTGGGGGCTTTTGTCCCCAAGAAAGTGAGGAACTTAAAGGATAGCAGCAGTTGGATTTTAGGAGGAAGTGTAAACACAATAACGACATCTGGTGAGAGCCCCCACCGGTAGGAGTAGAGATCAAGGGTTGGAGGTCACCCGACTCCATTGAGCAAAGTCACATCACCCAGGTGTTGTCCGCATTTGTACAAACAAACTGGGTGTTGTCCAAACTGGCAGGCCCCAAGGCTAGAACAATAAAGAGTAACTGTCGTCGTGTAAACGGTATTTAAGGACAGTGGTCCGAGTGGACCCATACTCTATCTCCTAGAAGCTGCAGCTCCAGTCTGAGGCTCGCTGAAACAAATAAAGATTTGTGTTCGACGATTCCTCGTTGGCGTCTTATTGGCTCATCACCCATCAAACGACCAACAAATATACAACAACTGCCAAAAAGGAGAGGACTCAAAGGGGTGCCTTGAGGAACACCTCAGTTATGTAAATCACTAGTTTGGACCGCAGTGTTCTATGTTTGAGTTTGAGTTTGAGTTTGAGTTTGAGTTTGAGTTTATTTCGAACATGCAAGCATACAACATGATACATCACAATTTCCAGTTTCTCTTTTCACCATGTTCGAAAAGGAGTAGGAAGAAGCAGAGCTTATTTAATCCTACCCCTGTGTGCCATGGGAGATTATCTAATTTCATATATTTGGGTTAAAAACATTTTTTGCAAACCAGTAATTATAGTCTGCAAATGATGTGTTGTTATTGAGTGTCGGTGATGTCTAGAGCTCGGCAGAGTAACCGTGTAATACTCTTCCATGTCAGTAGGTGGCAGCCGGTAGCTAATTGCTTTGTAATGTTTGCTTCCATGTCAATGCAAGGATCTGCCAAAGTGTTTACAGTGGTCCAAGTTTCTCTACACAACAGGAGCACTCTAGTGGTTTTAGGAACTTGATGCAGAACTGTTGGTCTTCCAAGTCCTGAACTGACCCCGGGGGCCAGTTTGGTGTCATTACTGGGCTCCGCTATAAACGTACCAGTTATTACAACCTTTCCTACACATGGTCCAAACACCGAAAGTTAATACTTTTGTGGTACAAAACACACAACCTGCCCACTGAACTACCGTATTTTTCGGACTATAAGTCACAGTTTTTTTCATAGTTTGGCCGGGGGTGCGACTTATACTCAGGAGAGACTTATGTGTGAAATAATTAACACATTACCGTAAAATATCAAATAATATTATTTAGCTCATTGACGTAAGAGACTAGACCAGGGGTGTCAAAAGTGCGGCCCGGGGGCCATTTGTGGCCCGCAGGTCATTTTTTTAACGGCCCCACGGCACATTTTTAAAAATACGAATGAAAAAAATTAAAAACATGATAAGTGGTATAAAAGAGCAAACAGGTGAAATGTAACAAGAAAATGTCGCAATGTTTACTCTAATAACACAAAGCTGCCATGCAGGCTGTTCTTTAAAAAATAATAATGAATCAAAATCAATGTCATTATGAATTATTGACCTATTCAAGGCTAATTACATCACATCTGAGATATTTTTGGGGAAAATGTTGCATATTTTGTGTTTGCCACATAAAAAAACTGAGCTGTTTTTTATGAAGAAGAGCCTAAAACGAACAAACGAAAAACATAAACAACAATGAAACGTATAATTGACGGATAGATCTGAAGTTGATCTCGAGATTATTGTGTTAAAAGTAAACGGTAAACAAAAAAAAATTGAATTTATTTTTTAACACTATAATTATTTGCATCCCCAATAATTTTAGTGTGATTTTTTAAGTGTCTTTGCTCAAAAAATAATAGTGAATTAAAATCAATGTCGTTGTGAGTTATTGACCTTTTTAAGGCTCCAATTATTATATATACTCAAATATTCCACTTAAAAATTGTGTGCGAAAATATTGCATATTTTGTATTTTTTCCATAAAAAAACAGGGTTTTCTTCGACAACAAGAGCATACAACTTGGATCTTTAAAAGCGTTATATTGACAGATAGACCTAATGTTGATCTAGAGATTTAAAATTAGAATAATAATTTTAAAAAAATAATACTGAATAATGACACATTTTTAATATTTTTTTAACCAAAACCCTTTAGGGTCCCCGGGATCAAGCCTGAGTGGAGGCCTAAATGTATATTTCTTATACATATATTGTATTGGTTTTTAGAATAAAAATTATCAAAATGGCCACCGCTTGCTTTGATTTTTCAGAATGCGGCCCTCAGTGGAAAAAGTTTGGACACCCCTGGTCTCAGTTGGTTATTTATGCGTCATATAACGTACACTTATTCAGCCTGTTGTTCACTATTCTTTATTTATTTTAAATTGCCTTTCAAATGTCTATTCTTGGTGTTGGCTTTTATTTTATTTATTTATTTATTTATTTATTTATTTATTTATTTATTTATTTATTTATTTATTTATTTATTTATTTATTTATTTATTTTTATTTTTATTTTTATTTTTATTTTTTTTTGTTGGCTTTTATCAAATACATTTCCCCAAAAAATGCGACTTATACTCCAGTGCGACTTATATATGTTTTTTTCCTTCTTTATTGTGCATTTTCGGCCGGTGCGACTTATACTCCGGAGCGACTTATACTCCGAACAATACGGTATGTCGACCTTATAAAAAATGTCCAATCGCCACACACAATTCCAAATGACACCCATTATAAATACACTACAAAGCATGATGGGTAAAACACAAAACACTCTCTCTCCACACCTCTTTCGCTTTGCTTTATTGCAGGTTGTATTGTATTTTCACTCGCTTATTATGTTTCTCTCTTCAATTTGGTATTACATTTATTTGCAGAATTAAATCACTGTAATTGCCGATCCGGTGTGAAAGGGTCCGTTTAAACACGATCACACGCACACGTGCACTCTAAGGGGTTGAGCACAATGAGCTGGAATAAATAATAAGAAAAAGTTTGTAAGTACAAGTTAGTGTAACCTTCTTTAAACAGTTCTGAAGGGAAAAGTTAAGTTATTGTAGTGATTTAGATATTGAAGTCATTTTGATGCTTTATTTGATTTCATTACAGGCGAAATATATTAACTAACCCTTAATTTGCTCTTAAAATAATGCCGACATTGATATTGTTTATCAGCAATAACTTGTGGGACGATATATAGTACAGCAAAATATGTTATCAAACCACATGTGATGATAATCTCTCCTGGTTCTCTTTTTGGTTTTGGATTAATAATCCGACACGTATATCCTGACTTGATGTGCAAATAGGCACTTTGCACAAATTAATCTTAATCTTTTTGTCAGCATAATCCTTGAAGTGCCTCCCAAAGAATGCTGCTTTGGTCAAATACTTGCTCATGTGCCCCACAGTTGGAACCGCTACGGACTAATTTGATCAGAAAATGCACAGTACCGTATTGTCCGGACTATAAAGCGCACTTAAAATATATATTTTTTCTCAAAACTCGACATCGCGCCTAATGTACGGAATAATTCTGGTTTTGCTTACCTATCTCGAAGCAATTTTATTTGGTACATGGTGTAATGATAAGTGTGACCAGTAGACGGCAGTCAAACATAAGAGATATGTGTAGGCCACAATATGACTCAAGTAAACAACACCAACATTTTATATGTTCCATTGAAAATATAGAACATTACACACGGCGCTCAACAATCTATCAAAATGTTTTAGCACGACTTTGGTAAGCTATGAAGCTGCACCGCTTGATGGATTGTATTGTGCTTCAACATTTGAGTATTATTATGGTGTGTGTATAAGGTATATTATTTTGTCTCGCAATATTATGGAAAAGCTACTTTTCTTACTTTCTGGTACCTGCTGATCTGTATTTGGGATCTGCATAAGTCCTGAAAAATTGCGCTTGTCCGCCTTTGTAGTCTGTGTCGACACCGCAGTCGATAATTTTCTTCTTTTTCTTTATCTTCTTGTTATGGGACATCCATCCTCCGCTGTTGCCATTTCTAATATAAAGTAGTGTAAAGTTCTTACTTATATCTGTCGGTAAACTCGCCATGAAAGCGCAAAAACATACCGGTGTAGTGAGTTCACATTATTCACCCAAGGAACTTTAGTTATCAGAGAGTTCCGGTCGGACGGTTTTTCGCGGGACACATTTCCGGCGGATGAAGAGATGCTGCTCCGTTATTGATTGAAGTAAAGTATGGATGTCATTAAAACAGTTAGCTCCACCCCCGTCCTTGCACGCTACACCGCTACAACAAAGATGACGGGGAGAAGAAGCTGCCGAAAAACATGAAAAAAGATCGAAAATAGACCATTTATCGGCAGTGCGCCTTATAATCGGTGCGCCCTATGGTCCGGAAAATACCAGTGACGTGCGGTGAGGTTCATGGCTGGTGAGGCACTGACTTCATCACAGTCAGATTTACAAACATATGAACCCTAAAGAGTATCTTATTCACCATTTGATTGGCAGCAGTTAACAGGTTATGTTTAAAAGCTCATACCAGCATTCTTTACACATACAAACTGTAGCACACAAAAAAGCACATTTAATAAAAAAAACGTTATTATGGTCTTACCTTTACTTATAAATGAAGTCCATGCGCCGCTCCTTCTGAATAAAAGCATCGATAACTTGTTTATAGAAGTCTTCCTTATCTTTCTTCAGTTTTAAAAGTCTCTCTGTCTCGACGGAGATCTTCCTTTAATTATTACCTCCTGCTTCGATTGAAAGTCCAGTTTAGAAACCTGTTTTATTTTGGATATGTAATCCTCCATGGTAAAAGTCCAGGCGAGAGGAAAAAATAAACGATCGCTGCCGCTGCACTTGACTTGCTAACTGTTGCTGCTTGTTGTCACTTATTCTGCAGCCGAGTAGTCGCAAGAATGATCCCTGGGATCACTAGCGCCCTCTACCACCAGGAGGCGGGAGAACTGCGAGCCTCACCCAGTGCGTCTTCGCAGCCGTTTTATGATTGCTCAGCACAAGAAATACGTTACACACATACAGTTGTTGACAAAATACACTGTACATTATATACCTCAGCTACCTAAACTATGGAAATGTATAATATAATTCATATGGCAATACGGTCTCACTGCACAGCAGGCCAGCAGTTAGCTGAGTCATTATGCAATCCATGGTGAGGCTCAACTGGCTGCTGACTCACCGCAAGTCTCTTCTCAGTATTTGAACGGCAAATGTGAAAATTCAGCGATTTTGAATAAAAATAATCTAAAACTGGTGAAGTTAAATAGAAAATAACTTTATAGTATAATCACTGGATACATATAACAATTTAATTATTTTTTTTCTTTTTACATTTTTTTTCTTTCCACCTGCCTCCCCTGACTGCACGTCACTGGAAAATACGGTATATAAAACTACTTCTCATTTCACAGACGTTTCAGTTTGTGCCCATTTATTATCCTTCAGAAATGTGTCGACATCCTTGAATCGCGTTTACAAATATCCACGGTAGTTTGGTCAAACTGGAAGCGTCATTTACTGACAAAGCCCGTTTCCGAGCCCAAAGAACAGAAACGAGCTGGTTAATGCATCATGTTATATCAAAGCAAACCCCAGATAAATTGCAGGCACGCCGCCCAGAGGCTGAGCTGCATAGAGGATAACATCAGAGCAATCTGATGAGAATGGTCACACTTGCACATAGCACTACAGTTCAGTTCAGTCGCGCCTGATCAGACTTGGGTCTTAACTTCAGGCTGGGTCGGCTCTACGGTTATGGCTCTGATGTATTATATCATACATTCATTAAACACGACAAACGACTGGACTGGGTGCTGATAATATCCTCAAATGAGCAACACAAATGTCATACATTCTTCCCTCTGTATAGCAAACAAAAACATTTTCCATTCCACTCCCACAGGTTTGTAACATCAAAGCGATCATTTTGTATTGATCAGTCAACAGAGAGGCAGATAGTATTCTTCTATGTAGACTCCATGTGTATTTCTGGTCTTGTCATCATCGTCCGGACTGAAGGATGACGCGGCAGTGCGGTCTGGATCAAAAGAGGCGGTTGAGATGCTTTGCTGAACTAAAAGTTGCTTTGTTAAAAGCGAGTGTCATTATACAGGGCTGCAGTTCATGGAGGAGGTCAAGTCAAAAATGAGGCACTCCTAACTTGGAGAAGCCAAACCATCAGTTGTATATTCCTCCTTCTGTCTCTGGGTGTGTGCTACGTCAGGACAGCACACCCTAACCATAAAATGAGATGTTCGAGTGTAAGTGTTTGGGAAGACAACAGATGCAGGTCGTATCTCACGGATAGGGCCATCACCTTTGCATACCGAGGTCAAATTGTATGGCCCGTTCTTCCACGATAACCAATCCAATCCACAAAAAAATGTCAATACTAAAGGGCTCTATGTTATTATGTGCCCAAACTGAAATACCTATAAACTGGTGGTTTGCTTTTTCCCAGATGACTATAAACATTCACCATATGCAAAACATAATATGAGTTAATTAATTCACTTCAAACTGGTACCGGTCAGATATTTTCAAACCCTGTACAATGGAAATGCCTAACTGATCCGAACAATACATCTTGGTAGACACTAAGGCTGTTTTCTACTAAGGATTTGTAGTCAAATATAACATAGTGTCCATTCTCTTTTAAAGAGCACAGCATCAAAAATAAACAGATCTGATTTGAGATGTATTTCAGCTCAGAGAAAAAGACTGAAGCACTTATAAAACAACAAATATGGTTAATTTTATTAGGTTCAGATTTTCATAGTCCAATCTGATCTATTAGACTTTACACATCGAACCGGCCGAAGAATAATCCCCTCGGGGTGAAGCGATGCATCTCACATTGATACAACGTTCATTATACATGCATGCCCTTTAAAACTGACTTTGAAACAACGTTACAAAATAGTTTGTAAATTGAGACAACTTTGGTGTCTAACGTTGTATCTGTTTTGTTGGTTTGGAAATGACCAAATTTCAATGGTCAAATCAACGTCACAACCCAACATTGAATAAACGTCGTCAAAAAGCATGTTGTTCCAACGTTAGATTTGAGTTTGAGTTGCTCAACGTCGGGACTTAATTCGACAGGTTCTCAATGTTGTTTTAATGTCCTGTGCCTGCTGGGTAACAGATGATTGGACTGCGAGCTGCATAGTCAAACTAGACTCCGCCGAATCGAATAGTCGAATCTTTGAGTATTTGAAGACAGCCCTAAAGTTTATTGAGGTTTAGTGAGGTCCTTGTGTTGGTGCCGCTGGTGGCTGGCTTCAGCTCTAATGGAGTGCGTAAAAGATGATTAAACTTCTCTCTAGGTCGTCCTCAGACGAGCCTTCCATTGTTGCTTCCAGTCATCCCGATTCTCCATACATTTGGCCAGTTCCTTGGTACTTTGAGCTTGACTATCTAAAACAGTGGTCACTAATCTTTTGGAGCCCAAGATACCTAACTGTTTGTGGCTACTATAGTCCTAGCACTGTACTATATTAGTTCATCCTATGGTCACATATGGGATGCGAGTCGGGTTACATCAGCACCGGAAGTAGTAAAATCAGCTGTTCACCTGGAGGGTTTTTCTTGTGTGATAAAGAGGGGATAAACAGGGAAGTCCTTCTTTAGCTGCCGCTTTGTTTCATCATATATTACTGACTTTGCACATGTCAATGTTTCATTTTGTACGTTTGTATATAAATCAACACAAAGTCCGTACTATGGAGCAATGTTCACAGACTCCATTGTTTCGACGGGTTGGCGACCCCTGATCTAAAGGATATAAAAACTGTGACAAGGTTTCTGTAGGTAAACCTGCGGAAGGATCACTACCCTTGCCAAAAGTGAGCAGTGAGGTCGACTTCCTGCTTGAGCAAACTGGTTGTACCTTGGCGAGTCCCATGTCCAACGGAGGGCTCTGACACGTCTTGACGGTCCCCACATCCCCAAAATCAAAACAGCCTTGGGGGTTTAATATTCAATATTCAACTGGGAGGTAGATAGTCGAATTAGACTCCTCTAAATGGAATTGTCCAATCTTTGACTATTTAAAGACAGCTCTCAAATGTTGCTGTTTAGTGAGGTCCTCGTATTAGTGTCGCTGGTGGCCGGCTTTGGCTCTGATGAAGCGCTAAAAAGATGGTCACACTTAACTATCGAGACACTTAACTATCTGTGACAAGGTTTCCGTAGGTATCATTACCGTTACCAGAAGGGATCGGTGAAAGAGACCTCTTGCCTCTTGTCAAATCTTTGGCTATCTGAAAACAGCCCTATAGTTTAGTGAGGTCCTCATATTGGCGACGCTGGTGGCCGGCTTCGGCTCCGATGGCGTGCCGAAAACATGACCAAACTTGACTATCTAGGATGTAAAAACTGTGACAAGGTTTCCGTAGGTAAACCTGCGAAAGGATCATTACCGTTGCCAAAAGGGAGTAGTGAGAGAGACCTTTTGCCTGAGTAAACTGATTGCGTCCTGGCGAGTTCTGTGTCTAATGGCGGGCTCTGACCAGCAGCAACATGTCTTGGCGGTTCCCATGTCCCTGATCTTGAAACAGCTTTGGGGGTTTAAAATTCAATATTCGACTGCGAGGTAGATCATTAAATTAGACTCCTCGAATTGAATTGTCAAATCTGTGGCTATTTGATAAAGGCCCTAAAGTTTAGTGAGAGTTAGCTGTTTACTAAGGTCCTCATGTTGGCGACGCTGGTAGCCGGCTTAGGCTCTGATGAAGCATTGAAAAGATGATCAAACTTGACTATCTAGAGGATGTAAAAACTGTGACACCTGCGAAAGGATTATTACCATTGCCAGAAGGGAGCAGTGAATGAGACCTCCTTTCTGAGCGGTCTGACCATCAGCGAAACACCCTGATGGGCCCTCACGCTCCCAATCATGAAACAGCTTCAGGGGTTTACTATCCCACAATTTGACTGCAAGGGTGATAGTCGAATCAGACCCCTCCAAATCGAATCGTCCAACAGTGGACTATATTCTAAGACACCTTCAATAGGTGCTTTGCTGTTCTGAATATTGGGATTGTTTCTACGTGTTTATGGTCGGGTTGAGAAAGTGAAAGGTTGTAAAGTTTTTACATTTAATGTACTTCTTAAGATAAATCTAGTTGAAATGTAAGATCATTGTGTAAAGCTGTTATGAGAGCACAAAGTAATGATCCAACCAGGCTGGCACCAAAACATACCCACAGCTCCACGCCACTTAAAATAAACAAGATCTGTGTTGCCTTGAGCCATTGTTTTGTTTCAATATAACAAAGATGCAACGTCTTGAGACTGGCTGCTACAAAATGTGAAAACCGAGGCATTCTTATCAGCCAACTATCAATTTGAACCATGGCCATTGTCACCGTTAACGAATGCGTGTCAGTTTCAGGCAAAAACAAATGACGTCTTGCAGTTTGTTTGTTTGCAAGCAATGATGCACAGTCTGTGTAGATATGTGATATTTCTCATTGGGACGCAGTGCCGAGGCTAAAGATAAATCAATCAATCAAAGTTGACTTATGTAGCCCTTAATCGCAAATGTCTCAAAGAGCTGCACAAGCCACAATGACATCCTCGGCTCAGAGCCAACATCAGGGCAAGAAAAAACTCAACCCAATGGGAACTACAAGAAACCTTGGAAGGGACGGCAGATGTGGGTTTCCTTCCCTGGGTGACCGGCGCGATGGATGCCGAGTGGACACAGTTAATAAATGTGATTCAATGTTGGCAGCTCCTGTGAAATAATGAGGAGGTATGTCTGGGAACTACTCCCAAAATCTCCCCGTGCTCCAAAGTTGAGATCATTTGATCAGCCACCTCAGACGCGTTCATTGATCTACTCGCAGGATGCTATTTTTTTCTCTTCATCAAGTCAGTCATCTATCTTGCCGGGCGCATGGAGCTCGGCTTTGCCCTCAGTAGTCCGTCTTCCAGATTACAAGAGGTTCGGCAGCCTGTCCACCACCCACCAGTCAGCTGAAGCCTCAGTGGGGCCTGTGGGACACGACTCAGTGCAGATGATCCTGGGATGCTGCCGGAGCTTTAATCCCCACACTGTGAGAAATGCGCTTCTCCCGCCCTCCCTCTTGCTCTTGCAACTTTGATCAAGCCCTAATGTGATTAGGCAGTGACCCTGACATGACTGGCCCAGGAACATGTAAACGGAGAGGGGGTGGACCACGAGCGTCTGATCTGACCAGAAAAACCGGGAGGAGAAAGGAATTATTCTGAAGGTGTCTCTCCCCCCTTTGGCTGCCTTTGGGGTAATCAAGATTTCATGTATTCATTTTACCCTGGTAAAAAAATGCAATCTATAATGACCTGACATTTTTTTTAACCAGCCAAGAACCTTGTGGTTTGAATGTTAACCAGATTTCATTCTCACTTAAGATGCAGTGTGCTTCTGGTGGATCGGATTTTTGATGAGACATTGGACTATTTCTATTAATAATAATTCAAAGTGTATTTTTAAATGAGAATGTTGTGTAAATATGTGCAAATGTCCCATGATATTACAGCAATACAGATAGTAGTTGAGTGACATACCGAAGTACATGTCAAACTACTTCCTTAACGTAAATGACCGCCATAACCACAACACCAGGGGGAGCTCCACTAACCACGTTAAACCCAAATTCCGAACTAACAAAGGTCTTAACTCATTTTCTTTCTATGCCACATAAATGTGGAATGCGCTCCCAACAGTTATAAAAGAAAGGGCATCTCTATCCTCCTTCAAAACCGCAATAAAAGTTCACCTCCAGGCAGCTACAACCCTAAACTAACACTCTCCCCGGATTGCTAATAATGAAATGTAAACAATCAAATGCAGATACTTTTTCTTATGCCTTCTGATCTCTCTCTCTCTCTCTCTCTCTCTCTCTCTCTCTCCTCTCTCTCTCTCTCTCTCTCTCTCTCTCTCTCTCTCTCTCTCTCTCTCTCTCTCTATGTCCACTACTTGCTGTCCATATCTTACCCCTCCTATCCCTCCACACCCCTGATTGTAAATAATGTAAATAATTCAATGTGATTATCTTGTGTGATGACTGTATTACGATGATAGTATATATCTGATAGTATATATCTGTATCATGAATCAATTTAAGTGGACCCCGACTTAAACAAGTTGAAAAACTTATTCGGGTGTTACCATTTAGTGGTCAATTGTACGGAATATGTACTTCACTGTGCAACCTACTAATAAAATTCTCAATCAATCAATCAATCAATCAAACATTTGCGAACTCGTCTAGTTTTTTGAGCAGCCTTTTTATGGGAACCGTGAACCGATTCCCGAGTTACATTTGGGAGTTTTTCGTTTGCGAGCCATTTTTATATTAAAATGGTGCCTTGCTGCCGACAGTACATGTGCATTTTTATTGCTGTACGAGGAAGGATGAGATTTTAGCGCTTGAAAAGCATTTTTATTATGCGCACATTTGTATTTTAGTCGTATTCGAATAAGGGCTCGCCCCTTAGGAAATTAGAAACCTACAGGAATGCAGGTTTGGAGTTTAAGAGGAAGTGTAAAGACATTCGCAACATCTGGTAGGAAGCCCTCACAAGTAGGAGTAGAGGATAGGGGTCGGAGGACACCCGATTCAAACCGATCACAGGAAATAGGCTGACTGGCCAGGCAACAAACTGTGTGTTGTCCAAACTGGCCGGCCTTAAGGCTAGAACAACAAAGAGTAACTGTCTTCGTGTATAAGGTATTTAAGGACAGTTGTCCAAGAAGACAGCAGAAGAGAAATCCGGCCCATACTCTTTCTCCTGGAGCTGCAGCTCCAGTCTGAGGCACGCTGAATCAAATAAAGCTTTTTGTTCGACGATTCCTCGTCGGCGTCTTATTGGCTCATCACCCATCACACGACCAAAAAATATACAACAAAACAAACAGGATTTGGCGGAACGACAAGCATGACGAGGTCGAGGAAGCAAACAACAGGTGATTATATCCAGTGTTGGGTTAGTTACTGAAAACTAGTAACTAGTTACAATTACTAGTTACTTTATTTCAAAAGTAACTCAGTTACTAACTCAGTTACTTACACCAAAAAGTAATGCGTTACTGTGAAAAGTAACTATTTAGTTACTTCTTTTTTCCCCCCCCTTTTTTTAAGGCTCCCATTAATGCCCTTTTAGCCTTCATTTCAGTACTGTTATTGCACTGGAGAATAATACAATCTGTTGATCAACTTGACATGCATTTGCATCACTGAACTCAGAAAGCAATGTGGTCTACATACAACACACAAACAATGTGGTCTACATACAACACACAAACAATGTGGTCTACGTACAACACACAAACAATGTGGTCTACATACAACACACAAGCAATGTGGTCTACATACAACACACAAACAATGTGGTCTACATGCAACACACAAAGACAAAGATATGTTTCAAAGGGCCAATTTATTTCAGGCCAGAAAAAATTGACAAAACTATTTTAAATAGCTGCAACATAATGGCACTTTAACTTGAACTCTAAGTAGATAGGATCTTTGATCCAAGACACAACTTACATTTAACTAAAATGTTATTTTCTTTGTGCTCGACAAAAGAAAAGTATTGAGAATGTCTCCATGTTAAAAAACTCGACTTCTGGCTTCGCCATGATGTCTTGTTAGTTGTTATGAGAGTAGCGTATGTGTGTGTGTGTGTGTGTGTGTGTGTGTGTGTGTGTGTGTGTGTGTGGCCCTTTAAGATATGACAGCATGAGCGGTGAGTGACGTCAGTAAGTGAGTGGGCGAGAGAGGTGAGGGAGCGGCGACAGTGAGTGCGTGCAGGTGCTCTAGCTTGGTGGATGGCTGCGTGCAATAAAGTCACAAAGTTGCAACAAACCGCCGGGCTCGTCATTCACCCTCAGCTGTAAAGACCCTCTTCCGGGTAAAGTGAAGGTTGTTAGACCCGAAGTACGGCTCTGGAGGAACGTCCCCTGCGGGGAGGCGTGCTTTCTGTGGGTGGGGGAAAGCACGCCTCTTCTTTTCCACCGGAGCGCTCCAATAAAACACACTCAGATCTTCAGTTTCTAGCCGATACTACATACAAATAACGTAAAATAACGCAGTAACGCATCATGCAGTAACGGTAACTGAGTTACTGTATATAAAAAAATAACGCGTTAGATTACTAGTTACCGCCGAAACTAACGGCGTTACAGTAACGCGTTACTTAGTAACGCGTTAGTCCCAACACTGATTATATCACTAGCAGAAGAACAGAAGCACAGCTTGTCTCATTAACGGAACACTAAGATGGAGCAAAAGGTCCATTAGAAGGAACAACCAGGACATGGATCATGAAGCGGGAATGAGCCGGAATAATTGCAGATGTAAAACAGGTCAACAGGAGCTACCAAAATAAATAGGGCGGTCAAAAACAACGGGTCAACTCATGTGATTAATCACCAAAAAAAATGCAATAATCATACATGTACAGTACACAGATTAAGTTAAGTTAAGTTAAAGTACCAATGATTGTCACACACACACTAGGTGTGGTGAAATGTGTCCTCTGCATTTGACCCATCCTCTTGTTCACCCCCTGGGAGGTGAGGGGAGCAGTGAGCAGCAGCGGTGGCCGCGCCCGGGAATCATTTTTGGTGATTTAACCCCCAATTCCAACCCTCGATGCTGAGTGCCAAGTAGGGAGGTAATGGGTCCCATTTTTATAGTCTTTGGTATGACTCGGCCGGGGTTTGAACTGACGTTCTACCGATCTCAGGGCGGACGCTCTAATGCCTGGTTCACACCAACGGCGCTTGCCGCGCTTTAAAGCGGCGAGCAAAGCGCCGTCATTTTTGTCAATTTTTCCACGAATATCCCGATCTCCGAAGTAATGTTTGCTTCGATACGCTCTGATACAAATTAGTTGCCGCTTTGAGGGGACGAATTACCGTTCCTCACGATTTGATGCCGGTTTGATCCCGCTTTGCTATGCTTTAAATCACGCTTTGATACGTTTTATTACGCTTTATTTAACTTAATTATGCTTTGATGCGATCCTGACGCTTTAAATCAGGCTCTGACACGATTATCAAGCTCTGTTGTGCATTGGAATTAATGTGTCATGAACATTATGAACATTCATTTGTAATAATGACTTTGAAATGTGATATTGTTGTGTAATTATGTGCAATTTGGAAGATGCTGTGATTATTATTTTGTGAATTTGATGAATAAATTGCGTGCGCACACATGATATAATAAAAAATAGAAATATGATAAACAAATGAGTACAAAAAATTTGAAAAACTCAGTATACTAAGTTTTCCCCACATTTTTTTAGATTTATGTATTTATTTGATTTCTCTTTTTGTTTTATTATATACAGGATAAAACACATAATGTAATAAAATAGAGAAATATGATGAACAAATAAGTTTTTTAAAAAAGTGAAAGACTCAGTATACTGTTTTCCACACATTTTTTATATTCATTTATTTTTTCAATTTCTCTTTTTTTTCCGTTATATTATGTTTATTATTTATTATGTTTTACATTCATTTATTTTTTCAATTTCTCTTTTTTCCCGTTATATTATGTTTATTATTTATTATTTATTATGTTTTATATTCATTTATTTTTTTCAATTTCTCTTTTTTTTCCGTTATATTATGTTTATTATTTATTAGTTATTATGTTTTATATCTTCATTTCTTTTATTTCTTCGTCATCTGAATAAATATCTATCTTTCATTTCTTATGCTAGTTGACAATAATAAAATGCATTTCTTTTATTTTTTATATTCAATGTCACTAGTCAATATCACAGTCACTCCCTATTTGTAGTTATAGACTGGAGTCCGCGCTTTGAACCAAGATCTGTTAAGCTTTCCTACGCTTTGAGTCAAGCTTTGCTGAGCTTTGTCAGGCTTTGTCAGGCTTTGATACGCTCTCGGCGCTTTATTCCATCCTTGACAGAGCGCCAAATTTTTTTAAACCGTTTAAAAATTTGGCATTTCATCAATGTGAAGACAACGCGATGATACAGAATTATCTGCTCACAGATGCTACCTGGAACCAGCCCTGAATAGTCCCACTCCTTAATGCTTCAGTCTCGCACAGGATTCTCACGGGAATGAGGCGAAAAACGAATCCAGACCCACGGTATTTTGACCATAGATGCTCCTTTACCTGAACCTCGGATGGTTATCTGAAAGTGATCAGGTCGATGTGTGCGTCAGTGCCAAGTAGTGTTGACCCGATACCAGTATTTTGGTGTAGGTACTGGTACCAAAATGTATTTCGATACTTTTCGGTAATTTTTGATACTTTTCTAAATAAAGGGGACCACCAAAAATGGCTTTTTTTGGCTTTATTTTAGCAAAAAAAATGACAGTACATTAAACATATGTTTCTTATTGCATGTTTGTCCTTAAATAGAATAGTGAACATACAAGACAACTTGTCTTTTAGTAGTAAGTAAACAAACAAAGGCTCCTAATTTAGTCTGCTGACATATGCAGTAACATATTGGGTCATTTTCCATTCTATTATTTTGTCAAAATTATGAAGGACAAGTGGTAGAAAATGAATGATTTACTGTTAATATCTGCTTATTTTAATGTGGGATCTGAACCGAGGATGTCGTTGTGGCTTGTGCAGCCCTTTGAGACACTTGTGATTTAGGGCTATATACATAAACATTGATTGATTGATTGGTTGATTATTTTCTATTTTAACATGTTCTATCCACACTTCTGTTAAAATGCAATCATCACCTATTCTTCTGTTGATTGGATGCTTAGTTTTGGATGATACCACAAATGTAGGTATCAATACGATATCAAGTTGTTACAGGATCATAAACATAATATATATTATTTTAAACGAAAGAAGATGTTGTGATGCCAAAAAGTATCGATGTAACCATAGAAGTATCGACTAGATACGCTCCTGTACTTGGTATCATTACATTGGATGTCAGGTGTACAAACCCCGTTTTCATATGAGTTGGGAAATTGTGTTAGATGTAAATATGAACGCAATACAATGATTTGCAAATCGTTTTCAACCCATATTCAGTTGAATATGCTACAAATTGTTGCGTTGACCAGCATTCCTCCAATGGGGAATTCAAATTGCTAGTCTCTCCCAGATTCTTTTTATGGCAATAAGCTGATGTTTATATTCAATCAACAGGCAGTAGTTGGTATTTTGTGGTTTATTCTCCAAGCTTAGAAGATAAACGTGAGACCAATCTAGCACACCCCCGTTCCCTCGCCCGGTCTAGCTCGGTCTCCCCTCAAACCCCCGGAAGTCCCGTGATCTTCCCTCTGTCCCTCGCCCCCACTCCCTTTGTTTAGACTACTCCGAGTTATCTCTACTCTGACACATTCCAACAAAAGACAACATATTTGATGTTCGAACTGATACTTTTTTTTTTTTTGCAAATAATCATTAACTTTAGAATTTGATGCCAGCAACACGTGACAAAGAAGTTGGGAAAGGTGGCAATAAATACTGATAAAGTTGAGGAATGCTCATCAAACACTTATTTGGAACATCCCACAGGGGAACAGGCAAATTGGGAACAGGTGGGTGCCATGATTGGGTATAAAAGCAGATTCCATGAAATGCTCAGTCATTCACACACAAGGATGGGGCGAGGGTCACCACTTTGTCAACAAATGCGTGAGCAAATTTTTGAACAGTTTAAGAAAAACCTTTCTCAACCAGCTATTGCAAGGAATTTAGGGATTTCACCAACTACGCTCCGTAATATCATCAAAGGGTTCAGAGAATCTGGAGAAATCACTGCACGTAAGCAGCTAAGCCCGTGACCTTCCATCCCTCAGGCTGTACTGCATCAACAAGCGACATCGGTGTGTAAAGGATATCACCCCATGGGCTCAGGAAGACTTCAGAAACCCACTGTCAGTAACTACAGTTGGTCGCTACATCTGTAAGTGCAATTTAAAACTCTCCTATGCAAGGCGAAAACCGTTTATCAACAACACCCAGAAACGCCGTCGGCTTCGCTGGGCCTGAGCTCATCTAAGATGGACTGATACAAAGTGGAAAAGTGTTCTGTGGTCTGACGAGTCCACATTTCGAATTGTTTTTGGAATTTGTGGATGTCGTGTCCTCCGGACCAAAGAGGAAAAGAACCATCCGGATTGTTATAGGCGCAAAGTTGAAAAGCCAGCATCTGTGATGGTATGGGGGTGTATTAGTGCCCAAGACATGGGTAACTTACACATATGTGAAGGCGCCATTAATGCTGAAAGGTACATACAGGTTTTGGAGCAACATATGTTGCCATCCAAGCAACGTTACCATGGACGCCCCTGCTTATTTCAGCAAGACGATGTCAAGCCACGTGTTACATCAACGTGGCTTCATAGTAAAAGAGTGCGGGTACTAGACCAGACCTGTCTCCCATATGAAGCCTAAAATAGCACAACGGAGACCCCCGGACTGTTGAACAACTTAAGTTGTACATCAAGCAAGAATGGGAAAGAATTCCACCTGAGAAGCTTCAAAAATGTGTCTCCTCAGTTCCCAAACGTTTACGGAGTGTTGTTAAAAGGAAAGGCCATGTAACACAGTGGTGAACATGCCCTTTCCCAACTACTTTGGCACGTGTTGCAGCCATGAAATACTTAGTTAATGATTATTTGCACAAAAAAAATCCAGTCTTGATGTAGTCGAGCGACTTTGAGTTTGTTTTGAGTCTTTGTATTTTGATTATGCTGTCGGTTGGCATAAATGCCATTCCACTATAACTCGGCTATGTTGCGGACATGAACGTGTCAATTATTCCGCTTTGATTTATAAAATGCTCATTTGAAACTCTGGTGGAAAAAATTTATTTAGTCAGCTGGGATAGGCTTCAGCCTCTCTCTGGATTATGAACATGATGGACGGCGTGTGGCGAGTGGGGAAAAAGGAGGATGGCGAAGAAGAGATGGCCCTGTAAAGAATGTCCTTCATGATTGGCGGTGACATGGCGAACGCTGTTGCACCCACCAGGGATCCTTTGTCCATTAGTCTCCAGCGAGGGTGCTGCTGCAGAATGGAAATGGGCTTATTTACGGGAATGACGGTGCTCTGTATCAAGACCAAGAAAACATGGCAACTCGCCCGAAAACACAATTAGGATTCTCAGACGGTAAAAAATGTTGTGCTTTCTTCCCCAAAAATTGATTTCTCCAATTAGCTGCATTGCAAGCCACCAAGAACAGGACAATTTTTTTTACATGTTAGAATGCAAAAATAAAAACCTGGATTATCTGATTCAAACCGTTCCAACTTCAAAACATTCAGCCTGTTCAGGAATTGGGTGCTCATTTTCAAAAATTGCAAAAAAAAAATTCCCGGATGTCCTAGAATTCTCAGTTTTTAGGGACATTTTCCCCATTCAAAATGAATTGCCCATTTTTCAAACTTCCACAATTCCCACATTTTTCAACCGATTAAAACCATTCTACCTTCAACATATTCCACTCCTTCTGCACATTCAAGTAAAAAAAAAATTCCAGGAATTGCCATTTTTTCAAACCCTTTATTCACCTTTTTTTCTGTCGACTACTCCTTCCACATTTTTCAACCCATTTCAACCGTTCCACTGTCAAAACATTCCTCTTAATCAGGACAAAAAACTAAAAATTCCCGGTTTTCCCGAATTTCCAGGAATTCCTTAATACCATTTCTCAATTAAAAATGTCACTATTTCAACATTTCTCGACCGATTCCAACTCCAACTCATTTAATTATTGTTTTTGTATTTTCCAAAAAAATCCATCTTTTCCCAAAATTCCAGGAAATTCCGAATTCATTCAGAACATTCACAATTTTCCCAAAAATTCCCTTTTTTCCCGAAATTCCCAAATTTCCATGCAAATCCCATTGCAACGAATGGGACATTTTTCAAACTTCCGCAACTCCCACATTTTTCATCCGATTCAAACCGTTCCACCTTCAACATATTACACTCATCCTGCACATTCAATTTAAAAAAAATTCCAGGAATTCCCAGAATTCCCGTTTTTTCAAACCTTTTTTTCACTTTTTTTTCTGTCGACTACTTCTTCCACATTTTTCAACCCACTTCAACCATTCCACTGTCAAAACATTCCTCTTGATCAGGAAAAAAAAAAAAAATCCTGTTTTTCCCGAAATTCCAGGAATTCCGTAATACCATTTCTCAATTAAAAAATGTCACTATTTCAACATTTCTCGACTGATTCCAACACCAACTCTTTCAGAACATTCGAATTTTTCTTTGCATTTTCCCAAAAATTCCCTCTTTTCCCGAAATTCCCGAATTTCCATGCAAATCCCATTGCAACGAATGGGACATTTTTCAAACTTCCACAACTCCCACATTTTTCATCTGATTCAAACCGTTCCAACTTCAAAATATTCAGCCTGTTCAGGAATTGGGTGCTCATTTTCAACAATTACAAAAAAAAAATTCCAGGATGTCCTAGAATTCTCAGTTTTTAGGGACATTTTCCCCATTCAAAATGAATTGCCCATTTTTCAAGCTTCCACAATTCCCACATTTTTCAACCGATTAAAACCATTCTACCTTCAACATATTCCACTCCTTCTGTACATTCAAGTAAAAAAAAAAATTCCAGGAATTGCCGTTTTTTCAAACCCTTTATTCACCTTTTTTTCTGTCGACTACTCCTTCCACATTTTTCAACCCATTTCAACCGTTCCACTGTCAAAACATTCCTCTTAATCAGGACAAAAAACAAAAAATTCCCGGTTTTCATGAATTTCCAGGAATTCCTTAATACCATTTCTCAATTAAAAATGTCACTATTTCAACATTTCTCGGCCAATTCCAACACCAACTCATTTAATTATTGTTTTTGTATTTTCCCAAAAAATCCCTCTTTTCCCAAAATTCCAGGAAATTCCGAATTCATTCAGAACATTCACAATTTTCCCAAAAATTCCCTTTTTTCCCGAAATTCCCAAATTTCCATGCAAATCCCATTGCAACGAATGGGACATTTTTCAAACTTCTGCAACTCCCACATTTTTCATCCGACTCAAACCGTTCCACCTTCAACATATTCCACTCATCCTGCACATTCAATTTAAAAAAAATTCCAGGAATTCCCAGAATTCCCGTTTTTTTCAAACCTTTTTTTCACTTTTTTTTCTGTCGACTATTTCTTCCACATTTTTCATTTGTGGGGCGGTATAGCTCGGTTGGTAGAGCGGCCGTGCCAGCAACTCGAGGGTTGCAGGTTCGATCCCCGCTTCCGCCATCCTAGTCACTGCCGTTGTGTCCTTGGGCAAGACACTTTACCCACCTGCTCCCAGTGCCACCCACACTGGTTTGAATGTAACTTAGATATTGGGTTTCACTATGTAAAGCGCTTTGAGTCACTTGAGAAAAAGCGCTATATAAATGTAATTCACTTCACTTCACTTCACTTCAACCCACTTCAACCATTCCACTGTCAAAACATTCCTCTTGATCATGAAAAAAAAATAAATCCTGGTTTTCCCGAAATTCCAGGAATTCCGTAATACCATTTCTCAATTTAAAAATGTCACTATTTCAACATTTCTCGACTGATTCCAACACCAACTGTTTCAGAACATTCAAATTTTTCTTTGCATTTTCCCAAAAATTCCCTCTTTTCCCGAAATTCCCAAATTTCCATGCAAATCCCATTGCAACGAATGGGACATTTTTCAAACTTCCACAACTCCCACATTTTTCATCTGATTCAAACCGTTCCAACTTCAAAATATTCACCCTGTTCAGAAATGGTGTGCTCTTTTTCAACAATTGTAAAAAAAAAAAATCACAGATTTCCCAGAATTCTCAGTTTTTAGGGACATTTTCCCCATTCAAAAGGAATTAGCCATTTTTCAAACTTCCACCTTTCCCACAGTTTTCAACCGATTGAAACCATTCCACCTTCAACATATTCCACTCATCCTACACATTCAATTTAAAAAAAATTCCAGGAATTCCCAGAATTCCCGTTTTTTTCAAACCTTTTATTCACCTTTTTTCCTGTCGACTACTCCTTCCACATTTTTCAACCCACTTCAACCGTTCCACCATCAAAACATTCCTCTTAATCAGAACAAAAAAACTACAAATTTCCGGTTTTCCCCAATTTCCAGGAATTCCGTAATTTTTCAAGTAAAAAATGTCACTATTTCAACATTTCTCTACCGATTCCGACACCAACTCATTCAGAACATTCACTTTTTTGTTTTCATTTTCCCAAAAATTCCCTCTTTTCCCGAAATTCCCAAATTTCCATGCAAATCCCATTGCAACGAATGGGACAATTTTCAAACGTCCACAACTCCCACATTTTTCATCTGATTCAAACCGTTTCAACTTCAAAATATTCAGCCTGTTCAGGAATTGGGTGCTCATTTTCAACAATTGCAAAAAAAAAAATTCCCGGATGTCCTAGAATTCTAAGTTTTTAGGGACATTTTCCCCATTCAAAATGAATTGCCCATTTTTCAAACTTCCACAATTCCCACATTTTTCAACCGATTAAAACCATTCTACCTTCAACATATTCCACTCCTTCTGCACATTCAAGTAAAAAAAAAATTCCAGGAATTGCCGTTTTTTCAAACCCTTTATTCACCTTTTTTTCTGTCGACTACTCCATCCACATTTTTCAAACCAATTCAACCGTTCCACTGTCAAAACATTCCTCTTAATCAGGACAAAAAACAAAAAATTCCCGGTTTTCACGAATTTCCAGGAATTCCTTAATACCATTTCTCAATTAAAAATGTCACTATTTCAACATTTCTCGACCGATTCCAACACCAACTCATTTAATTATTTTTTTTGTATTTTCCAAAAAAATCCCTCTTTTCCCAAAATTCCAGGAATTCCGTAATACAATTTCCCAATTAAAAAAATGCCACTATTTCAACATTTCTCGACTGATTCCAACACCAACTCATTCAGAACAGTCACATTTTTCTTTGCATTTTCCCAAAAATTCCCTCTTTTCCCGAAATTCCCAAATTTCCATGCAAATCCCATTGCAACGAATGGGACATTTTTCAAACTTCCACAACTCCCACATTTTTCATCTGATTCAAACCGTTCCAACTTCAAAATATTCACCCTGTTCAAGAATGCTGTGCTTCCTTTCAACAATTGTAAAAAAAAAAAAAATTCCCGGATGTCCTAGAATTCTCCATTTTTAGGGACATTGTACACTAATCGTATACTAAAAACGGTTTAGCCTGATTCCAAATGTTTTCTTGTGCTGACCTTCTACTTTAACCCGTGTGGGTCAGCCCGCAATAACACACCTAATGTGCTTTTTGCTTGTACATCACACACACACCTTCCACTAAGGTGTGTGTCCTCTCAAAGGGAATGAAAGGCTCGCAGTGGTGAGCCATTTTCTCCGGGAGAAGCTGATCATTGCTCCTCTAATGTCCACAATCTCGGCAGCTGGGAAGTTGATCACCGTTGTTAAAAAACAGAAAGCTGTCTTTTTTTCCACCCTCCCTCATAAGGTGTGCAGCGAGAAGAAGTGTGCGAGTGAAATGTGGACTTAGTGACACCTGTGGTTTCCCTTCACCGCTCCCCCATCACAATGTCATTTGGCCACGGAGGGGAGCACTGCTGAGAGCTTCTGCGGACACCACTTGCATGGCGAAGGCTCGCATTTGTTTTCCGTCACTAAGCTGTCACTCACTCGGCCATTAGCGCCAAGGGCGAAGCTGGTTTGAACATCTAATGGCAAGAAAGCGTGCTTGCTGTGAACAAAGAGAGGAGGGCAGAAAAGTCAAAAGAGAAGACCGAAGACGCCCTCACATTTACACACACACACACAACATACTAAACCAGAGGAATTAAACCTCTGGCAACCCAATTTTTTTTTTTTATTTATTTTTATTTTTTTTTATTTTTTATAAAGAAATACAATCATGTGTGCTTACGGACTGTATCCCTGCAGACTGTATTGATCTATATTGATATATAATGTATATATATAGTGTTTTTTTATGTTGATTTAATAAAAATAGTTTTTTTCTTTTTCTTTTTTTTTTTTTTTTTTTTTCTTTTTTTTTTAGTTTTTTTCTTTTTCTTTTTTTTTTTTTAAATTTCCTGCTTGGCCCGGTACCAATCGGCCCACTGCCATATTGGACCAAAACTACCAAAAATAAATCTGTCTGGAGACAACCCGCGTCCCATATGTGACCATAGGATGAACAAATACACTACGGTACTAAGACTATAGTGGCCATTAACAGTTAGTTCTACAGCAGGGTTGCCAAAAGTGCGGCACAGGGGCCATCTGTGGTCCGTGACTCCTTTGTCATCGCCCTTAAGGACATTACTACAAAACAAAACATAGAGATCTTAATTGCACCCCTGGTGGTGAAATCTATCAAAATTAGGGCGGTCCCACAAAGGAGGGATTTTTTTAAATTGACTTTGTGTCGGTTTTAAAAGTGCTCCCCCTCTGGTCAACATATGAAACAACAAGTGTGTGTAAACATTTGAAGTGCTCCCCCTCTGGTCAACATATGAAACAACAAGCGTGTGTAAGAATTTGAAGTGCTCCCCCTCTGGCCAACATATAAAACAACAAGTGTGTGTAAACATTTGAAGTGCTCCCCCTCTGGTCAACATATGAAACCACAAATGTGTGTAAAAATTTGAAGTGCTCCCCCTCTGGTCAACATATTAAACAACAAGTGTGTGTAAACATTTGAAGTGCTCCCCCTCTGGCCAACATATGAAACAACAAGCGTGTGTAAAAATTTGAAGTGCTCCCCCTCTGGTCAACATATGAAACAACAAGTGTGTGTAAAAATTTGAAGTGCTCCCCCTCTGGCCAACATATGAAACAACAAGCGTGTGTAAGAATTTGAAGTGCTCCCCCTCTGGCCAACATATGAAACAACAAGTGTGTGTAAACATTTGAAGTGCTCTCCCTCTGGTCAACATATGAAACAACAAGCGTGTGTAAGAATTTGAAGTGCTCCCCCTCTGGCCAACATATGAAACAACAAGCGTGTGTAAGAATTTGAAGTGCTCCCCCTCTGGTCAACATATGTAATAACAAGTGTGTGTAAGAAATTGAAATGCACCCACTTTGGCCAAAATTAATAAAAAATAAATAAAATAAATATGTATATAGAGACATACTATAATAACTCGAAGTAAATAATGAAGATTAAAAACCAATTACAAACAAAAAATTCAACAACAACAAAAAAAATTACTAAAAGCTTACCTTGTTGATATTTGCATAATATGTATATATTATTAATGTTGTAAATACAAATCTTTATATATCTAGATAAGGTGATCCTAAAGGGGTAGGCATTTTTCTGAGGTCTCAAGAAGGTAACAAATACAAGAATGTGTGTGTGTGTTAAAGTTAAAGTAGCAATGATTGTCACACACACACTAGGTGTGGCGAAATTGTCCTCTGAATTTGACCCATCACCCTTGATCAGACCCTGGGAGGTGAGGGGAGCAGTGGGCAGCAGCGGTGGTAGCGCCCGGGGAATCGTTTTGGTGATTTAACCCCCAATTCCAACCCTTGATGCTGAGTGCCAAGCAGGGTTTGTGTGTGTGTGTGTGTGTGTGTGTGTGTGTGTGTGTGTGTGTGTGTGTGTGTGTGTGTGTGTGTGTGTGTGTGTGTGTGTGTGTGTGTGTGTGTGTGTGTGTGTGTGCGCTTGTATTTCTACCCTTCTTGAGACATCAACAAGGAAAAGTACCTCGAAGCAATTTTATTCGCTACATAGTGCAATGATACTTGTGACCGGTAGATGGCAGTCACACATAAAAGATACGCGCGGACTGCAGGCTGACGCCTTTTCAATAAATGACGGCACAATGTAAGTAGCAAGCGAGCCCAAAACATTGAGAATGTAGAACATTGCAAACGGCGCTCGAAAATACGTCGAAATGTTTTAGTACGACTTTGGTAAGCTACGAAGGTGTGTGTGTGTGTGTGTGTGTGTGTGTGTGTGTTCTTGTATTTCTACCCTTCTTAAGACATCGACAAGGAAAAGTACCTTCCGTAAGTTAGGACCGAAATCATGGTCCTAATACGGAAAACCATGGCATCTAATAGAGTGCCAAATACCAGAGTCTGAGAACATTGCTCCAAAGTCAGGATTTTTTTGTTGATTTAATGTGCATACAAAAGTAAACATTCCACATTACATCTTCAGGCTGTCCAAACAAGTCCGAGGTCACCGGAAGGAGGAACATTATTTGTGTGACGCACGTACCCCCTCAGATATTAGAGTATGTGTGTGTGTGTGTGTGTGTGTGTGTGTGTGTGTGTGTGTGTATGTGTGTGTGTGTGTGTGTGTGTGTGTGTGTGTGTGTGTGTGTGTGTGTGTGTGTGTGTGTGTGTGTGTGTGTGTGTGTGTGTCTGCTTGTATTTCTACCCTTCTTGAGACATCAACAAGGAAAAGTACCTTCCATATAAGGGCTGGTGAACAACTTAGGACCGAAATTATGGTCCCAATACAGAAAACCATTGCATCTAATAGAGAGCCAAATACTAGAATCCATGAACATTGCTCCAAAGTCAGGATTTTTTGTTGATTTAATGTGCATACAAAAGTAAACATTGACAGGTGCAAAGGCAGCAATATATGATAAAACATGACGGCAGCTAAAGAAGGACTTCTTTATTCATCCCCGAAAAAACCCGCTAGGTGAACAGCTGATTCCGGTGCTGACGTAAGACAACCCGCATCTCATATATGACCGTAGGATGAACAAATACAGTACGGCACTATGTGGTCCGTGACTCCTTTGTCATCGGCCTAAAGCACATTACCAAAAAACAAAAAATAGAGATGTTATTTGCACCCCTGGTGGTGAAATTTGTCAAAATTAGGGTGGTCCCAAAAAGGAAGGATTTCTCAAATTGACTGTGTGTCACTTTTAAAAGTGCTCCCCCTCTAGTCAACATATGAAATAACAAGTGTGTGTAAAAATGTTAAGTGGTCCCCCTTTGGCCAACATATGAAATAACAAGTGTGTGTAAGAAATTGAAATGCGCCCGCTTTGGCCAAAATTAATAAAAAAATAATAAAATAAATATGTATATAGAGACATATTATAATAACTCGAAGTAAATAATGAAGATTAAAAACCAATTACAAAATGCGCCCGCTTTGGCCAAAATTAATTTAAAAAATTAAAATAAATATGCATATAATGAAGATTAAAAAACGATTACAAACAAAATATTCGACAAAAAAAAAACATTTACTAAAAGCTTACCTTGTTGATATTTGCATAGTATGTATATATTATTAATGTTGTAAATACAAATCTTTGTACCGTATTTCCTTGAATTGGCGCCGGGAAAAATGGTATTCAGATGCCTCGAATTACAGCCGGGTCAAACTCGTTTTGCAAAATAATTAGCGCATGCTTGGCACTTCCGCCGGGTCAAATATGAGTCATTAAATGACTCCCGCCTCCTGGTGGTAGAGGGCGCTAGTGATCCTTCTTGCGACTGCTGGTACTGCAGAAGACCGGTGCTGCAGAAGAAGACAACAAGCAGCAAGAGTTTGCTTGAACTTTTACTATGGAGGATTACATATCTAAAATTAAACAGTTTTCTAAACTGCACTTTCAATCGAAGCAGGAGGTAATACTTAAAAGGAAGATCTCCATCGAGACAGAGAGACTTTTAAAACTGAAGAAAGATAAGGAAGACTTCTATATCATGCTTTTCTTCAAAAGGAGCTGCACATGGACTCATTTATACCTAAAGGTAAGACAATAATAACGTTTTTTTTATTAAATGTGCTTTTCATGATACGGTAAGCGCCGGAGTGAGAAGAGATTTTAAAATAATTAGCGCATGCTTGCCCATCCCGCAGGCTTCTGGTAAGCGCCGGAGTGACAGGAGGTTTTAAATTAATTAGCGCCCCGGCGGCTATTCAAGGAAATACGGTTTACAAAAAAAAAAGGGTGGTCCTAAAGAGATAGGCATTTTCCGGAGGTCTCAAGAAGGTAACAAATACAAGAATGTGTGTGTGTGTGTGTGTGTATAAATATATAGTTATAGAGTTACTTTACATGCCAAATTTGACCAAATTTTTTTATCATAATGCAAGGAATGCAAGTCAAAATGACAGCAAATGTTGGATTATAAGATTATATTTAATAATTTGCAAATAATTTGTGAAGATGCTGTATTGTTTTTTTTACGGAAATAAATTGTAATCCTGAATAGTTTTGCATTGCAGTTTATTGGACAGTCTCACATGCATTACGTGATAATTGTTTGTCACTGTGAACACTTCATAATCTCCACACCGTAATGCGAGACAGCAGGTGCACAAGAGCCGACTTCCTGGGAACGTCGATACCATCATGTGTCTACATCCCTGCTTCCTGTGATTTGCTCTGATTGGCTCCCTTCCTGTAGCAACCCTGTTTTCTTTCCCCCCCTGTCTTTCATTTTCAAAAGTGTCTTTTCATTCGTGTTATCTCATACCTCACAAAGATTAAAACAAAGAAAAAGTGAACTGTGGACCGCCAGTGAGGTGTGAATAGATTGGTATCAACAGCAGGTGTTGAATGAGATGCGGCGTGAGGAAGCTCGTGGGTTGATGAACGCCACTGGTATGTGCTAATCAGTGCCAATGCATAAGCCTTCGCTCGTTTAGGGCATTTCCTGTTTGCAGTCGGGGTTGTGAACTTGTCACGTTCAGCTTTGGGTTGGGCGGTCCACATAAACATAATAGAATAGAATAGAATTGTATTGTAAATGCACTTAAAAAGCACAACATACTTGGTTTTCAGTACAACTCCAAGAACGACATACAATTTACAGTTACAGGGGTATACAGAGCAGGAAGACAGATAGGGGGGGCACAAAAAACCTCAATCAACAATAAGCAACATGAGCCCGGAAGTCGCTCCGTTCGGCGTCAAGGGTCAGAGTCAACACCCCAGGTGAATCCCTTGAAAATGGGAGAAGGGATTGTTGCGTCGGACCAGTTCTTCCTCCAAGGGAATCTAAGTTACTGGTCGATCCCAAGTTCTTTCGATGACATATATGCTGAGTAAGAAGGACCACCAAGACAGAATTGGAATATTTTCAAGTTTTACTAAAGCTTTAGGAGTTCAACTTAACCAATACATTCATACGGGCTACTCTAGTTGATCTGGCATTCCAAGGGAAAAAAACCAACTTCTTTTCACACAAAGACAACCCCCATCCCCCCCTCGCACCACTGATAAGAAACCAGTGGGGGAGGTCTTCACATTCCAACGTAAGACACTAAACAGACAATCTGCAAAAGTGCGCAAGCATGATCAGATCACACTTATTCTCAAATCACTCCACTGGCTCCCTATTGCATCCCGGACCCAATTTAAGATCAACCTGCTCACTCACCAATGCACCTACGGCAACGCCCCCTCCTACCTCAAGGACCTAGTTTCCCCTCAACCCCCTACCCGCAACCTCCGCTCCTCAAACACTAACTTCCTCAAACCCATCAGGACTGCTCGACCGCTCCCGAACTTTGGAACGCTCTCCCCGACCATCTTAGAGCACCACAGTCGGTCGACCATTTTAAGAGGGGACTAAAAACCCACCTTTTTAGCACAGCTTTTATCTAATTTCTCTGCCTTCTTGTTTTTAAATGCACTGCTTGCTTATCTGTTTTTTATCCAGTGCTTTCATGCTTTTATTTCTATTTTTATCTATGTTTCTGTTGTGTGTCATGATTTCATTTATATTTTAATTTTTTTTATTATATATTCTTACATTCTATTTTTTTATTTGTATACTTTGTAGCACTTTGAGATATTAACAAATGTAAAGTGCAATTCATTATTATTATTATTATTATTAATCTGAAGACAAAGAGAGAATGGTAGAATAAACAAAGGAAAAGTACTAGCTACTCTAAACATGGCTATGTAAAAAGAAATAACTCTTAAACATATGGTAAATGGTAAATGGTAAATGGATCGTACTTGTATAGCGCCTTTCTACCTTTTTTAAGGAACTTAAAGCGCTTTGACACTATTTTCCACATTCACCCATTCACACACACACATTCACACATTCACACACTGATGGCGGGAGCTGCCATGCACGGCGCTAACCACTCCCATCAGGAGCAAGGGTGAAGTGTCTTGCTCAAGGACACAACGAACGTGACTAGGATGGTACAAGATGGGGATTGAACCAGTAACCCTCAGATTGCTGGCACGGCCACTCTCCCAACTTCGCTACACCGTCCCCCTATATATGCATCCTTCCACAGGATTCAGGGCGTCTTTCGCTGTAATGGTCTCACTGGGTGTTTCGGCCACTCTCCCCTATATATGCATCCTTCCACAGGATTCAGAGCGTCTTTCGCTGTAATGGTCTCACTGGGGTGTTTCGGCCACTCTCCCCTATATATGCATCCTTCCACAGGATTCAGGGCGTATTTCGCTGTAATGGTCTCACTGGGGTGTTTCGGCCACTCTCCCCTATATATGCATCCTTCCACAGGATTCAGAGCGTCTTTCGCTGTAATGGTCTCACTGGGGTGTTTCGGCCACTTTCCCAACTTCGCTACGCCGCCCTCCTATATATGCATCCTTCCACAGGATTCAGGGCGTCTTTCGCTGTAATGGTCTCACTGGGGTGTTTCGGCCACTTTCCCAACTTCGCTACGCCGTCCCCCTATATATGCATCCTTCCACAGGATTCAGGGCGTCTTTCGCTGTAATGGTCTCACTGGGGTGTTTCGGCCACTTTCCCAACTTCGCTACGCCGTCCCCCTATATATGCATCCTTGTCAGTTGAGTTGAGTTTTAATTCCATGCTTTGGTTTTCCGAGAACAGCCCAAAAGAGAGGTTTTTAGAAAGTTAGGACAAGACAAGGCGACAA
>NC_084743.1:16603954-16618954 GCF_033978785.1 Entelurus aequoreus
CGTGATCTTGTCCTTTCGGTCATAACCCAAAGCTCATGACCATAGGTGAGGATGGGAACGTAGATCGACCGGTAAATTGAGAGCTTTGCCTTGCGGCTCAGCTCCTTCTTCACCACAACGGACCGATACAGCGTCCGCATTACTGAAGACGCCGCACCGATCCACCTGTCGATCTCACCATCCACTCTTCCCTCACTCGTGAACAAGACTCCGAGGTACTTGAACTCCTCCACTTGGGGCAAGATCTCCTCCCCAACCCGGGAGATGGCACTCCACCCTTTTCCGGGCGAGAACCATGGACTCGGACTTGGAGGGTTAACTGATACAGTGCAATTTTAAATTTCCCGGCAAACTTCCGGCTGAAAACGTTTCGATATGATGACGTATGCGCGTGATGTCAACGGTTGAACCGGAAGTATTCGGACCTCATTGGATCCAATACAAAAAGCTCTGTTTTCATCCCAAAATTCCACAGTATTCTGGACATCTGTGTTGGTGAATCTTTTGCAATTTGTTTAATAAACAATGAAGACTGCAAAGAAGAAAGTTGTAGGTGGGATCGGTGTATTAGCGGCTGGCTGCAGCAACACAACCAGGAGGACTTTGAGATGGATAGCAGACGCGTTAGCCGCCGACCTCACCTTGACTTCCTCCGTCTCCGGGCCGCCGACCGCATCTATGATCGGGTGAAGTCCTTCATCGCTCCGTCAATCGCTGGAACGCAGGTGAGCACGGGTGTTGATGAGCAGATGAGGGCTGGCGTAGGTGGATAGCTAATGTTTTTAGCATAGCTCTGTGAGGTCCCGTTGCTAAATTAGCTTCAATGGCGTCGTTAGCAACAGCATTGTTAAGCTTCGCCAAGCTGGGAATTATTAACCGTGTATTTACAGTTCCATGGTTTAATAGTATTGTTGATTTTCTGTCTATCCTTCCAGTCAGGGGTTTATTTATTTTGTTTCTATCTGCATTTGAGCCTGATGCTATCACGTTAGCTCCGTAGCTAAAGTGCTTCGCCGATGTATTGTCGTGGAGATAAAAGTCACTGTGAATTTCCATTTCGCGTTCTCGACTGTCATTTTCAAGAGGATATAGTATCCGAGGTGGTTTGAAATACAAATCCGTGATCCACAATAGAAAATGGAGAAAGTGTGGAATCCAATGAGCCCTTTTACCTAAGTTACGGTCAGAGCGAAAAAAAAACATACGTCCTGCACTGCACTCTAGTCCTTCACTCTCACGTTCCTCATCCACGAATCTTTCATCCTCGCTTAAACTTAAAAAATGGTAGTTTGATTGTTCAAGGTGGGTGGGGGTGTGTGGATGGTGGAATGGTTCAAATTGGTTGAGAAATGTGGAAATTGTGCAAGTTCAAAAAAGGACCCATTAATTTCCAATGGGAAAAATGACCCGAAAATCTGTGAATTCTGGGTAATCTAGGATATTTATTTTGTATTTTTTAATAACGACTCCCGGGCGAGCCGAACATGTTGATAGTTGGAACGGTTTTCGATGGGATAAAAATTGTGGGGCTGTGGAGCGTGGCAAAGTTTTGCGGAGGAGTAATAATAAATAGATAATTTTTTTGGCGTAGGATCTTGGGCATTCACACAATTACAATTGACAAATCTCATCGCAAATAACTGCTTACTTCATTACAATTGAGTCATTTCAGTTACAAATGTAAGTTGGCAACAAAGCAAAGTAAAACCGTGCTGTTGTGTCGACTTTCCAACTGCTTCGTAAAAAGTTGTGCACTCTCAAGCCTCGGCGGGGGTTCAATTGATGCCGCGGATTTACGGGCTTTAATTTAGAGGGCATTGACATTTATTGTCTGAATGCAATGCATCAATTATTAATGCCGCTGTGCGGCGGGGAACACTATCGTTGTTTTGATTATTAATATTCCACAGAGCATCTAAAAGCATTGCCATGCTGACTTGTAAGTACCCAATCAGAGAACAAAATGTGAAGCGTGTTTAGGACGAGTGACTTATTTACTCACTGTCCAAGACTCCGTCAAACAGGAATATTGGACTTTTTTTCTCAAGAAGAACATATGTGAGATCATAATTTTATGAAGTTAAAGCAATTATGAAGGGTCCAATAGATGACCAGTCGAACATCACCCGAATAGGCTGGATGAAACCATTAAAACTAGGGTTGATCGTTGTCAGGTTCAAACCCTGTAGTCATCTATTAAACAAGACAAGAAGCAAGGAATTAAACAGAGACGGAATTCAATTTAGCTCAATTGAGGAGAAAGGCGTAGACACTGTACCCTTGGACGGTGTCATCCCACGCACTGACGAAAGATTGTACGCCTCCTCTTTTATTTGGACTTTCCCTGATTACATGGCATCAGCTGTTTCTAAGGGAAGGGGGTCGTAAACAGCCATCGTCTTTGGCTACAAAACAGTTCAAAGAAAAGGTCGTCCAATAGTTCAAAGAAAAGGTGCCTGGAGGGCAGTCGGGTCCTGCTTCCTCTTTGCTTTGTAGATCTCGGGTCAAGACAAAATCTTCCTGTATACTGGAATCAAATTGCATTCTTCTAATAACACGAATACCGACAAGTTCATCACCACACACGAAAAGTACAATAAGATAATTGTACTGTTTTCTCTGTTTTGTTAGCTCCGTGGCTAAAGTGCTTCGCCGATGTATTGTCGTGGAGATAAAAGTCACTGTGAATGTCCATTTCGCGTTCTCGACTCTCATTTTCAAGAGGATATAGTATCCGAGGTGGTTTGAAATACAAATCCGTGATCCGCAATAGAAAAAGGAGAAAGTGTGGACTCCAATGAGCCAGCTTGTACCTAAGTTACGGTCAGAGCGAAAAAGATACGTCCTGCACTGCACTCTAGTCCTTCACTCTCACGTTCCTCATCCACAAATCTTTCATCCTCGCTCAAATTAATGGGGTAGTCGTCGCTTTCTCGGGCCGAATCGCTCTCGCTGCTGGTGTAAACAATGGGGAAATGTGAGGAGCCTTTCAGCCTGTGACGTCACGCAAGGCAAGGCTTTTTGTTGCGAACTTTATCGTCGATGTTCCCTACTAAATCCTTTCAGCAAAAATATGGCAATATCGCGAAATGATCAAGTATGACACATAGAATGGATCTGCTATCCCCGTTTAAATAAAAAAAATCATTTCAGTAGGCCTTTAAGCATTAAACAGATTTTTACCTGCACCCTGCCTCCCGCTGTTTCCGACATCTACAAAGCAATTAGCTACCGGCTGCCACCTACTGTTATGGAAGAGTATTACACGGTTACTCTGCCAAGCTCTAGACAGCACCGACATTTAACAACAACACATCATTTGCAGACTATAATTACTGGTTTGCAAATAATATTTTTAACCCAAATAGGTAAAATTAGATAATCTCCCACGGCACACCAGACTGTGGTTGAAAAACACCGATTTAATGGATGTGGTGACCCCCGCCGAGGACGACCTGAAAAGTCTTCAACTTCCATTCCCGACAGGCCGCGCTTTAAGCGGGATTATTGTCAGCACGTCGCATAAAGAAGTAATATTGAAGCATTCAGCACCTTGATGCGGGTGCGAGGAGAAGTTAACTGCTGTGAACTCACAGTCAACTTTGACAAGAGACGCTGCACCGCCAGACATCTTTTCACCTGAAGATGAAACGCAGGAGCACAATCTGTACTTATTTTCTTCTTTCATTCTTCCAAGTCACTCAGTTTCACTTCTTTCCACGGTCTTAATCCCCTTTCTCCTCTCTTACTTTACAGGTTTTTTTCGTTGAATTTCATTAGATTTTTAAGCTACAGTATGAAGGGGATTCATATGGCCCCGCTCGTCACGGTTTACCTGACACATGAAACGTGACGAATTGCGAAGGCGCTGTGGTGCGGCGTGGCCCGCGGACCTGCAGCGAAGCGGGGTGTGCCAGGACCGGTTTCGAGACTAGCGACAGGTGCGTAGGTGGCGCACCTGGGCTGGCTTATTTAGGAGAGGGGTTGTTGATGGTGGAGAGAAAACCCGAGACGGAGAGAAATGACTGAAAACAAACACAAAAAAACATTCATTGCAAAATAAATCATGGTTCAGAAAGATGAACGAGGGGCGGTCATGTCCGTAATTGGTGGTCTGAAGAACCCGGAAGAGCAAATCTTCCACAGGCGCACTGTCCACTTTAGCCGTCAGATGGCAGTAAAGTATTGAACAACTTAAAATATACTTAGAACTTCGACCGCAGAGTCAGTTGCTATTTACAGTGGCGCTTTCCATCGTTTTCAGCAGTCTGCATTGCAAAATGATGAAGCCCCGACCTTACACTATATGTAATCCCTTCCCTGCCTTCTAGTGTATTATTGATTAATTTTTGGCACTTTTCAAATATTCGAGGAACTTTATTGTCAAACCAGCACAAGAGACACAGAACGTAATAAACCCAGGTTGCAGATTTTAAATCGACACATGTTAATATGAATATATTATAAATATACTATAATAGATCAATAGAATAAATGGGGATCCTATAGTGCAAAAAACAATGTAAATGTAATGGGAATGTTGTATTTTATTCAACATCCTTATATATGACAAAAACAAATATATATATATTTTTTTTTATGCATTGTAAGTCGTAAATAAATGTTAACAAAATATAGCTAAATATAGCAGCGAATGAGAGTACACCATTTCGCCCATAAAACCTTCTAAAAACATCCAAAAAATACAATACAATACTCCATTTATACCGTGTGACCTGGATATTAACCAAGTATTAGCAATTTTGTTATTATAAGCGCTGACGCAGACAATCTATTTTTAGCGGCAACGTGATTACAGAGAGCTAATGAGCTTATGCTGCTACAGTATATTGACATTTTGAGCTATTGCATCGCTTCTGAGTTGGTGAAAAGTAATCCTAGATCATAAATGTCAGGTTCAAACACTGATGACATGTATTAATCAGACAAGAAGCAAGGAATCATGCAGAGACAGAGTTCAATTTAGCTCATGAGGAGAACGCATGGAGCTGCACACTTAGTCACAGTCTCGCCCTACGCTCTAAGGTTCAGCTCCCGCGTCCCTCTATTTATTCAGGAGTTCCACAGTCAACATCACTAAGGCCGCCTCTAAAAGGAGTGGTCACATATATTATGCAAAGCAGGTCCAGTACGCACAATACGTGATGGAATGTGCTGGGGTCCTTGTTGTCTCCGCTTCGTCAGCGTGCTGTCGTCTTATCTTCGTTGAGGTCCTTGAAGTCCTTGGCTGTTAGCGTGCTAAAACAAAGATAACATCTGCGGCTGAGGCCACCCCTCAGACAAGAAGTTTCGTCCTTGCACAGATACAAAAGTCTAACTTGAGCACAATAGCTAATAACTATAGCAACGGACTTTAAGCATACTAAAGTTGTGTGATTATATATATATACATGATTATTCTAACATGTATCATGTCTCTCACCTGGATAGTAGAAGGTTGTGGACACAAACCGAGAAGTTGGTCAACTTTGACATTCAACTTAGGTGAGAAAGACATGAAAAAGGTGTTTGTTTGCGGCACATTTTTATTGTTTAACCTGCGTGAGGATTATGATGAATTTTTCAATTAAAACCAGAATATATAAACATCCCATCAGGCGGCGGCATCCCAGTGAGAGCAGACATTGTACAGTAAGTGATTATTTTATTATGTTTGCAGTTTGTATCTGGATCTGCTTATCAATCAGCTTCTAAAACTTGTAGATCGTCCTCTTCATATTCAGGCTCAAAAATATAAGTTTCTGGATCATCATTTGTCCCAAAGTAGTCTTTGTTGTCTCTCATGAAGACAGCCATGAGTAGTAGTGTTGTTGTTGTTGTTGAAGGGAAAAACAAACATTGTGATGCGTTTGTGAGATTAATACGCCGCCGTATGTTTAAAAATGAGCAAAATACATAAATATGACATGTTCTTAATGGGTCTGTGTAAACCTCTCCTGCGTGGTGGGTTCTCCTGGGACCGACAGAACCTTTGTGAGCCCGGGATAGAGGGTTGAACAAGTCCTTTATTTTTATATTTTGTGTCCTTCTCTTCGTGTGGGTTTTTCTCTCCTTTCATACGCGCCCCCTCTCATGGCCTCGGACGCTGCTGATAAATGCGACAGGTGATTCAATAATTAGCCCCAGCTGGGTAATCTACTCACCTGTCAGCTGGGCTTCGAAGCCGGGCCATACACACTCCCTTCTCGCTGGAGGCGCGCCGACCACGCCCCCCTCCACAGTCTGTTAGTACAATACAGATATACTCACAGTGTGTATATAAAACGTAGAAAGTGGATCTTTTGATTAGAGCTTTCAACCGGAAGTACAAGTGCCGTTCTGTCTTCTAGTCTTCCTTTGCGCTTCTCCTTGTATGGATTCTTCATACAATCACTCCAAGCGACGTTTGTAAGTTTTACAATATAACTATTTTTTGTTTTGTTTTGTTTTCACATCGCGTGTTATCGTTTACTCGTTTATTTGTAAACATGGCTAAATTTTATTCCATTTAGTTTTAGAAACATAATAATAATAATATATTTTATTTGTAAAAATCACTTTACATTGAGTAAACAACCTCAATGTGCTACAGTGTATTAAAAAAAGATAATACAAATAAAAAGATAATACAAATAAATACAAATAAAAACTAGAACAGCCTAATAGCTAGAACTAGTATGCATATATCTAAAAAAAAAAAAGGCTTTTTTAAAAAGAAGGGTTTTTAAGCTTTTTTTAAAAGCATCCACAGTCTGTGGTGCCCTCAGGTGGTCAGGGAGAGCCTTCCACAGACTGGGAGCGGGAAAAACATGCTTTTCTCAGGAGTATGAGTCCTGTAGATCAGCATGGTCAAACTGTTTTGGGTTCATGGGCCCCGTAAACCAAGTGGGTTCCACTGTAATCATAATTTAATTACCTATCAGTCACAAAAACACCAGGTTCCCTTTGTTTTCCTCCTCTCATGGCCTCGGACGCTGCTGATAAATGCGAAAGGTGATTAAATAATTAGCCCCAGCTGGGTAATCTACTCACCTGTCAGCTGGGCTTCGAAGCCGGGCCATACACACTCCCTTCCCGCTAGAGGCGCGCCAACCACGCCCCCTCCACAGTCTGTTAGTACAATACAAATATACTCACAGTGTGTATATAAAACGTAGAAAGTGGATCTTTTGATTAGAGCTTTCAACCGGAAGTACAAGTGCCGTTCCGTCTTCTAGTCTTCCGTTGCGCTTCTCCTTGTGTGGATTCTTCATACAATCACTCCAAGCGATGTTTGTAAGTTTTACAATATAACTATTTATTTATTTATTTTATTTTTTAAATTTTTATTTTTATTTTTTATTTTTTTGTATTATTATTTTTGTGTCCTGTCCAGCTTCTCAGGCAAATCATATAGTTGATGTAGACGCCCATATCAGCTGTACAGATTTACTTTACAAAAGAGAAGTATGGGATACTTCTCCTGTTGTCTTATTTGTATTTGACTTTATTAAATAGATTTATATTATTGTTTTGGTGGTAGTTTACAATACAACTATAACAATTCGTACTTACTAAACCGTCCCCTGTGTGATGTCTGTAGGAGTGTTTTCATGCTGATTTGTATATGCTATCTTAATGTAACCAAGCTAGCGTCGTTAGCATTAGCTAATATGCTAACACGTTTACAAGTTTCCGTGACCGTATTATTAACTTACAGTTGCACAATTTTTTTTTGTATTGTTTCAGTTTCACTATTTTCTCGGTAAATTCACCAAAACGTCAGCGTGGAGTTATTGGGTCTGTTTAGCTGATTGGAGAGCTACCTTCAGCAGCTAGTGGGTCCATGACGATTGTCGGGTTCAAACACTGACGACATCTATTAAACGAGACAAGAAGCAAAGAATCAAACAGAGACAGGATTCAATTTGGCTCAATTGAGGAGAAACGTGTCGACCTGTAACCTCTTACAGTGTCACCCACGCTCTGACGGAGAAAAGTTCACGTCTCCTCTTTTATTTGGATATTCCCTGTTTACACAACAACAGCTGTATGTAAACAGCCATTGTTTTCGGTCACATTAACACAAAAGAAAAAGATGCCTTGGGCTTGGGCTGGTCCTGGATCGAGCTTGGGCAAGTCTTGGATCACAATAGATAACCCCTCCTCCCGTCTCCTCCCATCGTACACAATGGAATTTTCCAAGCCTTTGGCTTGGTGCAACAAAGACAGACTCTGTCTGTTCAATGGGAACTCAGCGAACGGAAAGTTTTTTTAGCTGTATGTAAACAGCCATTGTTTTCGGTCACATTAACACAATAGAAAAAGATTGCCTTGGGCTTGGGCTGGTCCTGGATCGAGCTTGGGCAAGTCTTGGATCACAATAGATAACCCTTCGTCCTGTCTCCTCCCATCGTACACAATGGAATTTTCCAAGCCTTTGGCTTGGTGCAACAAAGACAGACTCTGTCTGTTCACTGGGAACTCAGAGAACGGAAAGTTTTTTTAGCTGTATGTAAACAGCCATTGTTTTCGGTCACATTAACACAAAAGAAAAAGATTGCCTTGGGCTTGGGCTGGTCCTGGATCGAGCTTGGGCAAGTCTTGGATCACAATAGATAACCCTTCCTCCCGTCTCCTCCCATCGTACACAATGGAATTTTCCAAGCCTTTGGCTTGGTGCAACAAAGACAGCCTCTGTCTGTTCACTGGGAACTCCGAGAACGGAAAGTTTTTTTAGCTGTATGTAAACAGCCATTGTTTTCGGTCACATTAACACAAAAGAAAAAGATTGCCTTGGGCTTGGTCTGGTCCTGGATCGAGCTTGGGCAAGTCTTGGATCACAATAGATAACCCTTCCTCCCGTCTCCTCCCATCGTACACAATGGAATTTTCCAAGCCTTTGGCTTGGTGCAACAAAGACAGCCTCTGTCTGTTCACTGGGAACTCCGAGAACGGAAAGTTTTTTGATAATGTACATACAATTTTTCTGACAACGATGACTTCTGTTTTGTTTGATCAGCCATTTTACTGCCGTGTTACAGACACCGTTTGGAAACAATTGAGGTATGTAAATAAACATTTAACTTTGAGGGCGTTTTTTTGAGGTTTTTTGGCGGAATACAGCGACTTCCATTACCTCCGTATTAAGTTGACTTTTGCTAGCGTTTATTTATGATTTAGAATGCCTAAAAAAGGCAAATAAGGAAAAATTCCCCCCCAAAAAATGTGCAGTTCCCCTTTAAGTAGGCCCAAGCACAGAAGGCCTGGCCGAATGTGAGCAAGTTATAAATTATTCCTTTTTTTCCTCCCTGGCATTTTCCGCGCAATTATGAGGCTATTCTAATATCCTTTGTTGGGGGTAATAAAGGCCGGACCACAGGACCAATAACGAGCGCGCCCGCTTAAATGACATGCATAATCAAGACGACTTCAGCACACTTCCAAATGGGCGACAAAAGAGGAAAATCATCAGCCTTAAAATCATCTTGGGAAATAATTTGGCGGCGTCCGAGGAAAAAGAAATGTAATAACAGACAACATAATGGCTGATGATTCACGCCTTGTCACGCTAGTTATCAACTTCCCAGTCATTATTCCTCATAAAGCTCCCCGTTGCTGGCAACAGCCATTAGAGAGATGATTCTGTTGATTTATTATTCATAGTTTCTCCCCGATGCAATCGTGGACTGTTTTGTCAAAATGCCTCATTTGCATTTTCTAGCATAAATTCACAAGAGATGCGGAAAAAATTCCGTTTCCTTGCTGCCTCTATTTGGGTATTTTGTGTCACCAGACAAAAAAAAAAAAACGCTTTCAATCATCACCTCGTATTTGACGTGTAATTACGCCGTCTCGTTCACATCGCCTGTTATCGTTTACTCGTTTATTTGTAAACATGGCTAAATTTTATTCCATTTAGTTTTAGAAAAATAATAATAATAATATATTTTATTTGTAAAAATCACTTTGCATTGAGTAAACAACCTCAAAGTGCTGCAGTGTATTAAAAAAATATAATAAAAATAAAAAGATAATAAAAATAAAAAAAACTAGAACAGCCTAATAGCTAGAACTAGTATGCATATATCTAAAAAAAAAGAAAAAAAAAAGAAGGGTTTTTTTTAAAAAAGAAGGGTTTTTAAGCCTTTTTTAAAAGCATCCACAGTTTGTGGTGCCCTCAGGTGGTCAGGGAGAGCCTTCCACAGAGTATGAGTCCATTAGATCAGCATGGTCAAACTGTTTTGGGTTCATGGGCCCCGTAAACCAAGTGGGGTCCACTATAATCATAATTTAATGACCTATCAGTCACAAAAACACCAGGTTCCCTTTTGTTTTCAACAAGTACCATAAATGATGGACTATAAGCCGCATTTTTTTCCTACGCTTCGCACCCTGCGGTTTATAAACCGTAAACATCAGCCGTTTTACTGCCGTGTTACAGACACCGTTTGGAAATAACTGAGGTATGTAAATAAACATTTGCAAAATATTTCTGTGTAAATAACTAATCTCACAATGTAGATACTGTATATGCGGCTTATAGTGTGGTGGGAAATATTTTTCTTCTAAAATTTAGTGGGTGCGGCTTATATACCAGGTACTTTTCCTTGTTGATGTCTCAAGAAGGGTAGAAATACAAGTACGCGCACACACACACACACACATACACACATAAACAGACATTCTCGTATTTGTTACCTTCTTGAGACCTCTCAAAACTGCCTACCTAGATGTATAAAGATTTGTACTTACAACATTAATAATATATACAAACTATGCAAATATAAAAAAGGTAAGCTTTTAGTTCATTTATTAATTTTTGTATTTGTTTTTGTTTGTAATTGATTTTATACTTTCATTATTTACTTCAAGTTCTTACAGTATGTCTCTATATACATATTTATTATTATTTTTTTAAATTATTTTTGGCCAAAGGGGGTTCATTTACATTTTCTACACACACTTGTTATTTCATATGTTGACCAGAGGGTGAGCACTTTTAAAACCGACAAACAATCAATTTGAAAAATCCCTCCTTTTAGGAACCGCCCTAATTTTTATAGATTTCACCACCAGGAGTGCTAATGAGATCTCTATTTTTTGTCACGGGCCACTTTGGGCAACCCAGCTGTAGAAGCTAACTGTTAATGGCCACCATAGTCTTAGTACCGTAGTGTATTAGTTCATCCTACGGTCACAGATGGGATGCTGGTTGTCTTACGTCAGTACCGGAAGTGGTAAAATCAGCAAAAAATCCTGACTTTGGAGCAATGTTCACGGACTCTGGTATTTGGCTCTCTATTAGATGCAATGGTTTTCCGTATTGGGACCATGATTTCGGTCCTAACTTGTTCACCGGTCCTTACATGGAAGGTACTTTTCCTTTTTGATGTCTCAAGAAGGGCAGAAACACACGCACACACACACACACACACACACACACACACACACACACACGACACCACCACATACTCTAATATCTGATGGGGTATGTGCTTCACACAAATAATGTTCCTCCCTCCGGTGACCTCGGACTTGTTTAGACAGCCTGAAGATGTAATGTGGAATGTTTACTTTTGTATGCACATTAAATCAACAAAAAATCATGACTTTGGAGCAATGTTCACGGACTCTAGTATTTGGCTCTCTATTAGATGCAATGGTTTTCCTGTATTGGGACCATGATTTCGGTCCAAACTTGTTCACCGGTCCTTACATGGAAGGTACTTTTCCTTGTTGATGTCTCAAGAAGGCTGGAAATACACGCACACACACACACACACACACACACATGACACCACCACGTACTCTAATATCTGATGGGGTACGTGCTTCACACAAATAATGTTCCTCCCTCCGGTGACCTCGGACTTGTTTAGACAGCCTGGAGATGTAATGTGGAATCATGAGCTGGATCAGGCGGGCCGAGGCGTGACACGGCGTATTATCTCTGCCGCCATACCGCGGGGACGGGAAGAGAGGCCCATGAAGGTGCAGCCGCGACAAACACCTTTTCCACTCGTCCCCCACCTGTCTACAATCTGTTTAACCGGGGGGGAGAGGTTGTGAGGGGGGGGAGGGGGCGTGTGCTCCCATCTGCTGGTTGACGGCGTGGAAGCGGAGAATGGACAAGGCGCACTTTTGGCCCCGGAGAGAATTTTGCGTGACACTACAGAACAGACGGAGGCGGCTTGAGGACAGAGCGAGAAGGGCGGCGTGGGGACAGTCGGGTGTCACCTGATGGGTTGGAGGGGAGAATGGTGCACACACATCCATCAAACTACGCTCAAGTGCTTTCTTCCCGAATAGTTGTATCATTCTATGAAGAAATGTATTCTTCTTTACTTCTGTACTGTCATCCATACATTTATGGTGTACTCAGTCCACACAGTCGTCCCTTGTTTATGGCGGTTTTTTTCCTACGCTTTAAATCCTTCCATCCATTTTATACCGCTTGTCCCTTTTGGGGTCGCTGGAGCCTATCTCAGCTACAATCGGGCGGAAGGCGGCGTACACCCTGGACAAGTTGCCACCTCATCGCAGGGCCAACACAGATAGACGGACAACATTCACACTCACGTTTACACACTAGGGCCAATTTAGTGTTGCCAATCAACCTACCCCCAGGTGCACGTTTTCCTACGGCTTGTAAAATGGTGCGGCTAATTTAGGGATTTTTCTTCGCTGATTTTTTATTTATTTATTGATTTTTATTTATTTTTTTATTTTTTGCTGCAGCTGTTACATATACAGTAATAATGTACATGGTAGTTGGGATTTGTTATATATTGTATATATTATATGAAAATATAATATAATAATATAATATATTTATATATAATATATTATATTATATACTGTATATATAATATGTAAATATTACATATATATTTATTTTTATATATATATATATATATATATATATATATATATATATATATATATATATATATATATATATATATATATATATATATATATAATTTTTATTTTTTTTATTTTAAATTTTTTTAAATGTATTTTGTATTTATTTATTATTATTATTATTATTATTATTATTATTATTATTATTATTATTATTATTATTATTATTATATTTTTTTTTTTTTTTTTTTAAATATGTCCTTTCTAATCCATTTTCTACCCCTTGTTACTCTCAATGCGTCCTAGCCACTCAGGCAAATCATATTGTCTAAAAATGCATTTTCAATCGATAACGTGACATCATCGCGCTTGGAATATATATATATATATATATATATATATATATATATATATATATATATATATATATATATATATATATATATATATATATATATATATATATATATATATATATTAGGGCTGCAACTTACGATTCATTTGATAATCCATTAATCTGTCGATTATTACTTTGATTAATCGATTAATAATCGGATAAAAGAGACAAACTACATTTCTATCCTCTCTAGTATTTTATTGGAAAAAAACAGCATACTGGCACCATACTTATTTTGATTATTGTTTGTCAGCTGTTTGCAAATGTTGCAGTTTATAAATAAAGGTTTATAAAAAAATGTTTTTTTTTTTTTTTAAAAAAAGCCTCTGCGCATGTGCATAGCATAGATCCAACGAATCGATGACTAAATAATCGGCAACTATTTTTATAATCGATTTTAATCGATTTAATTAGTTGTTGCAGCCCTAATATATATACAGGCCAAAAGTTTGGACACAGCCTTCTCATTTCAATGCGTTTTCTTTATTTTCATGACTATTTACATTGTAAATTGTCACTGAAGGCATCAAGACTATATGACACCTGTGAAGTGAAAACCCTTTCAGGTGACTACCTCTTGAAGCTCATCGAGAGAATGCCCAGAGTGTGCGAAAAAGTCATCAGAGCAAAGGGTGGCTATTTGAAGAAACTAGAATTTCACCTTTTTTTTTTGTTAAGTACATAACTCCACATGTGTTCATTCATAGTTTTGATGCCTTCAGTGACAATCTACAATGTAAATAGTCATGAAAATAAAGAAAACGCATTGAATGAGAAAGTCTGTCCATATTTGTGGCCTGTACTGTGTATATATATATATATATATATATATATATATATATATATATATATATATATATATATATATATATATATATATATATATATATATATACATATATATGTATAGGCCACATTTTTTAACCCAATGAGGCCCCCGAGTCAAACATTTTGGGGACCCCTGCTCTATCCTCTTGCTGTGGGGCAGACTGGCTCGTGCATGCACATGCATCCTCCGCTGTTGCCATTTATAATAAAAAAAATTGTGTATAGTTTGAACTTGTAACTGTCAGTAGTCTCGTTATGGAAGCGCTAAAAACTACAACAAAGTAAATAAGAGCGCCCACAAAACGGCTCATCCTGAAGCGACTGTCAGAAAACGGCTGTAAAACATCATCTATGCAACATTTTGACCAAAGAACCACCATTACATGTTATGTAGACCACAGGAAGTCTTTTACATGAAGAAAAAAATATGATAATATCAGCCCTTTATTGCACCCTAAAATCCGGTGGGCCTTTTGTTTAAAAATAGACCCGCTTTTAATTTGCACCACCGACCATTATGGCGCTCGTAAGAAATGATCCATTACTGTCTTGAAAGTGGATGTGTCATACTCCATCACGAATAAAACATATGCCTCAAAGGTAGTAAAAAAACAAAACCTGGTGAAACATATAGTAAAAGATACACAAAAATAACTCCATAAGTGTGTTTTTAAGCCACCACAAAAGAATGTCTGTAATGGTGAAATAATGAACGTAGAACATGTTGCTTATCAAAGCCACGACAACATCCTTGGCTCAGATCCCAGATCAGGGCAAGAAAAAAACTCTTGAAATCTTGAAAGGGAGCGGTGCAATGGATGTTGAGTGGATACGGTTAATAATGTGAGAGTCCAGTCCATCGTGGGGCCAGCAGGGGGTCATCTTGCGTGTAGAAACGTTGCGGAGCAGAGACCTCACCGACTGATGCA
>NC_084743.1:16623954-16653954 GCF_033978785.1 Entelurus aequoreus
TATTCAATATTGTGGCAGGCCACATATAAGGATGCTGCAGGCCAGATAAAATGAGGTGGAAGACCAATTTAAATGATGTGACAGGCCACAAAAATAACATGACAGGCCACTTAAATAACATGACAGGCTACAAAAAATGACGTTGCGGGCCACAATAAATGGTGTGGCAGGCCCCAATAAATTATGTGGCAGGCCACTCCAAATGATGCGGCCGGCCACACTAAATGACGTTGCCGGCCACCCTAAATGACGTTGCCGGCCACAATAAATGATGTGGCAGGCCACAATAAATGATATGGCAGGCCACATTAAGTGATGTGGCAGACTACATTGAATGACGGGCAGACCATATTCAATAGTGTGGCAAGCCACATATAAGGATGCTGCAGGCCACATAAAATGAGGTGGAAGACCAATTTAACTGATGTGGCAGGCCACAATAAATAACATGACAGGCCAATTAAATTACATGACACGTAAATGACGTTGCAGGCCACGATAAATGATGTGGCAGTCCACACTAAATTATGTGGCAGGCCACTCTAAATGACGTTGCCGGCCACTCTAAATGACGTTGCCGGCCACACTAAAGGATGTGGCAGGCCACATTTAAATGATGTCGTGTGGCAGGGCAATTTAAATAACATGACAGGCCAAATAAAATGATGTGGCAAACCTCTTCAAATGACGTTGCAGACCAAATTGAATGATGTGGCAGGCCACTTAAATAACATGACAGGCCACTCTAAATTGATTGATTGATTGATTGAGACTTGTATTAGTAGATTGCACAGTACAGTACATATTCCGTACGATTAACCACTAAATGGTAACACCCGAATAAGTTTTTCAACTTGTTTAAGTCGGGGTCCACTTAAATTGATTCATGATACAGATATATACTATCAGATATACTATCATCATAATACAGCCACCAAATGAAGTGGCAGACCACACGAAATGACGTTGCAGGCCACTCTAAATGACGTCCAGTGCTTGTTGTGGGCGCACTACAGTCATTTTCTCGTTTCATGGAGTTTGTTTTGCAAACAGGCACAACAAAGTGTAAATAAAATGATTCTTTAGCGTTGTGTCTTCACGTTGTGCCTCGTTGCTCCAGTCTTCTGCTCAACTTCATCTCAACGGGCCAATAAAAAAAACGACAACCCTGTCAGAGTGACTGAAACTTTAGTAACAAATTGTCGCCGGGTCAGCACTTTTATCCACCTAAATTTGATGGATTCGTCCTTGGCTGGTGTGCCAACCCTCCGCAAAGTTTGATAGAAATTGATTTGGTATTATTTTGCATAATGTGTCTCTCCTGTCATCTACTTTTTTTTATTGTGATAAGAATGATTGCCGAGTTAATTTTTCATTATTCAACTCTCAAAGTACAAAAGCTGACTTTTCTGTCCTTTCAGTAAGTTTTTGATGTACGTTTTTTTTTGGCCGTCGTTTTTGTTGTGTTCCTCCATTATACCCATTTTTTTCATATAAAAATGGGACAATTCTCCAACTTTTTTCACCAAGCACCACCCCAGAAAACACTTATCCCTCCATAATGACTAACATTAAAAATACAGTAGCGTAGTAGGCCCAAGTATTCATTAAAACAAGGCTTTCATTTAGTAAAATGTTATATTTTTGGCCAATATAACATCACACACTGAACAGTAACACTGTGTTTGAATATAGCAGGAGTCTCCAACGCGGTGCCCGCGGGCACCAGGTAGCCCGTAAGGACCAGATGAGTAGCCCGCTGGCCTGTTCTAAAAATAGCTCAAATAGCAGCACTTAGCAGTGAGCTGCCTCTATTTTTAAAATCGTATTTATTTACTAGCAAGCTGGTCTCGCTTTGCCCGACATTTTTAATTCTAAGAGAGACAAAACTCAAATAAAATTTGAAAATCCAAGAAAAATTTTTAAAGACTTGGTCTTCACTTGTTTAAATAAATGCATTATTTTTTTTACTTTGCTTCTTATAACTTTCAGAAAGACAATTTTAGAGAAAAAAATACAACCTTAAAAATTATTTTAGGATTTTTAAACACATATACCTTTTTACCTTTTAAATTCCTTCCTCTTCTTTCCTGACAATTTAAATCAATGTTCAAGTAAATTTTTTTATTTTTATTGTAAAGAATAATAAATGCATTTTAATTTAATTCTTCATTTTAGCTTCTGTTTTTTCGACGAAGAATATTTGTGAAATATTTCTTCAAACTTGTTATGATTAAAATTTTTAAAAAATATTCCGGCAAATCTAGAAAATCTGTAGAATCAAATTTAAATCTTATTTCAAAGTCTTTTGAATTTCTTTCAAAAATTTTGTTCTGGAAAATCTAGAAGAAATAATGATTTGTCTTTGTTAGAAATATAGCTTGGTCCAATTTGTTATATATTCTAACAAAGTGCAGATTGGATTTTAACCTATTTAAAACATGTCATCAAAATTCTAAAATTAATCTTAATCAGGAAAAATTACTAATGATGTTCCATAAATTATTTTTTAAATTTTTTCAAAAAGATTCGAATTAGCTAGTTTTTCTCTTCTTTTTTTTCGGTTGAATTTTGAATTTTAAAGAGTCGAAATTGAAGATAAACTATGTTTCAAAATTTAATTGTCATTTTTTTCATGTTTTCTCCTCTTTTAAACTGTTCAATTAAGTGTAAATATCATTAATTATTAATAATAACATAGAGTTAAAGGTAAATTGAGCAAATTGGCTATTTCTGGCAATTTATTTAAGTGTGTATCAAACTGGTAGCCCTTCGCATTAATCAGTACCCAAGAAGTAGCTCTTGGTTTCAAAAAGGTTGGTGACCCCTGGAATATAGGAACATAAAACACTGTATTTCAATCAAGTAATTCTTTGTCTTACCACCAGATGGAGCCTGGGTAAAGTTGTCAATTAAATTATGAGCAAATCTGTGACATTTGATCAAAAGTCCTTTAAAAAGGGTCAAAATAAAAACTAAACTGTAATGTTTGATATTTTTGTTCAGTACTGGAGTTTATTGAGAGAAATAGAGTGGAAAAAACAATACGTTTTAATGGCCATAATATACATACTTTTATATTTTAAAGAGGACTGTAGAGGTTGCCCTCTAGTGGGTTCTGCAGACCACCACACACTGCCAGGAGAGCCCGGGATTCAGGGTATAACACTGTTTTATTTTCATATAATAGTGCCAGTCTTTAGCTTTCCAGCAAACTGTCTGTCTGCGTCGTGTGTCTCTCTCGCTCTCTCTGGCTCCCACCCCAGCAACAAAAACATGTCTCATACCGGCTGCTGCTAATGAAGGCGACAGGTGATTAGATAACAAGGTCCACCTGGGCCATCCACTCGCCTGTCGCTGTCTTCGAGGCCGGTCCTGACCACGCCCCCCTCCACAAGGACCTATGAGGAGTTTGTTCTTTTTCTGATTTTATAAATGTTGAATACTCATGTTAAACAACGTCAAAGCATCAAATCGTACGATTCGTGCATTTTGGCGTGAGCTTGCACGCAGCTTTGGAGGCCTCCATTAGCGACGTTTTGCAATCTGGCTACATCGTAACGTCACTTCAAAGTGGACGTACGTATTTGGACATAAATTCAAGCTCCTCCCTCTCTGCTTGGCATGCGCATAATACCACTGAAGTGCAGTGACATAAATGCTGCTAAAAAATAGCCTTCATGGAATGGGCTTCCATGGCCGAGCAGCTGGATCTAAGCCATACATCAACAAGTCCAATGCAAAGCGTGGGATGCAGTGATGTAAACCACGTCGCCACTGGACTCTAGAGCAGTGGAGACACGTTCTCCAAAATGATATATATATATATATATATATATATATATATATATATATATATATATATATATATATATATATATATATATATATATATATATATATATATATATATATATATATATATATATATATATATATATATATATATACAGGTGTGTGTGTGTGTGTATATGTACAAACCCCGTTTCCATATGAGTTGGGAAATTGTGTTAAATGTAAATATAAACGGAATACAATGATTTGCAAATCCTTTTCAACCCATATTCAATTGAGTGCACTTCAAAGACAAGATATTTGATGTTCAAACTCATAAACTTCTTTTTTTTTTTTCGCAAATAATAATTAACTTCGAATTTCATGGCTGCAACACGTGCCAAAGTAGCGACCAACTGTAGTTACTGACAGTGGGTTTCTGAAGTGTTCCTGAGCCCATGTGGTGATATCCTTTACACATTGATTACGCTTGTTGATGCAGTACAGCCTGAGGGATGGAAGGTCACGGGCTTAGCTGCTTACGTGCAGTTATTTCTCCAGATTCTCTAAACCCTTTGATGATATTATGGAGCGTAGATGGTGAAATCCCTAAATTCCTTGCAATAGCTGGTTGAGAAATGTTGTTCTTAAACCGTTCAACAATTTGCTCACGCATTTGTTGACAAAGTGGTGACCCTCGCCCCATCCTTGTTTGTGAATGACTGAGCATTTCATGGAATCTACTTTTGTTCCCAATCATGGCACCCACCTGTTCCCAATTTGCCTGTTCACCTGTGGGATGTTCCAAATAAGTGTTTGATGAGCATTCCTCAACTTTATCAGTATTTATTGCCACCTTTCCCAACTTCTTTGTCACGTGTTGCTGGCATCAAATTCTAAAGTTAATGATTATTTGTTTATCAGTTTGAACATGAAATATGTTGTCTTTGTACCATATTCAACTGAATATGGGTTGAAAATGAAAATGAATTGAAAATGAAAAAGAATATGAAAATATGAAATATGAAAATATGAAGTAAAATCAAATAAAATAAAATAAATAAAGAATATAAAAATAAAATAATATAAAATAAAATAAAATAAATAATATAAATAAATAATAATAATAATAATAATAATAAATAATAATAAATAATAATAATAATAATAAAATAATAATAATAATATAATTTTAAAAAATTAAAAAAATAATAATAATAAATAATAGATAAAATAAAAATAAATATAAGAAATAAAATAAATAAATAAATAAATAAATAAATAAACAAATAAATAAATAAATATATAAAATATGAAAAATATGAAATATGTTGTCTTTGTAGCATATTCAACTGAATATGGGTTGAAAATGAAAATGAATTGAAAATTAAAAAAAATAATATGAAAATATGAAATATGAAATATGAAAATATGAAAATATGAAATAAAATAAAATAAAATAAAATAAATAAAGAATATAAAAATAAAATAATATAAAATAAAATGAAATAAATAATATAAATAAATAATAATAATAATATTAATAAATAATAATAATAAAATAATAATAATATAATAAAAATAATAATAAAATAATAAAAATAATAATAAAATAATAATAATAATAATAAATAATAGATAAAATAAAAATAAAGATAAGAAATAAAATAAATAAATAAATAGATAAATAAATAAATAAATAAATAAATAAAATATGAAAAATATGAAATATGTTGTCTTTGTAGCATATTCAACTGAATATGGGTTGAAAATGAAAATGAATTGAAAATGAAAATGAATTGAAAATGAATATGGGTTGAAAATGATTTGCAAATCATTGTATTCCGTTTATATTGACATCCAACACAATTTCCCAACTCATATGGAAACGGGGTTTGTATATGTATATGTATATGTATGTATGTATATGCAGGAAGTGCGTTCTTGAAGGTGCGCTCATCAGACTCGTGACACTTTGTGGATATTGTAACAAAAAAACGTCCATGCACCGTAAAAAAGATTGAAAATTGGATTCGGACCAGGAACATCCAAGTTTCTGGCCGGGCCGCTCTGCCACCTACATGTACACAAATAGACAGCCGGGCCCACGGCCAGATCATTTGAACCCAATGTGGCCCCCCGGTCTCCATCCTGGCTGTAAGGTGGCAGCGCTACAAAACAGACATACAACGCGCTGATCTAATGGAATTGCTGCTTTACTGGAGCGATAACACCCGGGGAATTGGTGGCGGCGACGTACCCCCGATGTGACATCTCCTCTCACCGTGCACACCGCTGACGTCCGCACCGCCGTGGCAGACAAAAGATTCCGTCCCAACTCGGCCGATGATCAGATTGCACGATGAAACGATAAACAAGTGGTGGACTCTGGAGTGGGGGGGGGGGGGGGGGGGGGCGTGGAAGGAGCGGATGAACCGATGGCCTTTTGCTTGTGTTCAACACGACCGCAGCCGTTGTCGCCGCGTCCCACGAGACACGAGTCAGCTGCCGGGGACTAATGTTAATTAGCGCCGGGCGACAGCGCAGCCTCCGCAGTGCGCCCGTGAAAAGGTCATTGTGCTAAATTTAAATGATTTCACACGTTTCACAATTTGGACTTTTCCTGCAGGAATTAGACGCCTACAGAACCCCGATGATCTCCGCTAGTGGCTCACAGCTGACGCTCATTTAGGGGATTCTCTTCACACGCTGAAATGGGGTCCTCGTGTGATTATTGTAACGAGTCATTTATTTTAGTACCACAAGGCAGCACAAGGGGAGGTGCACTTGTTTTGGAATTCTGCCTATCATTCACCAGCCTATGAGAGACAAGCACACACCTGTGTTTATTTTCTTGATGCATTCTAACTCGTAAATAAACGCTAGTAAGAGTCAGCTAACGACGGAGTTAAAAACACGAATACAATGTTGAAACAACATGGTTTTTGACGACGTTTAGTCAATGTTGGGTTCTGATGTTGATTTGACCATTGAATGTTGGTTATTTTCTAACCAATATTCAACAACGCAAATACAAGGTTGAAACAACGTGCTTTTGTTTAGTTAAGTCGTTGATTTGACCATTAAAATTTGGTCATTTTACGACACAAATACAACGGTGAAACATGTTTTTTGACAACATTTAGTCAATGTTTGGTTCTGACGTTGATTTGACCATTGAAATTTGGTCATTTTATGACACAAATAGAACGTTGAAACATGTTTTTTGACAACATTTAGTCAATGTTTGGTTGTGACGTTGATTTGACCATTGAAATTTGGTCATTTTACGACACAAATACAACGTTGAAACATGTTTTTTGACAACATTTAGTCAATGTTTGGTTCTGACGTTGATTTGACCATTGAAATTTGGTCATTTTATGACACAAATACAATGTTGAAACATGTTTTTTGACAACATTTAGTCAATGTTTGGTTCTGACGTTGATTTGACCATTGAAATTTGGTCATTTTCCGACACAAATACAACGTTGAAACATGCTTTTTGACAACGTTAAGTCAATGTTGGGTTATGACGTGGATTTGACCATTGAAATTTGGTCATTTTACGACACAAATACAACGTTGAAACATGCTTTTTGACAACGTTAAGTCAATGTTGGGTTATGACGTGGATTTGACCATTGAAATTTGGTCATTTTACGACACAAATACAACGTTGAAACATGCTTTTTGACGACGTTTAGTCAATGTTGGGTTCTGACGTTGATTTGACCAATGCAATTTGGTCATTTTACGACACAAATACAATGTTGAAACATGCTTTTTGACGACGTTTAGTCAATGTTGGGTTGTGACGTTGATTTGACCATTGAAATTTGGTCATTTTACAACACAAATACAATGTTGAAACATGCTTTTTGACGACGTTTAGTCAATGTTGGGTTCTGACGTTGATTTAACCATTGAAATTTGGTCATTTTACAATACAAATACAACGTTGAAACAACAAGCTTTTTGTTTATTCAATGACAGGTTGTAATGTTGATTTGACCATTGAAATTTGGTCATTTTCCAAACCATATTCAACAACATAAATATGACGTTGAAACAACATGCTTTTGACGACATTTATTCATTGACAGGTTGTGACGTTGATTTGACCATTAAAATGTGGTCATTTTATAACCAATATTTAACAACACAAATACAACATTGAAACAACATGTTTTTTGACGACGTTTAGTCAATGTTGGGTTGTGACGTTGATTTGACCATTGAAATTTGGTCATTTTACAACACAAATACAATGTTGAAACATGCTTTTTGACGACGTTTAGTCAATGTTGGGTTCTGACGTGGATTTAACATTGAAATTTGGTAATTTTACAACACAAATACAATGTTGAAACATGCTTTTTGACGACGTTTAGTCAATGTTGGGTTATGACGTTGATTTAACATTGAAATTTGGTCATTTTACGACACAAATACAACGTTGAAACATGCTTTTTGACGACGTTAAGTCAATGTTGGGTTCTGACGTTGATTTGACCATTGACATTTTGTCATTTTCTACCCAATATTCAACAACACAAATACAACGTTGAAACATGTTTTTTGACAACGTTTAGTCAATGTTTGGTTCTGATGTTGATTTGACCATTGAAATTTGGTCATTTTCCAAACCATATTCAACAATATAAATACAATGTTGAAACAGGCTTTTTGACTATGTTTAGTCAATGTTGGGTAATGACGTTGATTTAACCGTTGAAATTTGGTCATTCTACAACACAATACAACATTGAAACATGCTTTTTGGCGACTTTTAATCAATGTCGGGTTCTGACATTGATTTGACCATTGAAATTTGGTCATTTTACGACACAAATACAACGTTGAAACATGTTTTTTGACAACGTTAAGTCAATGTTGGGTTATGACGTTGATTTAACATTGAAATTTGGTCATTTTACAACACAAATACAATGTTGAAACATGCTTTTTGACGACGTTTAGTCAATGTTGGGTTCTGACGTTGATTTGACCATTGAAATTTGGTCATTTTACGACACAAATACAACGTTGAAACATTTTTTTGACAACGTTAAGTCAATGTTGGGTTATGACGTTGATTTAACATTGAAATTTGGTCATTTTACAACACAAATACAATGTTGAAACATGCTTTTTGACAACGTTTAGTCAATGTTGGGTCGTGACGTTGATTTGACCATTGAAATTTGGTCATTTTACGACACAAATACAACGTTGAAACATGTTTTTTGACAACGTTAAGTCAATGTTGGGTTATGACGTGGATTTGACCATTGAAATTTGGTCATTTTACGACACAAATACAACGTTGAAACATGCTTTTTGACGACGTTTAGTCAATGTTGGGTTCTGACGTTGATTTGACCATTGAAATTTGGTCATTTTACGACACAAATACAACGTTGAAACATGCTTTTTGATGACGTTTAGTCAATGTTGGGTTATGACGTTGATTTAACATTGAAATTTGGTCATTTTACGACACAAATACAACGTTGAAACATGCTTTTTGACGACGTTAAGTCAAGGTTGGGTTGTGACGTGGATTTGACCATTGAAATTTGGTCATTTTACGACACAAATACAACGTTGAAACATGCTTTTTGACGACGTTTAGTCAATGTTGGGTTCTGACGTTGATTTGACCATTGAAATTTGGTCATTTTACGACACAAATACAACGTTGAAACATGCTTTTTGACAACGTTTAGTCAATGTTGGGTTATGACGTTGATTTAACATTGAAATTTGGTCATTTTACAACACAAATACAATGTTGAAACATGCTTTTTGACGACCTTTAGTCAATGTTGGGTTGTGACGTTGATTTGACCATTGAAATTTTGTTATTTTGAGACACAAATACAATGTTGAAACATGCTTTTTGACGACGTTTAGTCAATGTTGGGTTCTGACGTGGATTTAACATTGAAATTTGGTCATTTTACAACACAAATACAATGTTGAAACATGGTTTTTGACGACGTTTAGTCAATGTTGGGTTATGACGTTGATTTAACATTGAAATTTGGTAATTTTACGACACAAATACAACGTTGAAACATGCTTTTTGACGACGTTTAGTCAATGTTGGGTTCTGACGTTGATTTGACCATTGACATTTTGTCATTTTCTACCCAATATTCAACAACACAAATACAACGTTGAAACACGTTTTTTGACAACGTTTAGTCAATGTTTGGTTCTGATGTTGATTTGACCATTGAAATTTGGTCATTTTCCAAACCATATTCAACAATATAAATACAATGTTGAAACAGGCTTTTTGACTATGTTTAGTCAATGTTGGGTAATGACGTTGATTTAACCGTTGAAATTTGGTCATTCTACAACACAATACAACATTGAAACATGCTTTTTGGCGACTTTTAATCAATTTCGGGTTCTGACGTTGATTTGACCATTGAAATTTGGTTATTTTCTAACCAGTATTCTACAACACAAATACAACGTTGAAACATGTTTTTTAACAACGTTTTTTCAATGTTGGGTTCTGATGTTGATGTGACCATTGAAATTTGGTAATTTTCCAAACCATATTTAACAACACAAATACAATGTTTAAACAACATGGTTTTTGACAACGTTTATTCAATGTTGGGTTCTGACTTTGATTAGACCATTGAATTTTGGTCATTTTCCAACCAATATTCAACAACACAAATCTAACGTTGAAACAACATGCTTTTTGACGACGTTTATTCAATGTTGGGTTATGACGTTGATTTAACCTTTGAAATTTGGTCATTTTCCAAACCATATTCAACAACATAAATACAACGTTGAAACAACATGCTTTTGACGACGTTTATCAATGACAGGTTGTGACGTTGATTTGACCATTGAAAATTGGTCATTTTTCAAACCATATTCAACAACACAATTACAACGTTGAAACAACATGCTTTTGACAATGTTTAGTCAATGTTGGGTTCTGAAGTTGATTTGACCATTGAATGTCGGTCATATTCCAAACCATTTTTACAACATAAATACAACGTTGGAACAACTTGCTTTTTGACAACATTTAGTCAATCTTGTGTTATGACGATGGATTAACCATTAAAATGTGGTTATTTTACAACACAAATACAACGTTGAAACATGCTTTTTGACGACATTTATTCAATGACAGGTTGTGACGTTGATTTGACCATTGAAATGTGGTCATTTTATAACCAATATTTAACAACACAAATACAATGTTTAAACAACATGCTTTTTGACAACGTTTATTCAATGTTGGGTGCTGATGTTTATTAGACCATTGAATTTTGGTCATTCTCCAAAACCATATTCAACAACACAAATACAACGTTGAAACAACATGCTTTTTGACGACGTTTAGTCAATTTTGGGTTATGACGTTGACTTAACCATTGAAATTTGGTAATTTTACAATACAAATACAACGTTGAAACAACATGCTTTTTGACGACGTTTAGTTAATGTTGGGTTCTAACGTCAATTTGACCATTGAAATGTGGTTCTTTTCTAACCAATATTCAACAACACAAATACAACGTTGAAACAACATGCTTTTTGACAACGTTTAGTCAATGTTGGGTTTTGATGTTGATTTGACCATTGAAATGTGATAATTTCATAACCAATATTCAACAATGCAAATACAACGTTGAAACAACATGCTTTTTGACGACATTTATCCAATCACAAGTTGTGACGTTGATTTAATCATTGAAATTTGGTCATTTTCCAAACCATATTCAACAACATAAATATAACGTTGAAACAATATGCCTTTTGACAACGTTTAGTCAATGTTGGGTTATGACGTTGACTTAACAATTGAAATTTGGTAATTTTACAATACAAATACAAGGTTGAAACAACATGCTTTTTGACGACGTTTCGTTAATGTTGGGTTCTAACGTCAATTTGACCATTGAAATGTGGTCATTTTCTAACCAATATTCAACAATGCAAATACAACGTTGAAACAACATGCTTTTTGACAGCGTTTAATCAGAGTTTGGTTCCGACGTTGATTTAACCATTGAATTTTGGTAATTGTCTAACCAATATTTAAAAACACAAATACCACATGCCTTTTGATGATGTTTAGTCAATGTTGGGTTCTGACGTTGATTTGACCATTGAATTTTAGTCATTTTCCAAACCGTCTTTTACAACACAAATACAACGTTGAAAAAACATGCTTTTTGACTACGTTTATTCAATGTTGGCTTCTGACGTTGATTTGACCATTGAATGTGGGTTATTTTCTAACCAATATTCAATAACACAAATACAACGTTGAAACAACATGCTTTTTGACGATGTTTAGTCAATGTTGGGTTCTGACGTTGATTTGACCATTGAAATTTGGTCATTTTACAACACAAATACAACGTTGAAACAACATGCTTTTTGACGACGTTTATTCAATGTCAGGTTCCGATGTTGATTTGACCATTGAATATTTTGGTCATTTTCCAAACTATATTATACAAAACAAATACAACGTTGAAACAACATGCTTTTTGATGATATTTAGTCAATACTGGGTTTTGACGTTGATTTGACCATTGAATTTTGGTCATTTTCTAACCAATATTCAACAACACTAATACAAGGTTGAAACAACATGCTTTTTGACAATGTTTAGTCAATGACAGGTTGTGATGCTGATTTGACCATTGATATTTGGTCATTTTCCAAACCATATTCAACAACACAAATACAATGTTGAAACATGCTTTTTGACAACGTTTAATCAATGTTGGGTTTTGGCGTTGATTTAACGATTGAATTTTGGTTATTTTCTAACCAATATTCAACAACGCAAATACAACGTTGAAAAAGCATGCTTTTTGACGACGTTTATTCAATGACAGGTTGTGACGTTGATTTGACCATTGAATATTTTGGTCATTTTCCAAACTATATTATACAAAACAAATACAACGTTGAAACAACATGCTTTTTGCCGATATTTAGTCAATACTGGGTTTTGACGTTGATTTGACCATTGAATTTTGGTCATGTTCTAACCAATATTCAACAACACAAGTACAACGTTGAAACAACATGCTTTTGACGACGTTTAGTCAATGTGGGGTTCTGACGTTGATTTGACCATTGAAATTTGGTCATTTTCCAAACCATATTCAACAACATAAATACAACGTTGAAACAACATGCTTTTTGACGAGGTTTAGTCAATGTTGGGTTCTGACATCTATTTGACCATTGAATTGTGGTCATTTTCTAACCAATATTCAACAACACAAATACAACGTTGAAACAACATGCTTTTTGACGACTTTTAGTCAATGTTAAGTCATGACGTGGATTTAACCATTGAAATGTGGTCATTTTACAACACAAATACAACGTCGAAACAACATGCTTTTCGCAACGTTTATTCAATGTCAGGTTGTGACGTTGATTTGACCATTGAAATGTGGTCATTTCCCGACCAACAACGAGGATCCAACGTTAGACACCAACGTTGTTCCAATTTACAAATACTTTGCAACGTTGTTTCAAAGGACACGTACGTATAATCAACGTTGTATCAACGTCTTGATCGTTTAAGAAACACTGCTTTAAACAAGAAACCGTTAACCGCATACTATGAGACTGTAATGTTGGAGACTATAGGTACTGAAAGCATTTCCAATTATCGGGAAGGATGGCGGTCTGATGGTGTTAACATTGACAAGATTGTGTGGGATAAAAGAGGTGGTGATTCTTTTAGATGGACAACACCCTGCACTCGAGGTAGCTGTCCTGTCCAATAAAGCTGCATTTTGACCGGGCTTCATCCACTCAGGCCTTCCCAGATTGTCAGCGCTGACCTTGCTCCCAGGGTGTGCGATGTGATCCATGGTGACATTCTGGTGTGTCCCTCGGACTCTTAGTGCTGTGGGCCTCCACCTGGTCCCCCCCCCCCCCAGCTATCCTCCAGAGAATAAACTGGTCATTTCTCCTTTCCCGCCCGGCCCGAGGCCGGAGGAATAGCGGCTCTTCTCGGTCGAAGGGAGAAGTCGCATGTTTGTATGCGTCTGACGATGTCCCAATGCAATAAAACACGACTGTGAAAGGGTAAGGCAACATGATTGCACGGGAGGTGAATTTTCAAAATGAGGATCGATAAAATCACCAGCATTTTATATTTGATGTGAAAATGTGTTGTCAGGAGAATTGGGGGAGAAGGCGGTACAAAAAAGCAGACATGTAGACATGCAGAGATGCATTTTTTTGCTTCATTCCAGTGGTGGCTTTATCCTGCAGTGTGCTCAAACAACCACCAGGTGGCGTATGTGAGCAGATAGTACTGTTTCATCTCCTCTTTCGGACTTATCGCGTCTTCGAATCGAATCAAGGAAACGCCATTCGTCACACATTCTTTACTCTCTGGGTGAGGGATGAGGCAAAAACCCACAGTAAACAATGCGTGAATATATTTATTTGCAGTTACAAGCATCGATTTCTGCACAGAATCTTACCACATTCTTGTAATAATTAGCTTCTTGGACAGAAAATGTTCTCTTCCGGACTTATCGCGTCTTCGAATCGAATCAAGGAAACGCCATTTGTCAAGCATTTTTGACTCTCTAGGTGAGGGATGAGGCAAAAACCCACAGTAAACAACGCGTGGAGATATGTATTTGCAGTTAGGAGCATCGATTTCTGCACAGAATCCTCTTTTGGACTTATCGCGTCTTCAAATCAAATCAAGGAAACGCCATTCATCACGCATTCTTGACTCTCTAGGTGAGGGATGAGGAAAAAACCCACAATAAACATCGCATGGAGATATTTATTTGCAGTTAAGAGCATCGATTTCTGCACAGAATCCTCTATCGGACTTATCGCGTCTTCAAATCGAATCAAGGAAACGCCATTCGTCACGCATTCTTGACTCTCTAGGTGAGGGATGGGGCATAAACTCACAGTAAACAATGCGTGGAGATATTTATTTGCAGTTAAGAGCATCGATTTCTGCACAGAATCTTATCACATTCTTGTAAGAATTAGCTTCTTGGACAGAACATTTTCTCTTTCGGACTTATCGCGTCTTCGAATCGAATCAAGGAAACGCCATTCGTCAAGCATGTTTGACTCTCTAGGTGAGGGATGAGGAAAAAACCCACAGTAAACAACGCGTGGAGATATGTATTTGCAGTTAGGAGCATCGATTTCTGCACAGAATCCTCTTTCGGACTTATCGCGTCTTCAAATCGAATCAAGGAAACGCCATTCGTCATGCATTCTTGACTCTCTAGGTGAGGGATGGGGCATAAACTCACAGTAAACAATGCGTGGAGATATTTATTTGCAGTTAAGAGCATCGATTTCTGCACAGAATCTTATCACATTCTTGTAAGAATTAGCTTCTTGGACAGAACATTTTCTCTTCCGGACTTATCGCGTCTTCGAATCGAATCAAGGAAACGCCATTCGTCAAGCATTCTTGACTCTCTAGGTGAGATATGAGGCAAAAACCCACAGTAAACAACGCGTGGAGATATGTATTTGCAGTTAAGAGCATCGATTTCTGCACAGAATCCTCTTTTGGACTTATCGCGTCTTCAAATCAAATCAAGGAAACACCATTCATCACGCATTCTTGACTCTCTAGGTGAGGGATGAAGAAAAAACCCACAATAAACATCGCATGGAGATATTTATTTGCAGTTAAGAGCATCGATTTCTGCACAGAATCCTCTTTCGGACTTATCGCGTCTTCAAATCGAATCAAGGAAACGCCATTCGTCATGCATTCTTGACTCTCTAGGTGAGGGATGGGGCATAAACTCACAGTAAACAATGCGTGGAGATATTTATTTGCAGTTAAGAGCATCGATTTCTGCACAGAATCTTATCACATTCTTGTAAGAATTAGCTTCTTGGACAGAACATTTTCTCTTCCGGACTTATCGCGTCTTCGAATCGAATCAAGGAAACGCCATTCGTCAAGCATTCTTGACTCTCTAGGTGAGATATGAGGCAAAAACCCACAGTAAACAACGCGTGGAGATATGTATTTGCAGTTAAGAGCATCGATTTCTGCACAGAATCCTCTTTCGGACTTATCGCGTCTTCGAATCGAATCAAGGAAACGCCATTCGTCACGCATTCTTGACTCTCTAGGTGAGGGATGAGGCAAAAACCCACAGTAAACAATGCGTGGAGATATTTATTTGCAGTTACGAGCATCGATTTCTGCACAGAATCCTTTTTCGTACTTATCGCGTCTTCGAATCAAATCAAAGAAACACCATTTGTCATGCATTCTTGACTCTCTAGGTGAGGGATGAGGCAAAAACCCACAATAAACTACGCGTGGAGATATTTATTTGCAGTTAAGAGCATCGATTTCTGCACAGAATCTTACCACATTCTTGTAAGAATTAGCTTCTTGGACAGGAAATGTTCTCTTTTGGACTTATCGCGTCTTCGAATCGAATCAAGGAAACACCATTCATCACGCATTCTTGACTCTGTAGGTGAGGGATGAGGCAAAAACCCACAGTAAACAACGCGTGGAGATATTTATTTGCAGTTAGGAGCATCGATTTCTGCACAGAATCTTACCACATTCTTGTAATAATTAGCTTCTTGGACAGAACATTTTCTCTTCCGGACTTATCGCGTCTTCGAATCGAATCAAGGAAACACCATTCATCACGCATTCTTGACTCTGTAGGTGAGGGATGAGGCAAAAACCCACAGTAAACAACGCGTGGAGATATTTATTTGCAGTTAAGAGCATCGATTTCTGCACAGAATCTTACCACATTCTTGTAATAATTAGCTTCTTGGACAGAACATTTTCTCTTCTGGACTTATCGCGTCTTCGAATCGAATCAAGGAAACGCCATTCGTCACGCATTCTTGACTCTCTAGTTGAGGGATGAGGCAAAAACCCACAGTACACAACGCGTGGAGATATGTATTTGCAGTTAGGAGCATCGATTTCTGTACAGAATCCTTTTTCGGACTTATCGCGTCTTCGAATCGAATCAAGGAAACGCCATTCATCACGCATTCTTGACTCTCTCGGTGAGGGATGAGGAAAAAACCCACAATAAACAACGCGTGGAGATATTTATTTGCAGTTAAGAGCATCGATTTCTGCACAGAATCTTACCACATTCTTGTAAGAATTAGCTTCTTGGACAGGAAATGTTCTCTTTCGGACTTATCGCGTCTTCGAATCGAATCAAGGAATCACCATTCATCACGCATTCTTGACTCTGTAGGTGAGGGATGAGGCAAAAACCCACAGTAAACAACGCGTGGAGATATGTATTTGCAGTTAGGAGCATCGATTTCTGCACAGAATCTTACCACATTCTTGTAATAATTAGCTTCTTGGACAGAACATTTTCTCTTCCGGACTTATCGCGTCTTCGAATCGAATCAAGGAAACACCATTCATCACGCATTCTTGACTCTGTAGGTGAGGGATGAGGCAAAAACCCACAGTACACAACGCGTGGAGATATGTATTTGCAGTTAGGAGCATCGATTTCTGTACAGAATCCTTTTTCGGACTTATCGCGTCTTCGAATCGAATCAAGGAAACGCCATTCGTCACGCATTCTTGACTCTCTAGGTGAGGGATGAGGCAAAAACCCACAATAAACAACGCCTGGAGATATTTATTTGCAGTTAAGAGCATCGATTTCTGCACAGAATCTTATCACATTCTTGTAAGAATTAGCTCCTTGGACAGAACATTTTCTCTTCCGGACTTATCGCGTCTTCGAATCGAATCAAGGAAACGCCATTCGTCAAGCATTCTTGACTCTCTAGGTGAGATATGAGGAAAAAACCCACAGTAAACAACGCGTGGAGATATGTATTTGCAGTTAAGAGCATCGATTTCTGCACAGAATCCTCTTTCGGACTTATCGCGTCTTCGAATCGAATCAAGGAAACGCCATTCGTCACGCATTCTTGACTCTCTAGGTGAGGGATGAGGCAAAAACCCACAGTAAACAATGCGTGGAGATATTTATTTGCAGTTACGAGCATCGATTTCTGCACAGAATCCTTTTTCGTACTTATCGCGTCTTCGAATCAAATCAAAGAAACACCATTTGTCATGCATTCTTGACTCTCTAGGTGAGGGATGAGGCAAAAACCCACAATAAACTACGCGTGGAGATATTTATTTGCAGTTAAGAGCATCGATTTCTGCACAGAATCTTACCACATTCTTGTAAGAATTAGCTTCTTGGACAGGAAATGTTCTCTTTTGGACTTATCGCGTCTTCGAATCGAATCAAGGAAACACCATTCATCACGCATTCTTGACTCTGTAGGTGAGGGATGAGGCAAAAACCCACAGTAAACAATGCGTGGAGATATTTATTTGCAGTTAGGAGCATCGATTTCTGCACAGAATCTTACCACATTCTTGTAATAATTAGCTTCTTGGACAGAACATTTTCTCTTCCGGACTTATCGCGTCTTCGAATCGAATCAAGGAAACACCATTCATCACGCATTCTTGACTCTGTAGGTGAGGGATGAGGCAAAAACCCACAGTAAACAACGCGTGGAGATATTTATTTGCAGTTAAGAGCATCGATTTCTGCACAGAATCTTACCACATTCTTGTAAGAATTAGCTTCTTGGACAGGAAATGTTCTCTTTCGGACTTATCGCGTCTTCGAATCGAATCAAGGAAACACCATTCATCACGCATTCTTGACTCTGTAGGTGAGGGATGAGGCAAAAACCCACAGTAAACAACGCGTGGAGATATTTATTTGCAGTTAAGAGCATCGATTTCTGCACAGAATCTTACCACATTCTTGTAATAATTAGCTTCTTGGACAGAACATTTTCTCTTCCGGACTTATCGCGTCTTTGAATCGAATCAAGGAAACGCCATTCGTCACCCATTCTTGACTCTCTATGTGAGAGATGAGGCAAAAACCCACAATAAACAACGCGTGGAGATATTTATTTGCAGTTAAGAGCATCGATTTCTGTACAGAATCTTACCACATTCTTGTAAGAATTAGCTTCTTGGACAGGAAATGTTCTCTTTCGGACTTATCGCATCTTCGAATCGAATCAAGGAAACGCCATTCGTCACGCATTCTTGACTCTCTAGGTGAGGGATGAGGCAAAAACCCACAGTAAACAACGCGTGGAGATATTTATTTGCAGTTAAGAGCATCGATTTCTGCACAGAATCTTATTACATTCTTGTAAGAATTAGCTTCTTGGACAGAAAACATTCTCTTTCGGACATATCGCGTCGTCGAATCGCCGGCAAAATGGTTCGTCCGCCACTTCCAGTCGAATCTACCAACTATGAGCGGTACCGCCGGCTTATCACTTCCGATGGGTGCTGCAAATCGCGAGTTCAAATGTTTGGTTTCCTAACGTGTTCACGTTTAATATGTTTTTACAACTATTTTGGTTTTGACAGTGTCTGGTTCAAACACTGATGACATCTATTAAACAAGACAAGAAGCAAAGAATCAAACAGAGACAGAATTCAATTTTGCTCAGTGAGGAGAAACGTGTACATATGTACCCTTATACAGTGTCATTACGCTCTGGCGAAAGATTGTAGGCATCCTCTTTTATTCAGACTTTCCCTGATTACATGGCAAAAGTTGTTTCTAAGGGGCGGGGGTCATAAACAGCCATCGCCTTTGATTAAAACAGTTCAGTCTGGTCCCGCTTCCTCTTCGCCTTGTAGATCTCGGGTCAAGACAATATCTTTCTGTTGATTACAATACATGAAAGAAACAGAACACCTTCATGTTGCTTCCCATCCTACACGGTGGAGTTTTACAAGCCTTCTGCTTGGTAGGATTAAAGACCGCTTTTGTCTCCTCGCCGGGAACTCATGGCAACACAAAGTTGTGTGATAACTTAGATACAATTATTCCGACAGACAGTACCACATCGAGATATGTTTTTATTGCTGATGAGAGTTTATTGATGTTTACATGTGTCATAAAATGGCCCGTTTTGAACCCCGTTGAGGTGATTCTATGCCCAGTAGTGCATAAGTGTGTGTCTGTATAGTATTTCTCCAGCCGTGACATAAATGATGATATTTCAAGAGGTGTGTATCCCCAAATACAACCTGCAGTAATCTCTACAATATTTACTTTTTCATCAAGATTCTCTTTTTGGTTTTCTTTTTTATTTTCCTGTTCCCTTCCTTTATGGGCATTTTTTTCTCTCATAACTACAGACAGTTTTTCGTGTTCGCTGTTATTTTCAACAATAACAATCATAACCTTTTCCACGAAACTGAACCTTAATGGTTGGCTGTGGCCCGAATGAGGACATTTTGTCTTCTCTTCAGAGATATCTTTCATCTGTTTTTTTTTTTGTTGTTGTTTTTTTTGGAGGCAAAGTGTTTTTGAGGCATAGAGTGATTCCTCGTTTTTTTCCCCCCATTATTCCCAAGAGAAATAAGCCCTTATAAACACTTCAAAAATATAAACGCACGATACATTTTATAGAAAATAACTAGTTTCACATGCATTGAACAATGTGAAATACATAAATTCATACCATAAATTCAAGACTATAGGCTGCTACTTTTTTCCTACGCTTTGAACCCTGCGGCTTATAAAACAGCGCAGCTAATTTATGATTTTTTCTTCGCTGATGGCCATAATGTTGTTTGTGTTGTGTTTTTTGTGCTTTGGTGCAATCTTTTAGACACGTGCCCTTCTGTTTAACATGAGCTTTCAACCGGAAGTACAAAAGCTATTCCGTTTACTAGCCATCCATAGTCTTTCTACGCTTATGGATTCGTAATTCATCACTCCAAGCAATGTTTATAAGTTTTACAATACAACTAAAACAATTATTTCTTACCAAACCGCCCCATGTGTGATATCTGTAGGTGTGTTTTTATGCATATTTGTATGCGCGATCCTAATGTAATTAAGCTAGCCTCGTTAGCATTGGCTAATCTGCTTTTACAAGTGTCTGTGTTCGTGTTATTAACTTACAATGGCATTCTATTTGTTTTGTTTCAGTTTTGTAAATTCACCAAAACGTCACTGTGGAGTTATTGAGTCTGTTTAGCTGATTGGAGAGCTAGCTTCCGCAGCAAGTCGCACACACCATACACTCTCTTGGATTTTGTCACACTCCATTCTCTAGTTGATTACATTATTATTGTTTGTTATCACATATAAAGTGTATATATATAAAATAAATCATAGAGTTAACTACGCCCCCTTGTTGTTTGTGCCGTCAACTCTCCCCGTACATAACACAAAGTTTAGTAATCAGGTTGTGTTATGTGTGACCATGTGTTGACTTTCAGTGTTGGTTGCATTTTTTTTTTTTGCCATGAGTTGGGAAGGTTGTTTGGAACTTTTCTTACCTTCTGGTACCTGCTGATCTGTATTTGGGATCTGCATAAATCCTGAAAAATTGCACGTGTCCGCCTTTGTAACGCCGTAGTCGATACGCTTTTTCTTTATCTTCTTGTTATGGGACATTCATCCTCCGCTGTTGCCATTTGTAATATAAAGTAGTGTAAAGTTCTAACTTATATCTGTCAGTAAACTCGCCATGAAAGCGCTAAAACATACCGGTGTAGTGAGTTTACATTATTCACCCAAGGAACTTTAGTTATTAGAGAGTTCCGGTCGGACGGTTGTTGTTTCCGGATGAGGAGATGCTGCTCCGTTATTGATCGAAGTAAAGTCTGAATGTCATTAAAACAGTTAGCGCCATCTTTGGACACTTCTTCCACTCCCGTCCTTGCACGCTACACCGCTACAACAAAGATGACGGGGAGAAGACGCCGTCGGAGGTGAGCCACGTAAATAAGACCGCCCACAAAACGGCGCATCCGGAAGCGACTGTCAAAAAGCGGCTTGAAGATGATCCGTAGAACATAATCTATGCAACATTTTGACCAAATTACTACCATTATATGTTATGTAGACCACAAGGAAGTATTTTACATGTAGAAAAAAAATATATGACTCCTTTAATGCGCCCTATAATCCGCCGCGCCTTTTGTATGAAAAAAGATCGAAAATAGACCATTGTGGAGAATGCATATATGTTTAAAGGCCTACTGAAATGAATTTTTTTTATTTAAACGGGGATAGCAGATCTATTCTATGTGTCATACTTGATCATTTCGCGATATTGCCATATTTTTGCTGAAAGGATTTAGTATAGAACAACGACGATAAAGATTGCAACTTTTGGTATCTGATAAAAAAAAGGCTTGCCCCTACCGGAAGTAGCGTGACGTAGTCAGTTGAACATATACGCAAAGTTCCCTATTGTTTACAATGATGGCCGCATGAAGTGAGAGAGATTCGGACCGAGAAAGCGACAATTTCCCCATTAATTTGAGCGAGGATGAAAGATTTGTCGATGAGTAAAGTGCAAGTGAAGGACTAGTGGGGAGTTGAAGCTATTCAGATAGGGAAGATGCTGTGAGAGCCGGGGGTGACCTGATATTCAGCTGGGAATGACTACAACAGTAAATAAACACAAGACATATATATACTCTATTAGCCACAACACAACCAGGCTTATATTTAATATGCCACAAATTAATCCTGCATAAAAACACCTGCGTGTTTGTTACGCTAGCTCCTAGCTCCTCTGCTAGCTCCTAGCTCCATAGAACACGCCAATACAATTCAAACACCTGATCAACACACACAATCACTCAGCCCAAAAGACCGTTCACCTAACCCAAGGTTCATAAAGCTTATATATTTTTAAAAAGTTACGTACGTGACGCGCACATACGGTCAAGCTATCAAATGTTTAGCAGCCAAGGCTGCATACTCACGGTACCTGATATTCAGCTGGGAATGACTACAACAGTAAATAAACACAAGACATATATATACTCTATTAGCCACAACACAACCAGGCTTATATTTAATATGCCACAAATTAATCCTGCATAAAAACACCTGCGTGTTTGTTATGCTAGCTCCTAGCTCCTATGCTAGCTCCTAGCTCCATAGAACACACCAATACAATTCAAACACCTGATCAACACACACAATCACTCAGCCCAAAAGACCGTTCACCTAACCCAAGGTTCATAAAGCTTATATATTTTAAAAAAGTTACGTACATACGCAAAAAAAAGTTGCGCACATACGGTCAAGCGATCAAATGTTTAGAAGCCAAAGCTGCATACTCACAGTAGCACGTCTGCGTCTTTGTCATCCAAATCAAAGTAATCCTGGTAAGAGTCTGTGTTGTCCCAGTTCTCTACAGGCGTCTGTGTATCGAAGTCAAAAGTCCTCCTGGTTAGAGTCTCTGTTATCCGAGTTCTTCCATCTTGACTGCATCTTTCGGGAATGTAAACAAAGAAGCGCCGGCTGTGAAAAATACGTCCATTTCGCACCGACAACTTTCTTCTTTGCTTGCTCAGCTTCCTTCTCCATAATGCAATGAACATGATTGCAACAGATTCACGAACACAGATGTCCAGAATACTGTGGAATTATGAAATGAAAACAGAGCTTTTTCGTATTGGCTTCAATGTGGAAGGCATACCCGTGTTCGCCGGGCTACGTCACGCGCATACGTCATCCTCAGAGGCGTTTCGAACCGGAAGTTTAGCGGCAAATTTAAAATGTCCCTTTATAAGTTAACCCGGCCGTATTGGCATGTGTTATAATGTTAAGATTTCATCATTGATATATAAACTATCAGACTGTGTGGTCGGTAGTAATGGGTTTCAGTAGGCCTTTAAGAGTTATTTCTTCATTCATAGTCATGTTTGGAGCAGCTAGTATTTTTCCATGTATACTTTGTATACTAGTTTCTCTTTGTCTGCAGATGTCTGTGTAGTGTTTTAGGCATTGGAATGTGAGAAAGATGCATCCCCCTCCTTATCTTATTAGTGTTGGAGAAGGGGGAGGCATTCCTTTCTTAGGGGGGCTGTTTTCCTATTCAAGAAGTAGTCTCTTTCCGTTTGAATGTTAGACCGATTCGAGAAGCCGGTATGACTGTATTGGTGATGGGCTGGTCTCCTGAAGCTTCAGTAAAACTTGATAATATTCCTATTCTGTCTTGATGGTCCTTCTTACTCAGCATATATGTCATCGAAAGAATTTGGGATTGACCCAGTGACTTTAAATCCCTGAGAGGTAGACTGTGTTATTATGTTAGTGCTTGACTGCAATACAGTACATGTGGGCGGCATAGCTCGGTCGGTAGAGCGGCCGTGCCAGCAACTAGAGGGTTCCAGGTTCGATTCCCGCTTCTGCCATCCCTGCCACCCACACTGGTTTAAATGTAACTTAGATATTGGGTTTCACTATGTAAAAGCGCTATATAAATATGATTCACTTCACTTCAGAACACAGCAGTCCAATGAGACATTTCACTCGACTAGTCCGCGGCCACTCGAGACAGCACGCTCGTGACAATGACGGATGTTCTGAACGCCACATGACGACTTCGGACGGATGGATTACATCGAAGCTGTAGCGTGAAGGCGGGTCATTTGGCAGACCTGGTCTAGATGACAGCAACGGATAAGTGGCCCCACAATCACATAAAAACACATTTCTATTGCCGTCAAAATGTGCATTAACTCTGCAAACAGAAGCCTTACCACGCGTTGAAAACAATACGTCAACAGCAGGTTCATTTATAGACGACGCAGAGCTGATGGGTTCCACTTTGACAAATCGCCCTGACAAAGACGGAAGCAGCATTCTAGAAGCCCGTGTCTCGCTGCTTTCACGACCAGGATCGCGTTCCATCAATCAATCAATCAGTCAATGTTTATTTATATAGCCCTGAATCACGAGTGTCTCAATGGGCCGCACAAGCCACAACGACATCCTATGTAAAATCCAAAGATTAAATACAAATGTTAATTATAAATCGAAATGTTAAACGAGAATCTACATGTTGAATCCAAAGATTAAATGCAAATGTTAATTATAAATCTAAATGTTAAATCGGAAATTTTGATAGAAATGTTACATCAAAATTAAAAATAAAATATTGATTAAAAATCTAAATATTAGATATTAAATGTTACATTTCACTCTGAGATAGGCTCCAGCACCCCCCGCGACCCCAAAAGGGACAAGCGGTAGGAAATGGATGGATGGATGGAGATTGAGGTTTAACATTGAAATGTAACATTTAGATTTCACATTTGAAATGTAACATTTAATATACAGATTCAATATATAGATGTGTAATTAATATTTTATTTAACATTTCCATTCAAAATTTTGTTTTAACATGTAGCTTTGTAATTAAATGTGTATTAAATCTTGAGATTTAACAAGTGCATTCTCATTTAAAATTTAGATTTATATCTAACATTTTGTATTTAATCTTTAGATTTAACATGTCATTTTTTATTTAACATTTAGCGTCAACATTTTGATTCGACATTTATGTTTAGTTGTAAAATGTAATATTTAATGCCTCACCTTCCTGCTTTTATACTTTTAAACTTGTTTTTAATAGTCTGCACACATTGTTGCACTTTGATATTTGTTGAAAATGTAAAGTCCAATACAAATGCAGTTTGTTATTATTATTTAACATTTAGATTTGATATTTAGATTGAGGTTTAACATTGAAATGTAACATTTAGATTTTACATTTGAAATTTAACATTTAATATATAGATTCAATATTTCGATTTGTAATTAATATTTTATGTAACATTTCCATTTAAAAGTGTTATTTAACATGTATATTTATAATTAAAATGTGTATTTAATCTTTAAATTTAACATGTGCATTTTAATTTAATATTGAGATTTATATCTAACATTTGTATTTCATCTTTAGATTTAACATTTCATTTTTGATTTAAACATTTTTTAAAAGTCAACATTTTGATTCAACATTTATGTTTAGGTGTAACATTTAATATTTTATGCCTCACCTTCCTATTTTTATACTTTTAAACGTGTTTTTTAATAGTCTGCACACATTGTTGCACTTTGAGATTTGTCGAAAATGTAAAGTCCAATATGAATACAGTTTATTATTATTATTTAACATTTAGATTTGATATTTAGATTGAGGTTTAACATTGAAATGTAACATTTAGATGTGAAATTTATCATTTAATATATAGATTCAATACTTACATTTCTAATTATTTTGTTACATAACATTTCCATTAAAAAATGTGATTTAACATATAAGATTTATAATTAACATGCGTATTTAATCTTTAAATTTAACATGTGCATTCTCATTTTACATTTAGATTTATATCTAACATTTGTATTTAATCTTTAGATGTAACATTTCAGTTTTGATTCAACATTTAGCGTCAACATTTTGATTCAACATTTATGTTTAGTTGTAACATGTAATATTTAATGCCTCACCTTCCTGCTTTTATACCTTTAAACTTGTTTTTAAGAGTCAGCACCCATTGTTGCACTTTGAGATTTGTCGAAAATGTAAAGTCCGATATAAATACAGTTTATTATTATTATTTAACATTTAGATTTGATATTTAGATTGAGGTTTAACATTGAAATGTAACATTTAGATTTCACATTTGAAATTTAACATTTAATGTATAGATTCAATATTTCGATTTGTAATTAATATTCTATTTAAAATTTCCATTTTAAAAATGTTATTTAACATGTATATTTATAATTAAAATGTGTATTTAATCTTTAAATTTAACATGTGCATTTTAATTTAATATTTAGATTTATATCTAACATTTGTATTTCATCTTTAGATTTAACATTTCATTTTTAATTTAAAATTTAGCGTCAACATTTTGATTCAACATTTATACTCAACATTTATGTTTAGGTGTAACATTTCATATTTAATGCCTCACCTTCCTGCTTTTATATTTTTAAACTTGTTTTTAAGAGTCAGCACCCATTGTTGCACTTTGAGATTTGTCGAAAATGTAAAGTCCAATATAAATACAGTTTATTATTATTATTTAACATTTAGATTTGATATTTAGATTGAGGTTTAACATTGAAATGTAACATTTAGATTTCACATTTGAAATTTAACAATTAATATATAGATTCAATATTTAGATTTGTAATTAATATTTTATTTAACATTTCCATTTAAAAATGTTATTTAACATGTATATTTATAATTCAAATGTGTATTTAATCTTTAAATTTAACATGTGCATTTTAATTTAATATTTAGATTTATATCTAACATTTGTATTTCATCTTTAGATTTAACATTTCATTTTTGATTTAAAATTTTTTAAAAGTCAACATTTTGATTCAACATTTATGTTTAGGTGTAACATTTAATATTTTATGCCTCACCTTCCTATTTTTATACTTTTAAACGTGTTTTTTAATAGTCTGCACACATTGTTGCACTTTGAGATTTGTCGAAAATGTAAAGTCCAATATAAATACAGTTTATTATTATTATTTAACATTTAGATTTGATATTTAGATTGAGGTTTAACATTGAAATGTAACATTTAGATGTGAAATGTATCATTTAATATGTAGATTCAATACTTAGATTTGTAATTATTTTGTTACATAACATTTCCATTAAAAAATGTGATTTAACATATAAGATTTATAATTAACATGCGTATTTAATCTTTAAATTTAACATGTGAATTCTCATTTAACATTTAGATTTATATCTAACATTTGTATTTAATCTTTAGATGTAACATTTCAGTTTTGATTCAACATTTAGCGTCAACATTTTGATTCAACATTTATATTCAAAATTTATGTTTAGGTGTAACATTTAATATTTAATGCCTCACCTTCCTGCTTTTATACTTTTAAACTTGTTTTTAAGAGTCAGCACACATTGTTGCACTTTGAGATTTGTCGAAAATGTAAAGTCCGATATAAATACAGTTTATTATAATTATTTAACATTTAGATTTTATATTTAGATTGAGGTTTAACATTGAAATTTAACATTTAGATTTCACATTTGAAATTTAACATTTAATATATAGATTCAATATTTAGATTTTTATTTAATATTGTATTTAACATTTCCATTTAAAAATGTTATTTAACATGTAGATTTATAATTCAAATGTGTATTTAATCTTTAAATTTAACACGTGCATTTTAATTTAATATTTAGATTTATATCTAACATTTGTATTTCATCTTTAGATTTAACATTTCATTTTTGATTTAAATTTTTTTTAAAGTCAACATTTTGATTCAACATTTATGTTTAGGTGTAACATTTAATATTGTATGCCTCACCTTCCTGTTTTTATACTTTTAAACTTGTTTTTAAGAGTCAGCACCCATTGTTGCACTTTGAGATTTGTCGAAAATGTAAAGTCCAATATAAATACAGTTTATTATTATTATTTAACATTTAGATTTGATATTTAGATTGAGGTTTGACATTGAAATGTAACATTTAGATTTCACATTTGAAATTTAACATTTAATATATAGATTCAATATTTAGATTTGTAATTAATATTTTATTTAACATTTCCATTAAAAATGTTGATTTAATATGTGCATTCCCATTTATCATTTAGATTTATATCTAACATTTGTATTTAATCTTTAGATTTAACATTTCATTTTTGATTCAAGATTTAGCGTCAACATTTTGATTCAACATTTATATTCAAGGTTTATGTTTAGTTGTATCATTTAATATTTAATGCCTCACCTTCTTGCTTTTATACTTTTAAACTTGTTTTTAATCATTGAGATTTGTCGAAAATGTAAAGTGCAATATAAATACAATGTGTTTAACATTTAGTTTTGATATTTAGATTGAGGTGTAACATTAAGATGCAACATTTTGATTAACCATTTTAAATGTAGATTTCACATTTGTATTTACCATTGAATTTCTACTTCCTAGAAAAGTGAGCTGAATATTCTAATTATATGATTCAGAAAAGCGCGACAAGGTGTTTATATTTTGCACCCCATACAAGTGTAAGAAAACTACTGCTGGCCAGAAAGTTAAAAACCTTGGTCAGAGATGTGGCTGATTGTTAGGGCAGGGATGCCACCAGGGATTTAGGGTCGTGAGAAAAAATACTACCTTAGGCCCCACAAAAAAAAACAACCCAAATTGACCGATGTGCTAGTATTTTCTCGGGCCCCTGACAGTAATGCAGCGTTGGAATTCTCCTGGCTTCTCTCTTACGTCAGCCCTGATCCTGGGTGGAGATGGGAGAACGTTCCTGAAGGACAACTGATCCCTTGTACTGATCTGGCCTTTTTTTAAGAAGACTTCTCTCGTTTGATGAATGTAAGAATGAGTCTGATCTGTATGCACTGGAAAAACGCACAATCTCACCAAGTGTATGTTTCTAGTCAAAATATCTGAAGACGACCGTAATAAGAGTCACAGTCTAAAAGTACTACTGTTGAGCACCGCACGTTTGTTATAAAACACAATACTAGTAAGTAGGGCTGTGAATCTTTGGGTGTCCCACGATTCGATTCAAAATCGATTCTGGGGGTCACCATTCGATTCAGAACCGATTTTTTTTTTTTTTTTTTTAATTCAACACGATTCTCGATTCAAAAACGATTTTTTTTTTTTTTTTTTTTTTTTTAATTTTTTTTTTTTTTTTAATGAAAACAATACACAACAATACCATAATAATGCAAAACAATTTCAAAACAAAACCCAACCCAGCAACATTCAGAATAGCAATAAACAGAGGAATTGAGAGCAATTGAGGACACACAAACATGACACGGAACACTCTAAAAGTAGTGAGACAAACATGAATATTATCAACAACAGTATCAATATTAGTAAAAATTTCAACATAGCAGTGATTAAAAATCCCTCACTGATGGGTCAGGTTTGGTTTTGTAATTGGATTGTATTGTTATGGTATTGCTGTGTATTGGTTTGTTGGATTGATAAATTTAAAAAAAAATAAAATAAAATAAAAAAAAATTAATAAATAATAAAAATAAAAATAAAATCGATTTTTTTAAAAATGAGAATCGATTCTGAATCGCACAACGTGAGAATCGCGATTCGAATTTGAATCGATTTTTTTCCCACACCTCTACTAGTAAGTATAGCTTAATAATAAGTTTTAATTTCAAGATCACTTTTAAATATGTCTTATTTCAAGAAATCCAAGACAAATTGGAGTATAAATATTGATGCAATCATTGTAATTAGGGATGTCCGATAATGGCTTTTTGCCGATATCCGATATTCCGATATTGTCCAACTCTT
>NC_084743.1:16658954-16671454 GCF_033978785.1 Entelurus aequoreus
ATTTAAAAAAAAACATCAGCGCACCACAACAAATTCAAAATTGGCTCAGTCGTTCTCAACCGAAATAGAAGAAAATGGAACTGGGTCTTCCGGGGGAAAAGTTTTTTTATTTCGAGTCGTCCCAAAATTGGACTTGAAATCGGTCATCTGTTGAAATAATCAGGCAAAAATATCAATCAATTTTGCAAAAATTTGTGCTAAATTATAAATCATACTTGCATAGTAGTTTTAACACTGCGTGAGGATTAGACTTAGACTTAGACGATTATAATTCATTCTTCATCTAAACGGGAAGGTATAAACATCCTATCAGCATTCTAGTGGGAGCATTGTACAGTAGGAGATTGTTTTAGTATGTAATTTGTGACTGTAGCTCAGGGGTGTCCGAACAATAGCACAGCATTCACATATATGACACAATCCAAACAACCTTCCCTAGTCATGGTGCAAAAAAAAAAAAACTGCAACTAACATAAAGGTCTACACACATGGTCACACATAACACAGCCTGCTCACTGAACATTGTGGACATTTAAAAAAAACATCCGCGCACCACAACAAATTCAAAATTGGCTCAGTCGTTCTCAACCGAAATAGAAGAAAACGGAACTGGGTCTTCCGGGGGAAAAGTTTTTTTATTTGGAGTCGTCCCAAAATTGGACTGGAAATCGGTCATCTGTTGAAATAATCAGGCAAAAATATCAATCAATTTTTCAAAAGTTTGTGCTAAATTATAAATCATACTTGTATAGTAGTTTTAACACTGCGTGAGGATTAGACTTAGACTTAGACTATTATAATTAATTCTTTATCTAAACGGGAAAGTATAAACATCCTATCAGCATTCTAGTGGGAGCATTGTACAGTAAGTGATTGTTTTAGTATGTAACTTGTGACTGTAGCTCAGGGGTGTCCGAACAATAGCACAGCATTCACATATATGACACAATCCAAACAACCTTCCCTAGTCATGGTGCAAAAAAAAAAAAAACCTGCAACTAACATAAAGGTCTACACACATGGTCACACATAACACAGCCTGCTCACTGAACATTGTTGATATTATGAAAAACATCAGAGCACCGCGACAAATTCAAAATTTGCTCTGCCGTTCTCAGCTGAAGTAGAAGAAAACGGAACTGAGTCCGCCGGGGAAATTTTTTTTTACTTGGTGTTGTCCCAAAATTCGACTTGAAATCGGTCATCTGTTGAAATAATCAAGCAAAAATATCAATCAAGTTTTTAAAAGTTTGTGCTAAAGTATAAATCATACTTGTATAGTAGTTTTAACACTGTGTGAGGATTATAATTAGTTATTCATCTAAACGGGAAGGTATGAACATCCTATCAGCATTCTAGTGGGAGCACTGTACAGTAAGTGATTGTTTTAGTATGTAACTTGTGACTGTAGCTCAGGGGTGTCCGAACAATAGCACAGCATTCACATATATGACACAATCCAAACAACCTTCCCTAGTCATGGTGCAAAAAAAAAATACTGCAACTAACATAAAGGTCTACACACATGGTCACACATAACACAGCCTGCTCACTGACCATTGTGGACATTTTAAAAAAAACATCAGCGCACCACAACAAATTCAAAATTGGCTCAGTCGTTCTCAACCGAAATAGAAGAAAACGGAACTGGGTCTTCCGGGGGAAAAGTTTTTTTATTTGGAGTCGTCCCAAAATTGGACTTGAAATCGGTCATCTCTTGAAATAATCAGGCAAAAATATCAATCAATTTTGCAAAAGTTTGTGCTAAATTATAAATCATACTTGTATAGTAGTTTTAACACTGCGTGAGGATTAGACTTAGACTTAGACTATTATAATTAGTTCTTTATCTAAACGGGAAAGTATAAACATCCTATCAGCATTCTAGTGGGAGCATTGTACAGTAAGTGATAGTTTTAGTATGTAACTTGTGACTGTAGCTCAGGGGTGTCCGAACAATAGCATAGCATTCACATATATGACACAATCCAAACAACCTTCCCTAGTCATGGTGCAAAAAAAACAAACTGCAACTAACATAAAGGTCTACACCCATGGTCACACATAACACAGCCTGCTCACTGAACATTGTGAATATTATGAAAAACATCAGAGCACCGCGACAAATTCAAAATTTTCTCAGCTGAAGTAGAAGAAAACAGAACTGGGTCCGCCGGGGAAATATTTTTTTACTTGGTGTCGTCCCAAAATTGGACTTGAAATCGGTCATCTGTTGAAATAATCAAGCAAAAATATAAATCAAGTTTTTAAAAGTTTGTGCTAAAGTATAAATCATACTTGTATAGTAGTTTTAACACTGTGTGAGGATTATAATTAATTCTTCATCTAAACGGGAAGGTATGAACATCCTATCAGCATTCTAGTGGGAGCACTGTACAGTAAGTGATTGTTTTAGTATGTAACTTGTGACTGTAGCTCAGGGGTGTCCGAACAATTGCACAGCATTCACATATATGACACAATCCAAACAACCTTCCCTAGTCATGGTGCAAAAAAAAAAATGCAACAAACATAAAGGTCTACACACATGGTGTCAGGTTCGAACACTGAAGACATCTATTAAACAAGACAAGAGGCAAAGAATCAAACAGACAAAATTACATTTGGACTCAATATTGACGAGAAACATGGCGGCTGTACTCTCTGTACAGTCTTCAACCACGCTCTGCAACACAAGATTGCACTCCTCCTTCTTTATTTGACTTTCTCCCACCACCTGCCCACAGCTGCTTCCAAAGGGAAGTGGGTCGTAAACAGCGTTGCCTTCGGTTACCGAACAGTTCAAAACAAGAGGTCGTAGAATTTATAAAAAAAAGTTCCATAAAATAGTTCAATCAATCAATCAATCAATCAATGTTTATTTATATAGCCCTAAATCACAAGTGTCTCAAAGGGCTGTACAAGCCACAACGACATCCTCGGTACAGAGCCCACATACGGGCAAGGAAAAACTCACCCCAGTGGGACGTCGGTGAATGACTATGAGAAACCTTGGAGAGGACCGCATATGTGGGTAACCCCCCCCCCCCTCTAGGGGAGACCGAAAGCAACGGATGTCGAGTGGGTCTGACATAACATTGTGAAAGTCCAGTCCACAGTGGATCCAACACATCAGCGGGAGTCCAGTCCACAGCGGGGCCAACAGGAAACCATCCCGAGCGGAGACGGGTCAGCAGCGCAGAGATGTCCCCAACCGATGCACAGGCTAGTGGTCCACCCGGGGTCCCGGCTCTGGACAGCCAGCACTTCATCCATGGCCACCGGACCTATGCAACTCCCCCTCGCAAGGGACAGGAAAGAGAGTTCCATAAAATAGTTCAAAAAGAGTTCGTAAAATACTTCAAAAAGAGTTCCTATGGAAGTTGGGCGGATCCTGCCATCTGTCCGCTTTGAAGTCACAGTGGAGTTTTACGAGCCTTCTTCCTCTTTGGTAGGCCTCAAAGACAGCCCCTGTCCTTTTGCCTGGAACTTATTTCATCACAAAGTTTTCTGTGATAACTTACAAACAATTATTCTAACACAAGGCCACGAATAACACAACCTGCTCACTGAACATTGTGGATATGATGAAAAACATCCGAGCACCACCACAAATTCAAAATTTGCTCTGCCCTTCTCAACTGAAGTCCCCTCCAGGGTTTCTCATTGTCCCATTGGGTTGAGTTTTTTCTTGCCCTGATGTGGGATCTGAGCCGAGGATGTCGTCGTGGCTTATGCAGCCCTTTGAGACATTCGTGATTTAGGGCTATATAAGTAAACATTGATTGATTGATTGATTGATACACACAAGATTAATAAAAGGAGAAATGATTGTCCTGGTTTATGAACACTGGTATTTTGCGTCACTCCCTGCCCGTGTCTTCCGGTCGTCATTCCGCGAACACTCTTGTCCCGACACCTAAATACGTTTGTCAGCAGGTAAGAACCGCGGCATTGCATCACGCACCCCCCCTCCCCCCTTCGCCCCCCCCCAACCCTGCAAAGCATTAAATTAGCGTAGCATCCTCGTGTGTTCGCTGGCTGCGATAAGAGCCGGTGACCAAGAGTGCCGTGACATCCCATTGATCCAGAAAATTGCTGCAGAGCCAGCCTTGAAATTAGTTCAAATTGCTGAATCAGAAATGCTATCCAGGATTCCGGCGAGGCCAGCCAGGAACCTTCCCGCCTCTAATCCCTCGACTGATGCGAAAAGTTGTCGGGGGATCGTGTCGCCCGCCCGCCACAGTCGACGGGGGAATTTGGACTCGCCGTGACACAAGGAGACGGCGGGATTTGACTTGGATGGCACTTGTGGCTCCCGGGTGCAAATCACGCCGGCTTTAGGAAGCCCCCCCCCCCTTACAATCTACCCTTGGCTTTGCGCTTTTCCGATTCAATTACACGCAAACTCTTCACTCCGTGACAATATCGTATCTGGAGCCCTCTCAGATGTGAGTTGAGCCATAAATCTGAGCTGGGATGGGAGAGAGAGGGGGCGGGGGTGGAGGGTTCCCGACAGTCGGATGCCTCGTTTCATCCCCCTTCGGAGACTCCTCGAATAGAACAAACGGCGGCGGATTGATGGAGCGAGGCAAGAGTGGCAAGTCTAAACAGCGCTAATGTGGAATAAGCCCCGTTACGCGCCTCGCTGAAGCCAACACGGGATTGGAGGCAAATATGTTCAGTCATCACTGCAAGGGTTGAGAACCTTCAAGAACCACGTTCTGCAAACAGAACATACATACACACATACACCATGTTTTGTCTTACTTGGGATAGTGGCCGTGTCAGCAACACCGAGGGTTCCTGGTTCGATCCCCACTGATCTAAACGGGAAGGTACAAACATCCGATCAGCATTTTAGTATTGTACAGTAAGTGATTGTTTTAGTATGTAACTTGTGACTGTAGCTCAGGGGTGTCCGAACAATAGCACAGCATTCACATATATGACACACTCCGAACAACCTTCCCTAGTCATGGTGCAACAAGAAAAAATGTAACTTACATAAGGGTCTACACCAGGGGTCACCAACCTTTTTGAAACCAAGAGCTACTTCTTGGATAGTGATTAATGCGAAGGGCTACCAGTTTGATACACACTTAAATAAATTGCCAGAAATAGCCAATTTGCTCAATTTACCTTTAACTCTATGTTATTTTTAATAATTAATGATATTTACACTTAATTGAACGGTTTAAAAGAGGAGAAACCACGAAAAAAATTACAATTAAATTTTGAAACATAGTTTATCTTCAATTTCGACTCTTTAAAATTCAAAATTCAACCGAAAAAAAGAAGAGAAAAACTTCAAAAAAGAATTTATGGAACATCATTAGTAATTTTTCCTGATTAAGATTAATTTTAGAATTTTGATGACATGTTTTAAATAGGTTAAAATACAATCTACACTTTGTTAGAATATATAACAAATTGGACCAAGCTATATTTCTAACAAAGACAAATCATTAATTCTTCTAGATTTTCCAGAACAAACATTTTAAAATAAATTCAAAAGACTTTGAAATAAGATTTACATTTGATTCTACAGATTTTCTAGATTTGCCAGAATAATTTTTTTGAATTTTAATCATAATACGAAGAAATATTTCACAAATATTCGTCGTCGAAAAAACAGAAGCTAAAATGAAGAATTAAATTAAAATGTATTTATTATTCTTTACAATAAAAAAAATAAATTTACTTGAACATTGATTTAAATTGTCAGGAAAGAAAAGGAAGGAATTTAAAAGGTAAAAAGGTATATGTGTTTAAAAATCCTAAAATCATTTTTAAGGTTGTATTTTTTCTCTAAAATTGTCTTTCTGAAAGTTATAAGAAGCAAAGTAAAAAAATTAATGAATTTATTTAAACAAGTGAAGACCAAGTCTTTAAAATATTTTCTTGGATTTTCAAATTCTATTTGAGTTTTGTCTCTCTTAGAATTAAACATGTTGGGCAAAGCGAGACCAGCTTGCTAGTAAATAAATAAAATTAAAAAAATAGAGGCAGCTCACTGGTAAGTGCTGCTATTTGAGCTATTTTTAGAACAGGCCGGCGGGCTACTCATCTGGTCCTTACGGGCTACCTGGTGCCCGCGGGCACCACGTTGGTGACCCCTGGTCTACACACATGGTCACACATAACACAGCCTGCTCACTGAACATTGTGGATATTATGAAAAACATCCGAGCACCACAACAAATTCAAAATTTGCTCTGCCGTTCTCAACTGAAGTAGAAGACAACGGAAGTGGGTCTGCCGGGGAAAAGTTGTTTTATTTGGTGTCGTCCCAAAATTGGACTTGAAATCGGTCATCTGTTGAAATAATCAGGCAAAAATATCAATCAAGTTTGTAAAAGTTTGTGCTAAAGTATAAATCATACTTTTTTAAGTTTAAGTTTTAACACTGTGTAAGGACTAGATTTAGACTTAGACGATTATAATTAATTCTTCATCTAAACGAGAAGGTATAAATATCCTATCAGCATTCTAGTGGGAGCATTGTACAGCAGGTGATTGTTTTATTATGTTCCTTGTGACTGTAGCTCAGGTGTGTCCGAACTATAGCACACTGTGTACCAACCTCGTCGCGTCCGTTGTGTCCTTGAGCAAGACACGTCACCCTTGCTCCTGATGGGCCGTGGTTAGGGCCTTGCATGGCCATCAGTGTGTGAATGTGTGTGTGAATGGGTGAATGTGGAAATAGTGTCAAAGCGCTTTAAGTACCTTGAAGGTAGAAACGTGCTATACAAGTGTGGAGGTTGCCCTCCTGTGGGTTCCACGGTCCACCAAACATTGCCACAAGAGCCCGGATCAGGGTTGCAACTATAATAATAATAATAATAATAATAATAGATTTTATTTGTAAAAAGCACTTTACATTGAGTAAACAACCTCAAAGTGCTACAGTGTATTAAAAACAAAAATTTTTTAAAAGATAATAAAATAAATAAAAAATAGAACAACCAAATAACTAAAACTAATATGTATACATCTAAAAAAAAGGTTGTTTTTTAAAAAAAAATAAGGGTTTTTAAGCCTTTTTTAAAAGCATCCACAGTCTGTGGTGCCCTCAGGTGGTCAGGGAGAGCGTTCCACAGACTGGGTGCAGAAAGTCCGGTCTCCCATTGTTCGTAGCTTTGTCCTCGGAGGTTAGCCTGTCCAGAGTGGAGGTGTCGTGTGGAGGATTTGGGGGTGAGTAGTTCTTTGAGGTACAGGGGGGCATTTCCATGGACGCACTGGTGGGTTAGTAGGGAGACTTTGAATTCAATCCTGAGTGGAACAGGAAGCCAGTGAAGGGATTTGAGAGTTGGTGTGATATTTCCGCACTCTCATCAGGATCCTAGCAGCACTATTCTGTATGTATTGCAGTTTCTGGATGTTCTTGCTTGGGATCCCGACAAGAAGTGCGCTGCAGTAGTCTACTACTAACTACTACTAACACTGTTTTATTTGCATAAATTCGCGCATGGGGTTTCGCTTTCCAGCAATCTGTCTGTTCGTGTCCATGTCTCTCTCTCTCGCTCTCCCTCCAGCTCCAACACCCGTCACTCATCCCGGCTGCTGCTAATGAAGGCGACAGGTGATTAGATCAGTGTTTTTCAACCACTGTGCCGCGGCACACTGGTGTACCGTGAGATATTGTCTGGTGTGCCGTGGGAGATTATGTAATTTCACCTAATTGTGTTAAAAAATATATTTTTTTGCAAACCAGTAATTATAGTCTGCAAATGATGTGTTGTTGTTGACAGATTGCTGGACGACAGCAAAGACTTACAGCGTGTGGAGCCGCAGACGGCGTCCACAAAGTACATCCGTACATGACATGACAATGAACATCAAAATAGGAGCGCAAGACAAGAACAAAAACACCAAAAAAAACTCCAAATAAGTCACGGCGTGATGTGACAGGTCATGACAGTACACCTACTTTGAGACAAGAGCTATAGTGAAGCATGGTTGGTTATGGTTTGAATATCCAACAATTGCGAGAATAACTTTTTATTGTCAATATTGGCTGCTGAGTTTAATTTTTTTATGTTTTCTGCTCGTGGTGTGCCTCGAAATTTTTTAAATGAAAAAAATGTGCCTTGGCTCAGAAAAGGTTGAAAAACACTGGATTAGATAACCAGGCCCGCCTGGGCCATCTACGCACCTGTCGCTGTCTTCGAGGCACACCCTGTTCCGCGGCAGGCCCGCGGGCCACGCCCCCCTCCACGACAAGTATAACCCATTTACTTGTACTCCATTGCACCTTTTGTACATTATGTTTTTTTTTGTAATTATGCTTATATTTGACCATTCTATTTTGCATCTTCTCAATTGTGTTTTATTTTACATATGTTCTCAACAAAAGAGGAGAAATATAACCTCGGTGGTGTTTTCGGTGTGGGGGTGGGGGCCCGAATAATACATTTAGTTTTTAAAACAAACTGGATCTCAAAGTGCTGCAAAGGAAAAACATTAAAAACTGCGTGGAGGAGACAAAATATACTCAACAAAAAGAAAAATACAAGGTTAAAAATCTAATTGATTATTAATAATAAGTAATATTAAATGGGGCCGTAAACGAAATCTTGTTTAGGGCCTCAAAAAAACGAGATTTTACCAAGTGATCCGTCCAGTGACCTTTCGCCCGAAGTCAGCTGCAGCCTAAAACCCCGCTGTACACTAACATCGGATCTGTGCAGTAGACCTGGTTGCTATGGTAACTACCAACGGAATGGGTTTCAAAGGTGGAAGGCTTTCTTCACAACTGTAATCAAAGAAGCCCCAGACACACTTTCCAGCCTGGATGCACTTGCTATGTTTACAAAAAATACTCACACTGAAATATTTCAACCAACTTTTTTACTATTATTAAGTCATAAAGATGGAGCCTGACCCTGAGGGAGCCATTCCTTTTTAAAGAGCCGTTCAATTGTGTTCGTTATTGAAGAAACAAACACTGGTAGCAGTTATAAGTTGGTCGGAATAACTTGCACCAATATTTCTGTGTTTGGTGGAAATTATTCAGAAATATTGACTATAATTTAACTTTTGCTGTGTTTTTAGTGTAAAACCGTGACATCACTAGTTCAAATTTTCCCTCACTTAAAAAAACAACAACTTTGTAGCACAAGAGCATTTCAATTATACAGGAAAAAAAGTATTAACAAAATGTTTATAGGTGAATAAAAATTAGGACATGATAAGAATGTGAATAGAAATTGTATTACCCTGCCGAGTGTGTGTTGACGCTTTATATTACGTATCTACATCAAAACAATGAACCAGAAAAAAGAATAAAATACTTTTTGGTTCCTTTGACTCTGACTCATTTTCTAGTCCGGTCGCAAGTCAAAATAAAAAATTTTAAAAAAACTTCTCGCATCAGTGAATCAGTTCTCATCATTACTAAAATAAAGTAATGAATTATAGTGACTCCTTACTTACCAAAAAAAGTAATTGATTCACCTACAGAATTACTCTTTAATAAATGTAATTATTTGCCAGTAAAAATTCTGAATTAGTTTCTGAAAAAAAAAAATCTAATATCTGCCATATGCAGCTGAAAGACGTTTCATGAGAGCAGAGTGTGTGTGTGTGTCTTTTAAAAGGTGTTACCTGTTGCTGTCATGATCCGTGGTCCGGATCATGTTTTCATTATGTTCTGTTAGTTTAACTCCATATTTCCTGTTTTTTGTGCACTCTTGTTTGTTTTGGTCGTCATGGTGGCATACGATTTTCACCTGCCGCTGGTGTTCGGACGCTCACCTGGCTCTAATCAAGAGACTATTTAAACCGCCTTTGCCAGTCAGTCTGTCTGGCGTCATTGCTCGTTTCAGGTCTGACTCTATAGTTATGCTAGTTATTGGTTTCATGCCACAGTTTCATGTTGTTCTATGCCATAGTTTATGCTAGTTGTTTGCTTCACGCTATTGTCACGCAACCCTCTACGTAAGTCTTGTTTATTTCATGCCACAGTTTCATGTTGTTCTATGCCATAGTTTATGCTAGTTGTTTGCTTCACGCTATTGTCACGCAACCCTCTACGTAAGTCTTGTTTATTTCATGCCACAGTTTCATGTTGTTCTATGCCATAGTTTATGCTAGTTGTTTGCTTCACGCTATTGTCACGCAACCCTCTACGTAAGTCTTGTTTATTTCATGCCACAGTTTCATGTTGTTCTATGCCATAGTTTATGCTAGTTGTTTGCTTCACGCTATTGTCACGCAACCCTCTACGTAAGTCTTGTTTATTTCATGCCACAGTTTCATGTTGTTCTATGCCATAGTTTATGCTAGTTGTTTGCTTCACGCTATTGTCACGCAACCCTCTACGTGAGTCTTGTTTATTTCATGCCACAGTTTCATGTTGTTCTATGCCATAGTTTATGCTAGTTGTTTGCTTCACGCTATTGTCACGCAACCCTCTACGTAAGTCTTGTTTATTTCATGCCACAGTTTCATGTTGTTCTATGCCATAGTTTATGCTAGTTGTTTGCTTCACGCTATTGTCACGCAACCCTCTACGTAAGTCTTGTTTATTTCATGCCACAGTTTCATGTTGTTCTATGCCATAGTTTATGCTAGTTGTTTGCTTCACGCTATTGTCACGCAACCCTCTACGTAAGTCTTGTTTATTTCATGCCACAGTTTCATGTTGTTCTATGCCATAGTTTATGCTAGTTGTTTGCTTCACGCTATTGTCACGCAACCTTCTACGTAAGTCTTGTTTATTTCATGCCACAGTTTCATGTTGTTCTATGCCATAGTTTATGCTAGTTGTTTGCTTCACGCTATTGTCACGCAACCCTCTACGTAAGTCTTGTTTATTTCATGCCACAGTTTCATGTTGTTCTATGCCATAGTTTATGCTAGTTGTTTGCTTCACGCTATTGTCACGCAACCCTCTACGTAAGTCTTGTTTATTTCATGCCACAGTTTCATGTTGTTCTATGCCATAGTTTATGCTAGTTGTCTGCTTCACGCTATTGTCACGCAACCCTCTACGTAAGTCTTGTTTATTTCATGCCACAGTTTCATGTTGTTCTATGCCATAGTTTATGCTAGTTGTTTGCTTCACGCTATTGTCACGCAACCCTCTACGTAAGTCTTGTTTATTTCATGCCACAGTTTCATGTTGTTCTATGCCATAGTTTATGCTAGTTGTTTGCTTCACGCTATTGTCACGCAACCCTCTACGTAAGTCTTGTTTATTTCATGCCACAGTTTCATGTTGTTCTATGCCATAGTTTATGCTAGTTGTTTGCTTCACGCTATTGTCACGCAACCCTCTACGTGAGTCTTGTTTATTTCATGCCACAGTTTCATGTTGTTCTATGCCATAGTTTATGCTAGTTGTCTGCTTCACGCTATTGTCACGCAACCCTCTACGTGAGTCTTGTTTATTTCATGCCACAGTTTCATGTTGTTCTATGCCATAGTTTATGCTAGTTGTTTGCTTCACGCTATTGTCACGCAACCCTCTACGTAAGTCGTGTTTATTTCATGCCACAGTTTCATGTTGTTCTATGCCATAGTTTATGCTAGTTGTTTGCTTCACGCTATTGTCACGCAACCCTCTACGTAAGTCTTGTTTATTTCATGCCACAGTTTCATGTTGTTCTATGCCATAGTTTATGCTAGTTGTTTGCTTCACGCTATTATCACGCAACCCTCTACGTAAGTCTTGTTTATTTCATGCCACAGTTTCATGTTGTTCTATGCCATAGTTTATGCTAGTTGTTTGCTTCACGCTATTGTCACGCAACCCTCTACGTAAGTCTTGTTTATTTCATGCCACAGTTTCATGTTGTTCTATGCCATAGTTTATGCTAGTTGTCTGCTTCACGCTATTGTCACGCAACCCTCTACGTAAGTCTTGTTTATTTCATGCCACAGTTTCATGTTGTTCTATGCCATAGTTTATGCTAGTTGTCTGCTTCACGCTATTGTCACGCAACCCTCTACGTAAGTCTTGTTTATTTCATGCCACATTTTCATGTTGTTCTATGCCATAGTTTATGCTAGTTGTTTGCTTCACGCTATTGTCACGCAACCCTCTACGTAAGTCTTGTTTATTTCATGCCACAGTTTCATGTTGTTCTATGCCATAGTTTATGCTAGTTGTTTGCTTCACGCTATTGTCACGCAACCCTCTACGTGAGTCTTGTTTATTTCATGCCACAGTTTCATGTTGTTCTATGCCATAGTTTATGCTAGTTGTTTGCTTCACGCTATTGTCACTCAACCCTCTACGTAAGTCTTGTTTATTTCATGCCACAGTTTCATGTTGTTCTATGCCATAGTTTATGCTAGTTGTTTGCTTCACGCTATTGTCACGCAACCCTCTACGTAAGTCTTGTTTATTTCATGCCACAGTTAGAGAGTTTTTGCCTGTAATTTTGTAGTTAGATTAATAAACATGTTCCTACCTGCAAGCCTTGTTCGGAATACTTTTGGCAATATTGTGTATGCTGCCATCCAAGCAACGTTATCATGGACGCCCCTGC
>NC_084743.1:16679325-16704325 GCF_033978785.1 Entelurus aequoreus
CCTGTTCTAAAAATAGCTCAAATAGCAGCACTTAGCAGTGAGCTGCCTCTATTTTTTAAATTGTATTTATTTACTAGCAAGCTGGTCTCGCTTTGCCCGACATTTTTAATTCTAAGAGAGACAAAACTCAAATAAAATTTGAAAATCCAAGAAAAAATTTTAAAGACTTGGTCTTCACTTGTTTAAATAAATGCATTATTTTTTTTACTTTGCTTCTTATAACTTTCAGAAAGACAATTTTAGAGAAAAAAATACAACCTTAAAAATGATTTTAGGATTTTTAACACATATACCTTTTTACCTTTTAAATTCCTTCCTCTTCTTTCCTGACAATTTAAATCAATGTTCAAGTAAAAACATTTTTTTTTATTGTAAAGAATAATAAATGCATTTTAATTTAATTCTTAATTTTAGCTTCTGTTTTTTCGACGAAGAATATTTGTGAAATATTTCTTCAAACTTATTATGATTAAAATTCAAAAAAAATATTCTGGCAAATCTAGAAAATCTGTAGAATCAAATTCAAATCTTATTTCAAAGTATTTTGAATTTCTTTCAAAAATGTTGTTCTGGAAAATCTATAAGAAATAATGATTTGTCTTTGTTAGAAATATAGCTTGGTCCAATTTGTTATATATTCTAACAAAGTGCAGATTGGATTTTAACCTATTTAAAACATGTCATCAAAATTCTAAAATTAATCTTAATCAGGAAAAATTACTAATGATGTTCCATAAATTATTTTTTTTATTTTTTCAAAAAAATTCGAATTAGCTACTTTTTCTCTTCTTTTTTTTTCGGTTGAATTTTGAATTTTAAAGAGTCGAAATTGAAGATAAACTATGTTTCAAAATTTAATTGTCATTTTTTTCGTGTTTTCTCCTCTTTTAAACCGTTCAATTAAGTGTAAATATCATTAATTATTAATAATAACATAGAGTTAAAGGTAAATTGAGCAAATTGGCTATTTCTGGCAATTTATTTAAGTGTGTATCAAACTGGTAGCCCTTCGCATTAATCAGTACCCAAGAAGTAGCTCTTGGTTTCAAAAAGGTTGGTGACCCCTGGAATATAGGAACATAAAACACTGTATTTCAATCAAGTAATTCTTTGTCTTACCACCACATGGAGCCCGGGTAAAGTTGTCAATTAAATTATGAGCAAATCTGTGACATTTGATCAAAAGTCCTTTAAAAAGGGTCAAAATAAAAACTAAACTGTAATGTTTGATATTTTTGTTCAGTACTGAAGTTTATTGAGAGAAATAGAGTGGAAAAAACAATAAATTTTAATGGCCATAATATACATGTTTTTATATTTTAAAGAGGACTGTAGAGGTTGCCCTCTAGTGGGTTCTGCAGACCACCACACACTGCCAGGAGAGCCCGGGATTCAGGGTATAACACTGTTTTATTTTCATATAATAGTGCCAGTCTTTAGCTTTCCAGCAAACTGTCTGTCTGCGTCGTGTGTCTCTCTCGCTCTCTCTGGCTCCCACCCCAGCAACAAAAACATGTCTCATACCGGCTGCTGCTAATGAAGGCGACAGGTGATTAGATAACAAGGTCCACCTGGGCCATCCACTCGCCTGTCGACCTATGAGGAGTTTGGTCTTTTTCTGATTTTATAAATGTTGAATACTCATGTTAAACAATGTCAAAGCATCAAATCGTACGATTCGTGCATTTTGGCGTGAGCTTGCACGCAGCTTTGGAGGCCTCTATTAGCGGCGTTTTGCAATCTGGCTACATCGCAGCGTCACTTCAAAGTGGACGTACTTATTTGGACATAAATTCAAGCTCCTCCCTCTCTGCTTGGCATGCGCATAATACCACTGAAGTGCAGTGACATAAATGCTGCTAAAAACCGCCTTCGTGGAATGGGCTTCCATGGCCGAGCAGCTGGATCTAAGCCATACATCACCAAGTCCAATGCAAAGCGTGGGATGCAGTGGTGTAACGTACGTCGCCACTGGACTCTAGAGCAGTGGAGACGCGTTCTCCAGAGTGATATATATATATATATATATATATATATATATACAGGTGTGTGTGTGTGTATATGTACAAACCCCGTTTCCATATGAGTTGGGAAATTGTGTTAGATGTAAATATAAACGGAATACAATGATTTGCAAATCCTTTTCAACCCATATTCAATTGAGTGCACTTCAAAGACAAGATATTTGATGTTCAAACTCATAAACTTTTTTTTTTTTTCCGCAAATAATAATTAACTTAGAATTTCACGGCTGCAACACGTGCCAAAGTAGCGACCAACTGTAGTTACTGACAGTGGGTTTCTGAAGTGTTCCTGAGCCCATGTGGCGATATCCTTTACACACTGATGTCGCTTGTTGATGCAGTACAGCCTGAGGGATGGAAGGCCACGGGCTTAGCTGCTTACGTGCAGTGATTTCTCCAGATTCTCTGAACCCTTTGATGATATTACGGAGCGTAGATGGTGAAATCCCTAAATTCCTTGCAATAGCTGGTTGAGAAAAGTTGTTCTTAAACCGTTCAATAATTTGCTCACGCATTTGTTGACAAAGTGGTGACCCTCGCCCCGTCCTTGTTTGTGAATGACTGAGCATTTCATGGAATCTACTTTTATACCCAATCATGGCACCCACCTGTTCCCAATTTGCCTGTTCACCTGTGGGATGTTCCAAATAAGTGTTTGATGAGCATTCCTCAACTTTATCAGTATTTATTGCCACCTTTCCCAACTTCTTTGTCACGTGTTGCTGGCATCAAATTCTAAAGTTAATGATTATTTGTTTATCAGTTTGAACATCAAATATGTTGTCTTTGTAGCATATTCAACTGAATACGGGTTGAAAATGAAAATGAATTGAAAATGAAAATGAATATGAAAATATGAAATATGAAAATATGAAATAAAATAAAATAAAATAAAATAAAATAAATAAAGAATATAAAAATAAAATAATATAAAATAAAATAAAATAAATAATATAAATAAATAATAATAGTAATAATAATAAAATAATAATAATATAATAAAAATAATAATAATAATAAATAATAGATAAAATAAAAATAAATATAAGAAATAAAATAAATAAATAAATAAATAAAATAAATAAATAAAATATGAAAAATATGAAATATGTTGTCTTTGTAGCATATTCAACTGAATATGGGTTGAAAATGAAAATGAATTGAAAATGAAAATGAATATGAAAATATGAAATATGAAAATATGAAATAAAATAAAATAAAATAAAATAAAATAAATAAAGAATATAAAAATAAAATAATATAAAATAAAATAAAATAAATAATATAAATAAATAATAATAATAATAATAAATAATAATAATAATAAAATAATAATAATATAATAAAAATAATAATAAAATAATAATAATATAATAAAAATAATAATAAAATAATAATAATAAATAATAATAGATAAAATAAAAATAAATATAAGAAATAAAATAAATAAATAAATAAATAAATAAATAAATAAATAAAATAAATAAATAAAATATGAAAAATATGAAATATGTTGTCTTTGTAGCATATTCAACTGAATATGGGTTGAAAATGAAAATGAATTGAAAATGAAAATGAATATGAAAATATGAAATATGAAAATATGAAATAAAATAAAATAAAATAAAATAAATAAAGAATATAAAAATAAAATAATATAAAATAAAATAAATAATATAAATAAATAATAATAATAATAATAAATAATAATACATAATAATAAAATAATAATAATATAATAAAAATAATAATAAAATAATAATAATAATAATAAATAATAGATAAAATAAAAATAAATATAAGAAATCAAATAAATGAATAAATTAATTAATTAATAAATAAATAAATAAATAAATAAAATATGAAAAATATAAAATATGTTGTCTTTGTAGCATATTCAACTGAATATGGGTTGAAAATGAAAATGAATTGAAAATGAAAATGAATTGAAAATGAATATGGGTTGAAAATGATTTGCAAATCATTGTATTCCGTTTATATTGACATCTAACACAATTTCCCAACTCATATGGAAACGGGGTTTGTATATGTATATGTATATGTATGTATGTATATGCAGGAAGTGCGTTCTTGAAGGTGCGCTCATCAGACTCGTGACACTTTGTGGATATTGTAACAAAAAAACGTCCATGCACCGTAAAAAAGATTTAAAATTGGATTCGGACCAGGAACATCCAAGTTTCTGGCCGGGCCGCTCTGCCACCTACATGTACACAAATAGACAGCCGGGCCCACGGCCAGATCATTCTAACCCAATGTGGCCCCCGGTCTCCATCCTGGCTGTAAGGTGGCAGCGCTACAAAACAGACATACAACGCGCTGATCTAATGGAATTGCTGCTTTACTGGAGCGATAACACCCGGGGAATTGGTGGCGGCGACGTACCCCCGATGTGACATCTCCTCTCACCGTGCACACCGCTGACGTCCGCACCGCCGTGGCAGACAAAAGTTTCCGTCCCAACTCGGCCGATGATCAGATTGCACGATGAAACGATAAACAAGTGGTGGACTCTGGAGCGGGGGGGGGGGGGGGGGCGTGGAAGGAGCGGATGAACCGATGGCCTTTTGCTTGTGTTCAACACGACCGCAGCCGTTGTCGCCGCGTCCCACGAGACACGAGTCAGCTGCCGGGGACTAATGTTAATTAGCGCCGGGCGACAGCGCAGCCTCCGCAGTGCGCCCGTGAAAAGGTCATTGTGCTAAATTTAAATGATTTCACACGTTTCACAATTTGGACTTTTCCTGCAGGAATTAGATGCCTACAGAAACCCGATGATCTCCGCTAGTGGCTCACAGCTGACGCTCATTTAGTGGATTCTCTTCACACGCTGAAATGGGGTCCTCGTGTGATTATTGTAACGAGTCATTTATTTTAGTACCACAAGGCAGCACAAGGGGAAGTGCACTTGTTTTGGAATTCCGCCTATCATTCACCAGCTTATGAGAGACAAGCACACACCTGTGTTTATTTTCTTGATGCATTCTAACTCGTAAATAAACGCTAGCAAGAGTCAGCTAACGACGGAGTTGAAAACACGAATACAATGTTGAAACAACATGGTTTTTGACGACGTTTAGTCAATGTTGGGTTCTGATGTTGATTTGACCATTGAATGTTGGTTAGTTTCTAACCAATATTCAACAACGCAAATACAAGGTTGAAACAACGTGCTTTTTAACGACGTTTAGTTATGACGTTGATTTGACCATTGAAATTTGGTCATTTTACGACACAAATACAATGTTGAAACATGCTTTTTGACGACGTTTAGTCAATGTTGGGTTGTGACGTTGATTTGACCATTAAAATTTGGTCATTTTACGACACAAATACAACGTTGAAACATGTTTTTTGACAACGTTAAGTCAATGTTGGGTTATGACGTGGATTTAACATTGAAATTTGGTCATTTTACAACACAAATACAACGTTGAAACATGCTTTTTGACGACGTTTAGTCAATGTTGGGTTCTGACGTTGATTTGACCATTGAAATTTGGTCATTTTACGACACAAATACAACATTGAAACATGCTTTTTGACGACGTTAAGTCAATGTTGGGTTCTGACGTTGATTTGACCATTGAAATTTGGTCATTTTACGACAGAAATACAACGTTCAAACATGCTTTTTGATGACGTTTAGTCAATGTTGGGTTCTGACGTTGATTTGACCATTGAAATTTGGTAATTTTCCAAACTATATTCAACAACACAAATACAACGTTGAAACATGCTTTTTGACGACGTTAAGTCAATGTTGGGTTGTGACGTGGATTTGACCATTGAAATTTGGTCATTTTACGACACAAATACAACGTTGAAACATGCTTTTTGACGACGTTTAGTCAATGTTGGGTTGTGACGTTGATTTGACCATTGAAATTTGGTCTTTTTCTACCCAATATTCAACAACACAAATAAAACGTTGAAACATGCTTTTTGACGACGTTTAGTCAATGTTGGGTTCTGACGTTGATTTGACCATTGAAATTTGGTCATTTTACGACACAAATACAACGTTGAAACATGTTTTTTGACGACGTTAAGTCAATGTTGGGTTATGACGTTGATTTAACATTGAAATTTGGTCATTTTACAACACATATACAACGTTGAAACATGCTTTTTGACAACGTTTAGTCAATGTTGGGTTGTGACGTTGATTTGACCATTGAAATTTGGTCATTTTACGACACAAATACAATGTTGAAACATGTTTTTTGACAACGTTAAGTCAATGTTGGGTTATGACGTGGATTTAACATTGAAATTTGGTCATTTTACAACACAAATACAATGTTGAAACATGCTTTTTGACGACGTTTAGTCAATGTTGGGTTGTGACGTTGATTTGACCATTGAAATTTGGTCATTTTACGACACAAATACAATGTTGAAACATGCTTTTTGACGACGTTTAGTCAATGTTGGGTTATGACGTGGATTTGACCATTGAAATTTGGTCATTTTACGACACAAATACAACGTTGAAACATGCTTTTTGACGACGTTTAGTCAATGTTGGGTTCTGACGTTGATTTGACCATTGAAATTTGGTCATTTTACGACACAAATACAATGTTGAAACATGCTTTTTGACGACGTTTAGTCAATGTTGGGTTGTGACGTTGATTTGACCATTGAAATTTGGTCATTTTACGACACAAATACAATGTTGAAACATGCTTTTTGAGGACGTTTAGTCAATGTTGGGTTGTGACGTTGATTTGACCATTGAAATTTTGTCATTTTACGACACAAATACAACGTTGAAACATGCTTTTTGACGACGTTAAGTCAATGTTGGGTTATGACGTGGATTTAACATTGAAATTTGGTCATTTTACAACACAAATACAATGTTGAAACATGCTTTTTGACGACGTTTAGTCAATGTTGGGTTGTGACGTTGATTTGACCATTGAAATTTGGTCATTTTCCGACAGAAATACAATGTTGAAACATGCTTTTTGACGACGTTTAGTCAATGTTGGGTTCTGACGTTGATTTGACCATTGAATTTTTGTCATTTTCTAACCAATATTCAACAACACAAATACAACGTGGAAACATGTTTTTTGACAACGTTTAGTCAATGTTTGGTTCTGACGTTGATTTGACCATTGAAATTTGGTAATTTTCTAACCAATATTCAACAAAACAAATGCAACGTTGAAACAACATGCTTATTGACTACGTTTAGTCAATGTTGGGTTCTGTTGTTGATTTGACCGTTGAAATTTGGTCATTTTCTAACCAATATTCAACAACACAAATACAATGTTGAAACATGTTTTTTGACAACATTTAGTCAATGTTGGGTTGTGACGTTGATTTGACCATTGAAATTTGGTAGTTTTCCAAACCATATTAAACAACATAAATACAACGTTGTAACATGCTTTTTGACAACGTTAAGTCAATGTTGGGTTATGACGTAGCTTTAACATTGAAATTTGGTCATTTTACAAAACAAATACAATGTTGAAACATGCTTTTTGACGACGTTTAGTCAATGTTGGGTTCTGACGTTGACCTGACCATTGAATTTTGGTCATTTTCTAACCAATATTCAACAACACAAATACAACGTTGAAACAACATGCTTTTTGACGACATTAAGTCAATGTTGGGTTATGACGTTGATTTAACCATTGAAATTTGGTCATTATACAACACAAATACAACATTGAAACAACATGCTTTTTGACAACGTTTAATCGATGTTGGGTTCTGACGTTGATTCAACCATTGAAATTTGGTTATTTTCTAACCAATATTCAACAACACAAATACAGCGTTGAAACAACATGCTTTTTGACAACGTTAAGTCAATATTGGGTTATGACGTCGATTTAACCATTGAAATTTGGTCATTTTACAATGCAAATACAACGTTGAAACAACAAGCTTTTTGATGACGTTTATTCAATGACAGGTTGTAATGTTGATTTGACCATTGAAATTTGGTCATTTTCCAAACCATATTCAACAACATAAATACGACGTTGAAACAACATGCTTTTGACGACATTTATTCAATGACAGGTTGTGACGTTGATTTGACCATTGAAATGTGGTCATTTTATAACCAATATTTAACAACACAAATACAACATTGAAACAACATGTTTTTTGACTACGTTTAGTCAATGTTGGGTTCTGAAGTTGATTTGACCATTGAAATTTGGACATTTTCCAAACCATTTTCCACAACATAAATACAACGTTGGAACAACGTGCTTTTTGACTACATCCAGTCAATGTTGTGTTATGACGATGATTTAACTATTGAAATGTGGTTATTTTACAACACAAATACAACGTTGAAACATGGTTTTTGACAATGTTTATTCAATGACAGGTTGTGACATTGATTTGACCTTCGAATTTTGGTAATTTTCTAACCAATATTCAACAACACAAATACAACGTTGAAACAGCATGCTTTTTGAAGACGTTTAGTCAATGTTGGGTCATGACGTTGATTTGACCATTGAAATTTGGTAATTTTCTAAACAATATTCAACAACACATATAGAACGTTGAAACATGCTTTTTGACAACGTTTAGTCAATGTTGGGTTATGACGTGGATTTGACCATTGAAATTTGGTCATTTTCTAACCAATATTCAACAACACAAACACAAGGTTGAAACAACATGCTTTTTGAAGACGTTTAGTCCAATGTTGGGTTATGACGTTGATTTAACCATGGAAATGTGGTCATTTTACGACACAAATACAACGTCGAAACAACATGCTTTTCGCAACGTTTATTCAATGTCAGGTTGTGACGTTGATTTGACCATTGAAATGTGGTCATTTCCCAACCAACGACGTGGATCCAACGTTAGACACCAACGTTGTTCCAATTTACAAATACTTTGCAACGTTGTTTCAAAGGACACGTACGTATAATCAACGTTGTATCAACGTCTTGATTGTTTAAGAAACACTGCTTTAAACAAGAAACCGTTAACCGCATACTATGAGACTGTAATGTTGGAGACTATAGGTACTGAAAGCATTTCCAATTATCGGGAAGGATGGCGGTCTGATGGTGTTAACATTGACAAGATTGTGTGGGATAAAAGAGGTCGTGATTCTTTTAGATGGACAACACCCTGCACTCGAGGTAGCTGTCCTGTCCAATAAAGCTGCATTTTGACCGGGCTTCATCCACTCAGGCCTTCCCAGATTGTCAGCGCTGACCTTGCTCCCAGGGTGTGCGATGTGATCCATGGTGACATTCTGGTGTGTCCCTCGGACTCTTAGTGCTGTGGGCCTCCACCTGGTCCCCCCCCCCCCCCCCCAGCTATCCTCCAGAGAATAAACTGGTCATTTCTCCTTTCCCGCCCGGCCCGAGGCCGGAGGAATAGCGGCTCTTCTCGGTCGAAGGGAGAAGTCGCATGTTTGTATGCGTCTGACGATGTCCCAATGCAATAAAACACGACTGTGAAAGGGTAAGGCAACATGATTGCACGGGAGGTGAATTTTCAAAATGAGGATCGATAAAATCACCAGCATTTTATATTTGATGTGAAAATGTGTTGTCAGGAGAATTGGGGGAGAAGGCGGTACAAAAAAGCAGACATGTAGACATGCAGAGATGCATTTTTTTGCTTCATTCCAGTGGTGGCTTTATCCTGCAGTGTGCTCAAACAACCACCAGGTGGCGTATGTGAGCAGATAGTACTGTTTCATCTCCTCTTTCGGACTTATCGCGTCTTCGAATCGAATCAAGGAAACGCCATTCGTCACACATTCTTGACTCTCTAGGTGAGGGATGAGGCAAAAACCCACAGTAAACAATGCGTGAATATATTTATTTGCAGTTACAAGCATCGATTTCTGCACCGAATCTTACCACATTCTTGTAATAATTAGCTACTTGGACAGAAAATGTTCTCTTCCGGACTTATCGCGTCTTCGAATCGAATCAAGGAAACGCCATTCGTCACGCATTCTTGACTCTCTAGGTGAGGGATGAGGAAAAAACCCACAGTAAACAACGCGTGGAGATATGTATTTGCAGTTAGGAGCATCGATTTCTGCACAGAATCCTCTTTTGGACTTATCGCGTCTTCAAATCAAATCAAGGAAACGCCATTCATCACGCATTCTTGACTCTCTAGGTGAGGGATGAGGAAAAAACCCACAATAAACATCGCATGGAGATATTTATTTGCAGTTAAGAGCATCGATTTCTGCTCTGAATCCTCTTTCGGACTTATCGCGTCTTCAAATCGAATCAAGAAAACGCCATTCGTCATGCATTCTTGACTCTCTAGGTGAGGGATGGGGCAAAAACTCACAGTAAACAATGTGTGGAGATATTTATTTGCAGTTAAGAGCATCGATTTCTGCACAGAATCTTATCACATTCTTGTAAGAATTAGCTTCTTGGACAGAACATTTTCTCTTCCGGACTTATCGCGTCTTCGAATCGAATCAAGGAAACGCCATTCGTCAAGCATTCTTGACTCTCTAGGTGAGATATGAGGCAAAAACCCACAGTAAACAACGCGTGGAGATATGTATTTGCAGTTAAGAGCATCGATTTCTGCACAGAATCCTCTTTCGGACTTATCGCGTCTTCGAATCGAATCAAGGAAACGCCATTCGTCACGCATTCTTGACTCTCTAGGTGAGGGATGAGGCAAAAACCCACAGTAAACAATGCGTGGAGATATTTATTTGCAGTTACGAGCATCGATTTCTGCACAGAATCTTACCACATTCTTGTAAGAATTAGCTTATTGGACAGGAAATGTTCTCTTTCGGACTTATCGCGTCTTCGAATCGAATCAAGGAAACGCCATTCGTCAAGCATTCTTGACTCTCTAGGTGAGGGATGAGGCAAAAACCCACAGTAAACAACGCGTGGAGATATTTATTTGCAGTTAGGAGCATCGATTTCTGCACAGAATCCTCTTTCGGACTTATCACGTCTTCGAATCGAATCAAGGAAACGCCATTCGTCACGCATTCTTGACTCTCTAGGTGAGGGATGAAGCAAACACCCACAATAAACAACACGTGGAGATATTTATTTGCAGTTAAGAGCATCGATTTCTGCACAGAATCCTTTTTCGGACTTATCGCGTCTTCGAATCGAATCAAGGAAACGCCATTCGTCACGCATTCTTGACTCTCTAGGTGAGGGATGAGGCAAAAACCCACAGTAAACAATGCGTGGAGACATTTATTTGCAGTTACGAGCATCGATTTCTGCACCGAATCTTACCACATTCTTTTAAGAATTAGCTTCTTGGACAGAACATTTTCTCTTTCGGACTTATCGCGTCTTCGAATCGAATCAAGGAAACGCCATTCGTCACGCATTCTTGACTCTCTAGGTGAGGGATGAGGCAAAAACACACAGTAAACAACGCGTGGAGATATGTATTTGCAGTTAGGAGCATCGATTTCTGCACAGAATCCTCTTTTGGACTTATCGCGTCTTCAAATCAAATCAAGGAAACACCATTCATCACGCATTCTTGACTCTCTAGGTGAGGGATGAGGAAAAAACCCACAATAAACATCGCATGGAGATATTTATTTGCAGTGAAGAGCATCGATTTCTGCACAGAATCCTCTTTCGGACTTATCGCGTCTTCAAATCGAATCAAGGAAACGCCATTCGTCAAGCATTCTTGACTCTCTAGGTCAGATATGAGGCAAAAACCCACAGTAAACAACGCGTGGAGATATGTATTTGCAGTTAAGAGCATCGATTTCTGCACAGAATCCTCTTTCGGACTTATCGCGTCTTCGAATCGAATCAAGGAAACGCCATTCGTCACGCATTCTTGACTCTCTAGGTGAGGGATGAGGCAAAAACCCACAGCAAACAATGCGTAGAGATATTTATTTGCAGTTACGAGCATCGATTTCTGCACAGAATCCTTTTTCGTACTTATCGCGTCTTCGAATCAAATCAAAGAAACACCATTTGTCATGCATTCTTGACTCTCTAGGTGAGGGATGAGGCAAAAACCCACAATAAACAACGCGTGGAGATATTTATTTGCAGTTAAGAGCATCGATTTCTGCACAGAATCTTACCACATTCTTGTAAGAATTAGCTTCATGGACAGGAAATGTTCTCTTTTGGACTTATCGCGTCTTCGAATCGAATCAAGGAAACACCATTCATCACGCATTCTTGACTCTGTAGGTGAGGGATGAGGCAAAAACCCACAGTAAACAACGCGTGGAGATATTTATTTGCAGTTAAGAGCATCGATTTCTGCACAGAATCTTACCACATTCTTGTAATAATTAGCTTCTTGGACAGAACATTTTCTCTTCCGGACTTATCGCGTCTTCGAATCGAATCAAGGAAACACCATTCATCACGCATTCTTGACTCTGTAGGTGAGGGATGAGGCAAAAACCCACAGTAAACAACGCGTGGAGATATGTATTTGCAGTTACGAGCATCGATTTCTGCACAGAATCCTCTTTCGGACTTATAACGTCTTCAAATCGAATCAAGGAAACGCCATTCGTCACGCATTCTTGACTCTCTAGGTGAGGGATGAGGCAAAAACCCATAGTAAACAATGCGTGGAGATATTTATTTGCAGTTACGAGCATCGATTTCTGCACAGAATCTTACCACATTCTTGTAAGAATTAGCTTCTTGGACAGCAAATGTTCTCTTTCGGACTTATCGCGTCTTCGAATCGAATCAAGGAAACGCCATTCGTCAAGCATTCTTGACTCTCTAGGTGAGGGATGAGGCAAAAACCCACAGTAAACAACGCGTGGAGATATTTATTTGCAGTTAGGAGCATCGATTTCTGCACAGAATCCTCTTTCGGACTTATCACGTCTTCGAATCGAATCAAGGAAACGCCATTCGTCACGCATTCTTGACTCTCTAGGTGAGGGATGAAGCAAACACCCACAATAAACAACACGTGGAGATATTTATTTGCAGTTAAGAGCATCGATTTCTGCACAGAATCCTTTTTCGTACTTATCGCGTCTTCGAATCAAATCAAAGAAACACCATTTGTCATGCATTCTTGACTCTCTAGGTGAGGGACGAGGCAAAAACCCACAGTAAACAATGGGTGGAGATATTTATTTGCAGTTAAGAGCATCGATTTCTGCACAGAATCTTACCACATTCTTGTAAGAATTAGCTTCTTGGACAGAAAATGTTCTCTTTCGGACTTATCGCGTCTTCGAATCGAATGAAGGAAACGCCATTTGTCACGCATTCTTGACTCTCTAGGTGAGGGATGAGGCAAAAACCCACACTAAACAACACATGGAGATATTTATTTGCAGTTAAGAGCATTGATTTTTGCACAGAATCCTCTTTCGGACTTATCGCGTCTTCGAATCGAATCAAGGAAACGCCATTTGTCACGCATTCTTGACTCTCTAGGTGAGTGATGAGGCAAAAACCCACAGTAAACAATGCATGGAGATATTTATTTGCAGTTAAGAGCATCGATTTCTGCACAGAATCTTATCCCATGCTTGTAAGAATTAGCTTCTTGGACAGGAAATGTTCTCTTTCCGATTTATCACGTCTTCGAATCGAATCAAGGAAACGGCATTCGTCACGCATTCTTGACCTTTTAGGTGAGGGATGAGGAAAAACCCACAGTAAACAACGCATGGAGATATGTATTTGCAGTTAGGAGCATCGATTTCTGCACAGAATCCTCTTTCGGACTAAACGCGTCTTCGAATCGAATCAAGGAAACGCCATTCGTCACGCATTCTTGACTCTCTAGGTGAGGGATGGGGCAAAAACTCACAGTAAACAATGCATGGACATATTTATTTGCAGTTAAGAGCATCGATTTCTGCACATAATCTTATCACATTCTTGTAATAATTAGCTTCTTGGACAGAACATTTTCTCTTTCGTAATTATCGCGTCTTCGAATCGAATCAAGGAAACGCCATTCGTCACGCATTCTTGACTCTCTAGTTGAGGGATGAGGCAAAAACCCACAGTACACAACGCGTGGAGATATGTATTTGCAGTTAGGAGCATCGATTTCTGTACAGAATCCTTTTTCGGACTTATCGCGTCTTCGAATCGAATCAAGGAAACGCCATTCGTCACGCATTCTTGACTCTCTAGGTGAGGGATGAGGCAAAAACCCACAATAAACAACGCGTGGAGATATTTATTTGCAGTTAAGAGCATCGATTTCTGCACAGCATCTTACCACATTCTTGTAAGAATTAGCTTCTTGGACAGAAAACATTCTCTTTCGGACATATCGCGTCGTCGAATCGCCGGCAAAATGGTTCGTCCGCCACTTCCAGTCGAATCTACCAACTATGAGCGGTACCGCCGGCTTATCACTTCCGATGGGTGCTGCAAATCGCGAGTTCAAATGTTTGCTTTCCTAATGTGTTCACGTTTAATATGTTTTTACAACTATTTTGGTTTTGACAGTGTCCGGTTCAAACACTGTTGACATTTATTAAACAAGACAAGAAGCAAAGAATCAAACAGAGACAGGATTCAATTTGGCTCAGTGAGGAGAAACGTGTACATCTGTACCCTTGTACAGTGTCATTACGCTCTGGCGAAAGATTGTAGGCCTCCTCTTTTATTCGGACTTTCCCTGATTACATGGCAAAAGTTGTTTCTAAGGGGCGGGGGTCATAAACAGCCATCGCCTTTGATTAAAACAGTTCAGTCTGGTCCCGCTTCCTCTTCGCCTTGTAGATCTCGGGTCAAGACAATATCTTTCTGTTGATTACAATAGAACACCTTCATGTTGCTTCCCATCCTACACGGTGGAGATTTACAAGCCTTCTGCTTGGTAGGATTAAAGACAGCTTTTGTCTTCTCGCCGGGAACTCATGGCAACACAAAGTTGTGTGATAACTTAGATACAATTATTCCGACAGACAGTACCACATCGAGATATGTTTTTATTGCTGATGAGAGTTTATTGATGTTTACATGTATCATAAAATTGCCCGTTTTGAACCCTGTTGAGGTGATTCTATGCCCAGTAGTGCATAAGTGTGTGTCTGTATAGTATTTCTCCAGCCGTGACATAAATGATGGTATTTCAAGAGGTGTGTATCCCCAAATACAACCTGCAGTAATCTCTACAATATTTACTTTTTCATCAAGATTCTCTTTTTGTTTTGCTTTTTTATTTTCCTGTTCCCTTCCTTTATGGGCATTTTTTTCTCTCATAACTACAGAGAGTTTTTCGTGTTCGCTGTTATTTTCAACAATAACAATCATAACCTTTTCCACGAAACTGAACCTTAATGGTTGGCTGTGGCCCGAATGAGGACATTTTGTCTTCTCTTCAGAGATATCTTTCATCTGTTTTTTTTTTTGTTGTTGTTTTTTTTGGAGGCAAAGTGTTTTTGAGGCATAGAGTGATTCCTCGTTTTTTTCCCCTATTATTCCGAAGAGAAATAAGCCCTTGTAAACACTTCAAAAATATAAACGCACAATACATTTTATAGAAAATAACCAGTTTCACATCCATTAAATATGAATATGAATTTATGAAATACATAAATTCATACCATAAATTCATGACTATGGGCTGCTACTTTTTTCCTACGCTTTGAACCCTGCGGCTTATAAAACAGCGCAGCTAATTTATGATTTTTTCTTCGCTGATGGCCATAATGTTGTTTGTGCTGTGTTTTTGTGCTTTGGTGCCATCTTTTAGACATGTGCCATTCTGTTTAACATGAGCTTTCAACCGGAAGTACAAAAGCCATTCCGTCTTCTAGCCGTCCATAGTCTTTCCACGCTTATGGATTCGTAATTCATCACTCCAAGCAATGTTTATAAGTTTTACAATACAACTAAAACAATTATTTCTTACCAAACCGCCCCATGTGTGATATCTGTAGGTGTGTTTTTATGCATATTTGTATGCGCGATCCTAATGTAATTAAGCTAGCCTCGTTAGCATTGGCTAATCTGCTTTTACAAGTGTCTGTGTTCGTGTTATTAACTTACAATGGCATTCTATTTGTTTTGTTTCAGTTTTGTAAATTCACCAAAACGTCACTGTGGAGTTATTGAGTCTGTTTAGCTGATTGGAGAGCTAGCTTCCGCAGCAAGTCGCACACACCATACACTCTCTTGGATTTTGTCACACTCCATTCTCTAGTTGATTACATTATTATTGTTTGTTATCACATATAAAGTGTATATATATAAAATAAATCATAGAGTTAACTACGCCCCCTTGTTGTTTGTGCCGTCAACTCTCCCCGTACATAACACAAAGTTTAGTAATCAGGTTGTGTTATGTGTGACCATGTGTTGACTTTCAGTGTTGGTTGCATTTTTTTTTTTTGCCATGAGTTGGGAAGGTTGTTTGGAACTTTTCTTACCTTCTGGTACCTGCTGATCTGTATTTGGGATCTGCATAAATCCTGAAAAATTGCACGTGTCCGCCTTTGTAACGCCGTAGTCGATACGCTTTTTCTTTATCTTCTTGTTATGGGACATTCATCCTCCGCTGTTGCCATTTCTAATATAAAGTAGTGTAAAGTTCTAACTTATATCTGTCAGTAAACTCGCCATGAAAGCGCTAAAACATACCGGTGTAGTGAGTTTACATTATTCACCCAAGGAACTTTAGTTATTAGAGAGTTCCGGTCGGACGGTTGTTGTTTCCGGATGAGGAGATGCTGCTCCGTTATTGATCGAAGTAAAGTCTGAATGTCATTAAAACAGTTAGCGCCATCTTTGGACACTTCTTCCACTCCCGTCCTTGCACGCTACACCGCTACAACAAAGATGACGGGGAGAAGACGCCGTCGGAGGTGAGCCACGTAAATAAGACCGCCCACAAAACGGCGCGTCCGGAAGCGACTGTCAAAAAGCGGCTTGAAGATGATCCGTAGAACATAATCTATGCAACATTTTGACCAAATTACTACCATTATATGTTATGTAGACCACAAGGAAGTATTTTACATGTAGAAAAAAAATATATGACTCCTTTAATGCGCCCTATAATCCGCCGCGCCTTTTGTATGAAAAAAGATCGAAAATAGACCATTGTGGAGAATGCATATATGTTTAAAGGCCTACTGAAATGAATTTTTTTTATTTAAACGGGGATAGCAGATCTATTCTATGTGTCATACTTGATCATTTCGCGATATTGCCATATTTTTGCTGAAAGGATTTAGTATAGAACAACGACGATAAAGATTGCAACTTTTGGTATCTGATAAAAAAAAGGCTTGCCCCTACCGGAAGTAGCGTGACGTAGTCAGTTGAACATATCCGCAAAGTTCCCTATTGTTTACAATGATGGCCGCATGAAGTGAGAGAGATTCGGACCGAGAAAGCGACAATTTCCCCATTAATTTGAGCGAGGATGAAAGATTTGTGGATGAGTAAAGTGCAAGTGAAGGACTAGTGGGGAGTTGAAGCTATTCAGATAGGGAAGATGCTGTGAGAGCCGAGGGTGACCTGATATTCAGCTGGGAATGACTACAACAGTAAATAAACACAAGACATATATATACTCTATTAGCCACAACACAACCAGGCTTATATTTAATATGCCACAAATTAATCCTGCATAAAAACACCTGCGTGTTTGTTATGCTAGCTCATAGCTCCTCTGCTAGCTCCTAGCTCCATAGAACACGCCAATACAATTCAAACACCTGATCAACACACACAATCACTCAGCCCAAAAGACCGTTCACCTAACCCAAGGTTCATAAAGCTTATATATTTAAAAAAAGTTACGTACATACGCAAAAAAAAGTTGCGCACATACGGTCAAGCGATCAAATGTTTAGAAGCCAAAGCTGCATACTCACAGTAGCACGTCTGCGTCTTTGTCATCCAAATCAAAGTAATCCTGGTAAGAGTCTGTGTTGTCCCAGTTCTCTACAGGCGTCTGTGTATCGAAGTCAAAAGTCCTCCTGGTTAGAGTCTCTGTTACCCGAGTTCTTCCATCTTGACTGCATCTTTCGGGAATGTAAACAAAGAAGCGCCGGCTGTGTACTGTTGTTGCTGACTACGTTCGAAAAATACGTCCATTTCGCACCGACAACTTTCTTCTTTGCTTGCTCGGCTTCCTTCTCCATAATGCAATGAACATGATTGCAACAGATTCACGAACACATATGTCCAGAATACTGTGGAATTATGAAATGAAAACAGAGCTTTTTCGTATTGGCTTCAATGTGGAAGGCATACCCGTGTTCGCCGGTCTACGTCACGTGCATACGTCATCCTCAGAGGCGTTTCGAACCGGAAGTTTAGCGGCAAATTTAAAATGTCACTTTATAAGTTAACCCGGCCGTATTGGCATGTGTTATAATGTTAAGATTTCATCATTGATATATAAACTATCAGACTGTGTGGTCGGTAGTAGTGGCTTTCAGTAGGCCTTTAAGAGTTATTTCTTTATTCATAGTCATGTTTGGAGCAGCTAGTATTTTTCCATGTATACTCTGTATACCAGTTTCTCTTTGTCTGCAGATGTCTGTGTAGTGTTTTAGGCATTGGAATGTGACAAAGATGCATCCCCCTCCTTATCTTATCAGTGTTGGGGAAGGGGGAGGCATTCCTTTCTTAGGGGGGACTGTTTTCCTATTCAAGAAGTAGTCTCTTTCCGTTTGAATGTTAGACCGATTCGAGAAGCCGGTATGACTGTATTGGTGATGGGCTGGTCTCCTGAAGCTTCAGTAAAACTTGATAATATTCCTATTCTGTCTTGATGGTCCTTCTTACTCAGCATATATGTCATCGAAACAACTTGGGATTGACCAGTGACTTTAAATCCCTGAGAGGTAGACTGTGTTATTATGTTAGTGCTTGACTGCAATACAGTACATGGGGGCGGCATAGCTCGGTCGGTAGAGTGGCCGTGCCAGCAACTAGAGGGTTCCAGGTTCGATTCCCGCTTCTGCCATCCCTGCCACCCACACTGGTTTAAATGTAACTTATATATTGGGTTTCACTATGTAAAAGCACTATATAAATATGATTCACTTCACTTCAGAACACAGCAGTCCAATGAGACATTTCACTCGACTAGTCCGCAGCCACTCGAGACAGCACGCTCGTGACAATGACGGATGTTCTGAACGCCACATGACGACTTCGGACGGACGGATTACATCGAAGCTGTAGCGTGAAGGCGGGTCATTTGGCAGACCTGGTCTAGATGACAGCAACGGATAAGTGGCCCCACAATCACATAAAAACACATTTCTATTGCCGTCAAAATGTGCATTAACTCTGCAAACAGAAGCCTTACCACGCGTTGAAAACAATACGTCAACAGCAGCTCATTTATAGACGACGCAGAGCTGATGGGTTCCACTTTGACAAATCGCCCTGACAAAAACGGAAGCAGCATTCTAGAAGCCCGTGTCTCGCTGCTTTCACGACCATGATCGCGTTCCATCAATCAATCAATCAATCAATGTTTATTTATATAGCCCTGAATCACGAGTGTCTCAATGGGCCGCACAAGCCACAACGACATCCTATGTAAAATCCAAAGATTAAATACAAATGTTAATTATAAATCGAAATGTTAAATCGGAAATTTTAATAGAAATGTTACATCAAAATTATACATAAAATATTGATTAAAAATCTAAATATTAGATATTAAATGTTACATTTCACTCTGAGATAGGCTCCAGCACCCCCCGCGGCCCCAAAAGGGACAAGCGGTAGGAAATGGATGGATGGATGGAGATTGAGGTTTAACATTGAAATGTAACATTTAGATTTCACATTTGAAATGTAACATTCAATATACAGATTCAATATTTAGATGTGTAATTAATATTTTATTTAACATTTCCATTTAAGATTTTGTTTTAACATGTAGATTTGTAATTAACATGTGTATTAAATCTTGAGATTTAACATGTGCATTCTCATGTAAAATTTAGATTTATATCTAACATTTTGTATTTAATCTTTAGATTTAACATGTCATTTTTTATTTAACATTTAGCGTCAACATTTTGATTCGACATTTATGTTTAGTTGTAAAATGTAATATTTAATGCCTCCCCTTCCTGCTTTTATACTTTTAAACTTGTTTTTAATAGTCTGCACACATTGTTGCACTTTGATATTTGTTGAAAATATAAAGTCCAATACAAATGCAGTTTGTTATTATTATTTAACATTTAGATTTGATATTTAGATTGAGGTTTAACATTTAAATGTAACATTTAGATTTCACATTTGAAATTTAACATTTAATATATAGATTCAATATTTAGATTTGTAATTAATATTTTATTTAACGTTTCCATTTAAAAATGTTATTTAACATGTATATTTATAATTCAAATGTGTATTTAATCTTTAAATTTAACATGTGCATTTTAATTTAATATTTAGATTTATATCTAACATTTGTATTTCATCTTTAGATTTAACATTTCATTTTTGATTTAAACATTTTTAAAAGTCAACATTTTGATTCAACATTTATGGTTAGGTGTAACATTTAATATTTTATGCCTCACCTTCCTATTTTTATACTTTTAAACGTGTTTTTCAATAGTCTGCACACATTGTTGCACTTTGAGATTTGTCGAAAATGTAAAGTCCAATATGAATACAGTTTATTATTATTATTTCACATTTAGATTTGATATTTAGATTGAGTTTTAACATTGAAATGTAACATTTAGATGTGAAATTTATAATTTAATATATAGATTCAATACATAGATTTGTAATTATTTTGTTACATAACATTTCCATTAAAAAATGTGATTTAACATATAAGATTTATAATTAACATGCGTATTTAATCTTTAAATTTAACTTGTGCATTCTCATTTACATTTAGATTTATATCTAACATTTGTATTTAATCTTTAGATGTAACATTTCAGTTTTGATTCAACATTTAGCGTCAACATTTATGTTTAGGTGTAACATTTAATATTTAATGCCTCACCTTCCTGCTTTTATATTTTTAAACTTGTTTTTAAGAGTCAGCACCCATTGTTGCACTTTGAGATTTGTCGAAAATGTAAAGTCCAATATAAATACAGTTTATTATTATTATTTAACATTTAGATTTGATATTTAGATTGAGGTTTAACATTGAAATGTAACATTTAGATTTCACATTTGAAATTTAACATTTAATATATAGATTCAATATTTAGATTTGTAATTAATATTTTATTTAACATTTCCATTTAAAAATGTTATTTAACATGTATATTTATAATTCAAATGTGTATTTAATCTTTAAATTTAACATGTGCATTTTAATTTAATATTTAGATTTATATCTAACATTTTTTATTTCATCTTTAGATTTAACATTTCATTTTTGATTTAAATTTTTTTTAAAGTCAACATTTTGATTCAACATTTATGTTTAGGTGTAACATTTAATATTTTATGCCTCACCTTCCTATTTTTATACTTTTAAACATGTTTTTTAATAGTCTGCACACATTGTTGCACTTTGAGGTTTGTCGAAAATGTAAAGTCCAATATGAATACAGTTTATTGTTATTATTTCACATTTAGATTTGATATTTAGATTGAGTTTTAACATTGAAATGTAACATTTAGATGTGAAATTTATCATTTAATATATAGATTCAATACTTAGATTTCTAATTATTTTGTTACATAACATTTCCATTAAAAAATGTGATTTAACATATAAGATTTATAATTAACATGTGTATTTAATCTTTAAATTTAACATGTGCATTCTCATTTAACATTTAGATTTATATCTAACATTTGTATTTAATCTTTAGATGTAACATTTCAGTTTAGATTCAACATTTAGCGTCAACATTTTGATTCAACATTTATACTCAACATTTATGTTTAGGTGTAACATTTAATATTTAATGCCTCACCTTCCTGCTTTTATATTTTTAAACTTGTTTTTAAGAGTCAGCACCCATGGTTGCACTTTGATATTTGTCGAAAATGTGAAGTCCAATATAAATACAGTTTATTATTATTATTTAACATTTAGATTTGATATTTAGATTGAGGTTTAACATTGAAATTTAACATTTGGATTTCACATTTGAAATTTAACATTTAACATATAGATTCAATATTTAGATTTGTATTTAATATTTTATTTAACATTTCCATTAAAAATGTTGATTTAACATGTGCATTCTCATTTAACATTTAGATTTATATCCAACATTTGTATTTAAACTTTAGATTTAACATTTCATTTTTGATATAAGATTTAGCGTCAACATTTTGATTCAACATTTATATTCAAGGTTTATATTTAGATGTATCATTTAATATTTAATGCCTCACCTTCTTGCTTTTATACATTTAAACTTGTTTTTAATCATTGAGATTTGTCGAAAATGTAAAGTGCAATATAAATACAATGTGTTTAACATTTAGTTTTGATATCTAGGTTGAGGTGTAACATTAAGATGTAACATTTTGATTAACCATTTTAAATTTAGATTTCACATTTGTATTTACCATTGAATTTCTACTTCCTAGAAAAGTGAGCTGAATATTCTAATTATATGATTCAGAAAGGCGCGACAAGGTGGTTAATATTTTGCACCCCATACAAGTGTAAGAAAACTACTGCTGGCCAGAAAGTTAAAAACCTTGGTCAGAGATGTGGCTGATTGTTAGGGCAGGGATGCCACCAGGGATTTAGGGTCGTGAGAAAAAATACTACCTTAGGCCCCACAAAAAAAACCAACCCAAATTGACCGATGTGCTAGTATTTTCTCGGGCCCCTGACAGTAATGCAGCGTTGGAATTCTCCTGGCTTCTCTCTTACGTCAGCCCTGATCCTGGGTGGAGATGGGAGAACGTTCCTGAAGGACAACTGATCCCTTGTACTGATCTGGCCTTTTTTTAAAGAAGACTTCTCTCGTTTGATGAATGTAAGAATGAGTCTGATCTGTATGCACTGGAAAAACGCACAATCTCACCAAGTGTATGTTTCTAGTCAAAATATCTGAAGACGACCGTAATAAGAGTCACAGTCTAAAAGTACTACTGTTGAGCACCGCACGTTTGTTATAAAACACAATACTAGTAAGTAGGGCTGTGAATCTTTGGGTGTCCCACGATTCGATTCAAAATCGATTCTTGGGGTCAAAATTCGATTCAGAATCGATTATTTATTTTTTTTCAATTCAACACGATTCTCGATTCAAAAACGATTTTTTTTTTTTTTTTTTTTTTTTTTTTTTTTTTTTTAATGAAAACAATACACAACAATACCATAATAATGCAATACAATTTCAAAACAAAACCCGACCCAGCAACATTCAGAATAGCAATAAACAGAGAAATTGAGAGCAATTGAGGACACACAAACATGACACGGAACACTCTAAAAGTAGTGAGACAAAAATGAATATTATCAACAACAGTATCAATATTAGTAATAATTTCAACATAGCAGTGATTAAAAATCCCTCACTGATGGGTCAGGTTTGGTTTTGGAATTGGATTGCATTGTTATGGTATTGCTGTGTATTGTTTTGTTGGATTGATAAATTTAAAAAAAATAAAATAAAAAAAAAAAAATAAATAATAAATAATAAAAATAAAAATAAAATCGATTTTTTTAAAAATGAGAATCGATTCTGAATCGCACAACGTGAGAATCGCGATTCAAATTTGAATAGATTTTTTTCCCACACCCCTACTAGTAAGTACAGCTTAATAATACGTTTTAATTTCAAGATCACTTTTAAATATGTCTTATTTCAAGAAATCCAAGACAAATTAGAGTATAAATATTGATGCAATCATTGTAATTAGGGATGTCCGATAATGGATTTTTGCCGATATCCAATATTCCGATATTGTCCAACTCTTTAATTACTGATACCGATATCAACCGATACCGATATCAACCGATATATACAGTCGTGGAATTAACACATTATTATGCCTAATTTGGACAACCAGGTATGGTGAAGATAAGGTACTTTAAAAAAAAAATTAATAAAATAAAATAAGATAAATAAATTAAAAACATTTTCTTGAATACAAAAGAAAGTAAAACAATATAAAAACAGTTACATTGAAACTAGTAATTAATGAAAATTAGTAAAATTAACTGTTAAAGGTTAGTACTATTAGTGGACCAGCAGCACGCACAATCATGTGTGCTTACGGACTGTATCCTTTGCAGACTGTATTGATATATATTGATATATAATGTAGGAACCAGAATATTAATAACAGAAATAAACAACCCTTTTGTGTGAATGAGTGTGAATGAGTGTAAAAAAAAAAAAAAAAAAAAAAAAAACGATACCGATAATAAAAAAAACGATACCGATAATTTCCGATATTACATTTTAACGCATCTCTAATTGTAATACTCTATCAAAGATCTTTGGGTAAATCTTTACCATAGATGGAGGTATCCGCTGATGTCACCAGTTGGAAAAACGCCACAAATTGGGCAAATTCAAAAAGGCTTGTTTGGAGGAAGTATGAAGGTCGTTTCATAAATTCCTCTGCCACGTCTCCGTGGTTTGACTTCACATTTCCAGGACGTATCCAGATCCCAAATACACAAAAACAGGTACCAGTAGGTAAGAAAAGTTGTTTTTCCATAATAGGTCCTGTTGCATCGACCAGTTCTTTCTCCCAGGGAATCTGAGTTGCTGGTCAATCCCAAGTTCTTTCGATGACATATATGCTGAGTAAGAAGGACCATCAAGACAGAATAGGAATATTATCAAGTTTTACTGACATTTCAGGAGATCAGCTTAACCAATACATTCATATCGGCTACTGACATTCAAACGGAAGAGCCAACTTCTTGCACACGAAGAAAACCCCCACCTCTCCCTCTCGCAACACTGATAAGGAAGAAGTGGGGGATGTATTCACATTCCGACACTAAACAGACCTCTGAAGACAAAGAGAAACTGGTAGAATATCCAAAGGAAAAGTACTAGCTGC
>NC_084743.1:16709325-16719325 GCF_033978785.1 Entelurus aequoreus
GATTATAATTCATTCTTCATCTAAACGGGAAGGTATAAACATCCTATCAGCATTCTAGTGGGAGCATTGTACAGTAGGAGATTGTTTTAGTATGTAATTTGTGACTGTAGCTCAGGGGTGTCCGAACAATAGCACAGCATTCACATATATGACACAATCCAAACAACCTTCCCTAGTCATGGTGCAAAAAAAAAAAAACTGCAACTAACATAAAGGTCTACACACATGGTCACACATAACACAGCCTGCTCACTGAACATTGTGGACATTTAAAAAAAACATCCGCGCACCACAACAAATTCAAAATTGGCTCAGTCGTTCTCAACCGAAATAGAAGAAAACGGAACTGGGTCTTCCGGGGGAAAAGTTTTTTTATTTGGAGTCGTCCCAAAATTGGACTGGAAATCGGTCATCTGTTGAAATAATCAGGCAAAAATATCAATCAATTTTGCAAAAGTTTGTGCTAAATTATAAATCCTACTTGTATAGTAGTTTTAACACTGCGTGAGGATTAGACTTAGACTTAGACGATTATAATTCATTCTTCATCTAAACGGGAAGGTATAAACATCCTATCAGCATTCTAGTGGGAGCATTGTACAGTAAGAGATTGTTTTAGTATGTAACTTGTGACTGTAGCTCAGGGGTGTCCGAACAATAGCACAGCATTCACATGTATGACACAATCCAAACAACCTTCCCTAGTCATGGTGCAAAAAAAAAAATGCAACTAACATAAAGGTCTACTACACACATGGTCACACATAACACAGCCTGCTCACTGATCATTGTGGATATTATGAAAAACATCCGAGCACCACAACAAATTCAAAATTTGCTCTGCCGTTCTCAAGTGAAGTAGAAGAAAACAGAACTGGCTCTGCTGGGTAAACGTTTTTTTTTTATTTGGTTACTTCCCAAAATTGGACTTGAAATCGCTCATCTCTTGAAATAATCAGGCAAAAATATCAATCAATTTTGCAAAAGTTTGTGCTAAATTATAAATCATACTTGTATAGTAGTTTTAACACTGCGTGAGGATTAGACTTAGACTTAGACTATTATAATTAAGTATTCATCTAAACGGGAAGGTATAAACATCCTATCAGCATTCTAGTATTATACAGTAAATGATTGTTTTATTATGTAACTTGTGACTGTAGCTCAGGGGTGTCCGAACAATAGCACAGCATTCACATATATGACACAATCCAAACAACCTTCTCTAGTCATGGTGCAAAAAAAAAATACTGCAATTAACATAAAGGTCTACACACATGGTCACACATAACACAGCCTGCTCACTGAACATTGTGGACATTTAAAAAAAACATCCGCGCACCACAACAAATTCAAAATTGGCTCAGTCGTTCTCAACCGAAATAGAAGAAAACGGAACTGGGTCTTCCGGGGGAAACGTTTTTTTTATTTGGAGTCGTCCCAAAATTGGACTTGAAATCGGTCATCTCTTGAAATAATCAGGCAAAAATATCAATCAATTTTGCAAAAGTTTGTGCTAAATTATAAATCATACTTGTATAGTAGTTTTAACACTGCGTGAGGATTAGACTTAGACTTAGACTATTATAATTAGTTCTTTATCTAAACGGGAAAGTATAAACATCCTATCAGCATTCTAGTGGGAGCATTGTACAGTAAGTGATAGTTTTAGTATGTAACTTGTGACTGTAGCTCAGGGGTGTCCGAACAATAGCACAGCATTCACATATATGACACAATCCAAACAACCTTCCCTAGTCATGGTGCAAAAAAAAAAAAAAAACTGCAACTAACATAAAGGTCTACACACATGGTCACACATAACACAGCCTGCTCACTGAACATTGTGGATATTATGAAAAACATCAGAGCACCGCGACAAATTCAAAATTTGCTCTGCCGTTCTCAGCTGAAGTAGAAGAAAACGGAACTGGGTCCGCCGGGGAATTTTTTTTTTTCTTGGTGTCGTCCCAAAATTGGACTTGAAATCGGTCATCTGTTGAAATAATCAAGCAAAAATATCAATCAAGTTTTTAAAAGTTTGTGCTAAAGTATAAATCATACTTGTATAGTAGTTTTAACACTGTGTGAGGATTATAATTAATTCTTCATCTAAACGGGAAGGTATGAACATCCTATCAGCATTCTAGTGGGAGCACTGTACAGTAAGTGATTGTTTTAGTATGTAACTTGTGACTGTAGCTCAGGGGTGTCCGAACAATAGCACAGCATTCACATACATGACACAATCCAAACAACCTTCCCTAGTCATGGTACAAAAAAAAAATGCAACTAACATAAAGTTCTACACACATGGTCACACATAACACAGCCTGCTCACTGAACATTGTGGATATTATGAAAAACATCAGAGCACCGCGACAAATTCAAAATTTGCTCTGCCGTTCTCAGCTGAAGTAGAAGAAAACGGAACTGGGTCTGCCGGAGAATTTTTTTTTTACTTGGTGTCGTCCCAAAATTGGACTTGAAATCGGTCATCTGTTGAAATAATCAAGCGAAAATATCAATCAAGTTTTTAAAAGTTTGTGCTAAAGTATAAATCATACTTGTATAGTAGTTTTAACACTGTGTGAGGATTATAATTAGTTTTTCATCTAAACGGGAAGGTATGAACATCCTATCAGCATTCTAGTGGGAGCATTGTACAGTAAGTGATTGTTTTAGTATGTAACTTGTGACTGTAGCTCAGGGGTGTCCGAACAATAGCACAGCATTCACATATATGACACAATCCAAACAACCTTCCCTAGTCATGGTGCAAAAAAAAAAAAACTGCAACTAACATAAAGGTCTACACACATGGTGTCAGGTTCAAACACTGGTGACTTCTATTAAACAAGACAAGAGGCAAAGAATCAAACATAGACAGAATTACATTTGGACTCAATATTGACGAGAAACATGGCGGCTGTACTCTCTGTACAGTCTTCAACCACGCTCTGCAACACAAGATTGCACTCCTCCTTCTTTATTTGACTTTCTCCCACCACCTGCCCACAGCTGCTTCCAAAGGGAAGTGGGTCGTAAACAGCGTTGCCTTCGGTTACCGAACGGTTCAAAAGAAGGGGTCGTAGAATAGTTTAAAAAAAGTTCCATAAAATAGTTTAAAGAGAGTTCCATAAAATAGTTCAAAAAGAGTTCGTAAAATACTTCAAAAAGAGTTCCTATGGAAGTTGGGCGGATCCTGCCATCTGTCCGCTTTGAAGTCACAGTGGAGTTTTACGAGCCTTCTTCCTCTTTGGTAGGCCTCAAAGACAGCCCCTGTCCTTTTGCCTGGAACTTATTTCATCACAAAGTTTTCTGTGATAACTTACAAACAATTATTCTAACACAAGGTCACACATAACACAACCTGCTCACTGAACATTGTGGATATGATGAAAAACATCCGAGCACCACAACAAATTCCAAATTTGCTCTGCCCTTCTCAACTGAAGTCCCCTCCAGGGTTTCTCATTGTCCCATTGGGTTGAGTTTTTTCTTGCCCTGATGTGGGATCTGAGCCGAGGATGTCGTCGTGGCTTGTGCAGCCCTTTGAGACATTCGTGATTTAGGGCTATATAAGTAAACATTGATTGATTGATACACACAAGATTAATAAAAGGAGAAATGATTGTCCTGGTTTATGAACACTGGTATTTTGCGTCACTCCCTGCCCGTGTCTTCTGGTCGTCATTCCGCGAACACTCTTGTCCCGACACCTAAATACGTTTGTCAGCAGGTAAGAACCGCGGCATTGCATCACGCACCCCCCCTCCCCCCTTCGCCCCCCCCAACCCTGCAAAGCATTAAATTAGCGTAGCATCCTCGTGTGTTCGCTGGCTGCGATAAGAGCCGGTGACCAAGAGTGCCGTGACATCCCATTGATCCAGAAAATTGCTGCAGAGCCAGCCTTGAAATTAGTTCAAATTGCTGAATCAGAAATGCTATCCAGGATTCCGGCGAGGCCAGCCAGGAACCTTCCCGCCTCTAATCCCTCGACTGATGCGAAAAGTTGTCGGGGGATCGTGTCGCCCGCCCGCCACAGTCGACGGGGGAATTTGGACTCGCCGTGACACAAGGAGACGGCGGGATTTGACTTGGATGGCACTTGTGGCTCCCGGGTGCAAATCACGCCGGCTTTAGGAAGCCCCCCCCCTTGCAATCTACCCTTGGCTTTGCGCTTTTCCGATTCAATTACACGCAAACTCTTCACTCCGTGACAATATCGTATCTGGAGCCCTCTCAGATGTGAGTTGAGCCATAAATCTGAGCTGGGATGGGAGAGAGAGGGGGCGGGGGTGGAGGGTTCCCGACAGTCGGATGCCTCGTTTCATCCCCCTTCGGAGACTCCTCGAATAGAACAAACGGCGGCGGATTGATGGAGCGAGGCAAGAGTGGCAAGTCTAAACAGCGCTAATGTGGAATAAGCCCCGTTAAGCGCCTCGCTGAAGCCAACACGGGATTGGAGGCAAATATGTTCAGTCATCACTGCAAGGGTTGAGAACCTTCAAGAACCACGTTCTGCAAACAGAACATACATACACACATACACCATGTTTTGTCTTACTTGGGATAGTGGCCGTGTCAGCAACACCGAGGGTTCCTGGTTCGATCCCCACTGATCTAAACGGGAAGGTATAAACATCCTATCAGCATTCTAGTATTGTACAGTAAGTGATTGTTTTAGTATGTAACTTGTGACTGTAGCTCGGGGGTGTCCGAGCAATAGCACAGCATTCACATATATGACACAATCCGAACAACCTTCCCTAGTCATGGTGCAACAAGAAAAAATGTAACTTACATAAGGGTCTACACCAGGGGTCACCAACCTTTTTGAAACCAAGAGCTACTTCTTGGGTAGTGATTAATGCGAAGGGCTACCAGTTTGATACACACTTAAATAAATTGCCAGAAATAGCCAATTTGCTCAATTTACCTTTAACTCTATGTTATTTTTAATAATTAATGATATTTACACTTAATTGAACGGTTTAAAAGAGGAGAAACCACGAAAAAAATTACAATTAAATTTTGAAACATAGTTTATCTTCAATTTCGACTCTTTAAAATTCAAAATTCAACCGAAAAAAAGAAGAGAAAAACTTCAAAAAAGAATTTATGGAACATCATTAGTAATTTTTCCTGATTAAGATTAATTTTAGAATTTTGATGACATGTTTTAAATAGGTTAAAATACAATCTACACTTTGTTAGAATATATAACAAATTGGACCAAGCTATATTTCTAACAAAGACAAATCATTAATTCTTCTAGATTTTCCAGAACAAACATTTTAAAATAAATTCAAAAGACTTTGAAATAAGATTTACATTTGATTCTACAGATTTTCTAGATTTGCCAGAATAATTTTTTTGAATTTTAATCATAATACGTTTGAAGAAATATTTCACAAATATTCGTCGTCGAAAAAACAGAAGCTAAAATGAAGAATTAAATTAAAATGTATTTATTATTCTTTACAATAAAAAAAATAAATTTACTTGAACATTGATTTAAATTGTCAGGAAAGAAAAGGAAGGAATTTAAAAGGTAAAAAGGTATATGTGTTTAAAAATCCTAAAATCATTTTTAAGGTTGTATTTTTTCTCTAAAATTGTCTTTCTGAAAGTTATAAGAAGCAAAGTAAAAAAATTAATGAATTTATTTAAACAAGTGAAGACCAAGTCTTTAAAATATTTTCTTGGATTTTCAAATTCTATTTGAGTTTTGTCTCTCTTAGAATTAAACATGTTGGGCAAAGCGAGACCAGCTTGCTAGTAAATAAATAAAATTAAAAAAATAGAGGCAGCTCACTGGTAAGTGCTGCTATTTGAGCTATTTTTAGAACAGGCCGGCGGGCTACTCATCTGGTCCTTACGGGCTACCTGGTGCCCGCGGGCACCACGTTGGTGACCCCTGGTCTACACACATGGTCACACATAACACAGCCTGCTCACTGAACATTGTGGATATTATGAAAAACATCCGAGCACCACAACAAATTCAAAATTTGCTTTGCCGTTCTCAACTGAAGTAGAAGACAACGGAAGTGGGTCTGCCGGGGAAAAGTTGTTTTATTTGGTGTCGTCCCAAAATTGGACTTGAAATCGGTCATCTGTTGAAATAATCAGGCAAAAATATCAATCAAGTTTGTAAAAGTTTGTGCTAAAGTATAAATCATACTTTTTTAAGTTTAAGTTTTAACACCGTGTGAGGACTAGATTTTGACTTAGACGATTATAATTAATTCTTCATCTAAATGGGAAGGTATAAATATCCTGTCAGCATTCTAGTGGGAGCATTGTACAGTAGGTGATTGTTTTATTATGTTCCTTGTGACTGTAGCTCAGGTGTGTCCAAACTATAGCACACTGTGTACCAACCTCGTCGCGTCCGTTGTGTCCTTGAGCAAGACACGTCACCCTTGCTCCTGATGGGCCGTGGTTAGGGCCTCGCATGGCCATCAGTGTGTGAATGTGTGTGTGAATGGGTGAATGTGGAAATAGTGTCAAAGCGCTTTAAGTACCTTGAAGGTAGAAACGTGCTATACAAGTGTGGAGGTTGCCCTCCAGTGGGTTCCACGGTCCACCAAACATTGCCACAAGAGCCCGGATCAGGGTTGCAACTATAATAATAATAATACTAATAATAGATGTTATTTGTAAAAAGCACTTTACATTGAGTAAACAACCTCAAAGTGCTACAGTGTATTAAAAAAATTTAAATTTAAAAGATAATAAAAAATTAAAAAATTAAAAAAATAGAACAACCAAATAACTAAAACTAATATGTATATATCTAAAAAAAAAAAAAAAAAAGAAGGCTTTTTTTTTTTTTAAAGTAGGGTTTTTAAGCCTTTTTTAAAAGCATCTACAGTCTGTGGTGCCCTCAGGTGGTCAGGGAGAGCGTTCCACAGACTGGGTGCAGAAAGCCCGGTCTCCCATTGTTCGTAGCTTTGTCCTCGGAGGTTAGCCTGTCCGGAGTGGAGGGGTCGTGTGGAGGATTTGGGGGTGAGTAGTTCTTTGAGGTTCAGGGGGGCATTTCCATGGAGGCACTGGTGGGTTAGTAGGGAGACTTTGAATTCAATCCTGAGTGGAACAGGAAGCCAGTGAAGGGATTTGAGAGTTGGTGTGATATTTCCGCACTCTCATCAGGATCCTAGCAGCACTATTCTGTATGTATTGCAGTTTCTGGATGTTCTTGCTTGGGATCCCGACAAGAAGTGCGCTGCAGTAGTCTACTACTAACTACTACTAACACTGTTTTATCTGCATAAATTCGCGCATGGGGTTTCGCTTTCCAGCAATCTGTCTGTTCGTGTCCGTGTCTCTCTCTCGCTCTCCCTCCAGCTCCAACACCCGTCTCTCATGCCGGCTGCTGCTAATGAAGGCGACAGGTGATTAGATCAGTGTTTTTCAACCACTGTGCCGCGGCACACTAGTGTACCGTGAGACATTGTCTGGTGTGCCGTGGGAGATTATGTAATTTCACCTAATTGTGTTAAAAAATATATTTTTTTACAAACCAGTAATTATAGTCTGCAAATGATGTGTTGTTGTTGACAGATTGCTGGACGACAGCAAAGACTTACAGCGTGTAGAGCCGCAGACGGCGTCCACAAAGTACATCCGTACATGACATGACAATGAACATCAAAATAGGAGCGCAAGACAAGAACAAAAACACCAAAAAAACTCCAAATAAGTCACGGCGTGATGTGACAGGTCATGACAGTACACCTACTTTGAGACAAGAGCTATAGTGAAGCATGGTTGGTTATGGTTTGAATATCCAACAATTGCGAGAATAACTTTTTATTGTCAATATTGGCTGCTGAGTTTAATTTTTTAATGTTTTCTGCTCGTGGTGTGCCTCGAAATTTTTTAAATGAAAAAAATGTGCCTTGGCTCAGAAAAGGTTGAAAAACACTGGATTAGATAACCAGGCCCGCCTGGGCCATCTACGCACCTGTCGCTGTCTTCGAGGCACACCCTGTTCCGCGGCAGGCCCGCGGGCCACGCCCCCCTCCACAACAAGTGTAACCCATTTACTTGTACTCCATTGCACCTTTTGTACATTGTTTTTTTGTAATTATGCTTATATTTGACCATTCTATTTTGTATCTTCCCAATTGTGTTTTATTTTACATATGTTCTCAACAAAAGAGGAGAAATATAACCTCAGTGGTGTTTTCGGTGTGGGGGTGGGGGCCCGAATAATACATTTAGTTCTTAAAACAAACTGGATCTCAAAGTGCTGCAAAGGAAAAACATTAAAAACAGCGTGGAGGAGACAAAATATACTCAACAAAAAGAAAAATACAAGGTTAAAAATCTAATTGATAATAATAAGTAATATTAAATGGGGCCGTAAACGAAATCTTGATTAGGGCCCCAAAAGCCGAGATTTTACCAAGTGATCCGTCCAGTGACCTTTCGCCCGAAGTCAGCTGCAGCCTAAAACCCCGCTGTACACTAACATCGGATCTGTGCAGTAGACCTGGTTGCTATGGTAACTACCAACGGAATGGGTTTCAAAGGTGGAAGGCTTTCTTCACAACTGTAATCAAAGAAGCCCCAGACACACTTTCCAGCCTGGATGCACTTGCTATGTTTACAAAAAATACTCACACTGAAATATTTCAACCAACTTTTTTACTATTATTAAGTCATAAAGATGGAGCCTGACCCTGAGGGAGCCATTCCTTTTTAAAGAGCCGTTCAATTGTGTTCGTTATTGAAGAAACAAACACTGGTAGCAGTTATAAGTTGGTCGGAATAACTTGCACCAATATTTATGTGTTTGTGGAAATTATTCAGAAATATTGACTATAATTTAACTTTTATTGTGTTTTCAGTGTATAACCGTGACATCACTATTTCAAATGTTCCCTCACTTAAAAAAACAACAACTTTGTAGCACAAGAGCATTTCAATAATACAGAAAAAAAAGTACTACCAAAATGTTTATGTGAATAAAAATTAGGACATGATACGAATGTGAATAGAAATTGTATTACCCTGCCGAGTGTGTGTTGACGCTTTATATTACGTATCTACATCAAAACATTGAACCAAAAAAGAGAATCAAATACTGTTTTGGTTCCTTTGACTCTGACTCGTTTTCTAGTCCGGTCGCAAGTCAAAATAAAAAAATTTAAAAAACTTCTCGCATCAGTGAATCAGTTCTCATCATCAGTGTTTGGAAAATCACTAAAAGAAAGTAATGAATTATAGTGACTCCTTACTTACCAAAAAAGTAATTGAATCACCAACAGAATTACTTTTTAATAAATGTAATTATTTGCCAGTAAAAATAATGAATTAGTTTCTGAAAAAAAATAATCTAATACCTGCCATATGCAGCTGAAAGACGTTTCATGAGAGCAGAGTGTGTGTGTGTGTCTTTTAAAAGGTGTTACCAGTTGCTGTCATGATCCGTGGTCCGGATCATGTTTCCGTTATGTTCTGTTAGTTTTACTCCAACAGTTCCTTGTTTTTGTGCACTCTTGTTTATTTTGGTTGTCATGGTGGCATTTGATTTTCACCTGCCGCTGGTGTTCGGACGCTCACCTGGCTCTAATCAAGAGACTATTTAAACCGCCTTTGCCAGTCAGTCTGTCTGGCGTCATTGCTCGTTTCAGGTCTGACTCTGTAGTTATGCTAGTTATTGGTTTCATGCCACAGTTTCATGTTGTTCTATGCCATAGTTTATGCTAGTTGTTTGCTTCACGCTATTGTCACGCAACCCTCTACGTAAGTCTTGTTTATTTCATGCCACAGTTTCATGTTGTTCTATGCCATAGTTTATGCTAGTTGTTTGCTTCACGCTATTGTCACGCAACCCTCTATGTAAGTCTTGTTTATTTCATGCCACAGTTTCATGTTGTTCTATGCCATAGTTTATGCTAGTTGTCTGCTTCACGCTATTGTCACGCAACCCTCTACGTAAGTCTTGTTTATTTCATGCCACAGTTTCATGTTGTTCTATGCC
>NC_084743.1:16724325-16726825 GCF_033978785.1 Entelurus aequoreus
ATCCATAGCATTTTTCCACTGCCTTGATTTGTTTGACATTATCGCTTCCTTGTAGGTTTGAGGAATGTCACATACTGCTCTGTAGCAAGAGTCCACGCATGTTACAAATTTGTCCATTGTATCCTCAGTCTCAAACTCCTGTAAGTGAACCGGCCTCCTCCTGGTTCGCGATGGGTTCCTTCTGTTTACAGTGTCAGTGACTCTACCCGGCTGTGTGCGTTCAGTCTGTTCAGGTAAAGTCTCAGAAACACCCTGTAAACCTTGATCTGGTACATTTTCAACCTTGTCATCATCAACACAAATTTCTCTTTCATTAACCCTGGGTTGTACATCACCATACCCCATGTATGACTCACATGTTTGTGTTTCTTTTTCTGTTGCATTTTTGGTTGTGAATTTTACCAATCTATGTTTCTGAACTTTCTCTTGTTCTGGGTAGTACACTAGGTAGGCTGGGCTGTTTTTATCGTAACCCACAAAAACACCCTGCTCACACCTAGAGTCTAGCTTGCCCTTGGCTTGTTGCTGGTAAGCATAGCACACTGATCCAAATTTTTGCATTTTGGAAATGTTTGGTTCTTTCCCTGCGAACAACTCGTATGGTGTTTTCTGTGTACGCCTAGAGTAGCATCTGTTCCGTACATAGGCCGCCGTCTGTACAGCGTAGTTCCACAGCTTATTTGGTAAGTTACTTTCTAGCAGTAAGCATCTGCCCATCTCATAAAGGGTTCTCCACCCTCTCTCGGCCGTGCCATTTTGGTGTGGTGAATAGGGTGCAGACGTTTCATGTCTAATCCTATTCCTTATTAACAGTGTCTGGAACTCTTTGCTTGTATACTCAGAACCATTATCTGATCTGATGCACCGAACCTCACCGTATGGTGCTACGTCAGCTAAAAACCGTTCTGTTGCGAGCACTGCATCACTTTTAGACCTTAGAAAGTACACCATCATGGTACCAGAATAGTCATCAGTAAATATTTGTGCATATTTGTGACCATCAATGCTAGGCGTTTGCATGGGACCGGCTAGGTCAGTGTGGACTAGTTCCAAGGGTTTCTTAGCCCTCCTGTCAGGCTCCTTGTTTCTCGTCTGGGTAAATTTTCCTTTTGTGCACACTTCACATAATTGTGCTGGTTTAGCCGCACTCCCTTTTATCTCCATGCCTCTCACTACACCTTGTAATTTTTGCACATCTTCATAATTACAATGGCCTAAAATTTCATGCCATGTTTGTACATCATGACACACTTTACATAGATCAATATCAGTTTGAACAGTAGGCAAGTAATACAGATTACCACTTTCGTGTATGTCAAACCTGCTACCGTCCCTTGTGACCATGCGATTGTCCCCTTTCTCGAAGGTGATCGTCGCTCCTCCATTTGTGGCACGCGCCACGGAAAATATGTCATGTGGATATGTGGGTATGTACAGAGCATCCCTCAGTTGTGCTCTGTGCTGTCGTCCAGCGCTGTCCTGCAGACAGATGGTCGCTGTTCCTCTTCTCTGTGCTATTCCACTGCATTTGGTTCCGTCTGCTAGCTCCACTGAATGAGAGTCAGGTTGAAACGTGTCATCGAAGCTTTTAAACTTTTCTATGTCATTCACAATATGTGATGTTGCTCCTCCGTCGACCATAATGCCTTTCATCTTCACGCTGCCTGGTGGTCTCTCATTCCTTGCGTCGTTTGCCTTGAAGAAATGGTCCTCTCGGTCGCTGTCTCGTTCCTCCACGACCTTTCTCGCGCCATCTCGTTCCCCCTTTTTCTTGCACAGCGACTCTTCGTGTGTGTTACTTTTGCAGTATCCACACCATACTTTTCTGGAACACTTTCTTGCTTTGTGCCCCTTTATTCCACATCTGTAGCACGTCACGTTGGCATCTTCATCTTTTCTATTGCCAGCTTGTGCCCTTGGTGGACCTCTGCCCTGTTTTACATGGGTCTTCATCACATTGTCTGTAGATTCTGTCTTCTTCATTTTCTCGCTCTCTTCATAAACTCTTAGTCTCCTTTTAAAGTCTGCAAATGTAACTGTATCTTCATTTTGTGTTACATGGACTGCTAGGGGCTTGAAGGATTCTGGTAGCCCATTTATCACCATGGCTACATTTAGTCCGTCACTCATGGTTTCACCAGCGTCTTTTAGGGCCATGATAATGTTCTCTGCTCTTATAATGTAGTCTGTAACATTCTCACCTTCTCCCATGTGTAGCTTGGTGAGTGATGTGTACAGATTGATGATCCTCGGCTTACTTTTTCCGGAGTAGTGTTCTCTCAGTATTTTCAGGGCTTGTCTGCCATCATCTGCAGCCTCGTGTCTTATTAAGGATAAGCTTTTGTCATCAATGAGTCTGATCAGTTCAGCATAACAGTCAGTATTCTTCCTCCTATGTTCAGCTTGAGCTTCTTCATTGCCAGATGGCGCATTCAGGATCGCCTCTTTTAATTTTAGAATGTGTAGATGACCTAAAAATCTTGTTTCCCACAGGTCATAT
>NC_084743.1:16736825-16744325 GCF_033978785.1 Entelurus aequoreus
GTGCAGCGATGCCAAAAACCAGACCAAAAAATGGTAAATTTGCAGCATATATTAATCTTGTTTTTGGTTCCGTACAACTTTGAATGATGGTGTAGTTCCATCCGCCATCAAGAATTACTTTTTTTTTTTTTTAAAGAGTTGCCAAAATGTGTGTTTATGTGTGCTCTTTATTTTTAACACAAGCGTAACAGACTTTGGACGAACAGGAAGTGATGCAGCTGAAACAAAATTTGAAATTGAGTCTTATTTTCCTCAAACAGTGATATGATGAAAGGGTTTATTCTCATAACTGTGTGAAGATGTACTATTATGGCTAACTATTACTGGCTCTTAATTAGTCATTATTAAGTACTTATTGATGCCTTATTCTGCATGGCCTTATTATACAACCAACCCTAACCCTAACCCTAACCCCCTAACCCTAACCCTAACCAAATAACTAAAAGAAGTCTTTGTTACTTAGAATATGTTCCCCTAGTGTCCAAAAAACTCTCAATTAAGTCTTTTTTACCTAGAATATGTTCCCCAAATGTCCAAATAACTCCTAATTAAGTATGTGTTACTTAGAATGTTCCCCTGGTGTCCAAATAACTTTCAATTAAGTATTTGTTACTTAGAATATGTTCTCCTAGTGTCCAAATAACTCTCAACTAAAGTCTTTGTTACTTAGAATATGTTCCCCTAGTGTCCAAATAACTTTCAATTAAGTCTTTGTTATTTAGAATATGTTCCCCTTGTGTCCAAATAACTCTCAGTTAAGTCTTTGTTACTTAGAATATGTTCCCCTAGTGTCCAAATAACTCTCAATTAAGTCTTTGTTACTTAGAATATGTTCCCCTAGTGTCCAAATAACTCTCAACTAAGTCTTTAATACTTAGAATATGTTCCCCTAGTGTCCAAATAACTCTCAATTAAGTCTTTGTTACTTAGAATATGTTCCCCTAGTGTCCAAATAACTCTCAATTAAGTCTTTGTTAGTTAGTATATGTTCCCCTTGTGTCCAAATAACTCTCAATTAAGTCTTTGTTACTTAGAATATGTTCCCCTAGTGTCCAAATAACTCTCAAATAAGTCTTTGTTACTTAGAATATGTTCCCCTAGTGTCCAAATAACTCTCAGTTAAGTCTTTGTTACTTAGAATATGTTCCCCTAGTGTCCAAATAACTCTCAATTAAGTCTTTGTTATTTAGAATGTGTTCCCCTTGTGTCCAAATAACTCTCAGTTAAGTCTTTGTTACTTAGAATATGTTCCCCTAGTGTCCAAATAACTCTCAATTAAGTCTTTGTTACTTAGAATATGTTCCCCTAGTGTCCAAATAACTCTCAACTAAGTCTTTAATACTTAGAATATGTTCCCCTAGTGTCCAAATAACTCTCAATTAAGTCTTTGTTACTTAGAATATGTTCCCCTAGTGTCCAAATAACTCTCAATTAAGTCTTTGTTAGTTAGTATATGTTCCCCTTGTGTCCAAATAACTCTCAATTAAGTCTTTGTTACTTAGAATATGTTCCCCTAGTGTCCAAATAACTCTCAAATAAGTCTTTGTTACTTAGAATATGTTCCCCTAGTGTCCAAATAACTCTCAATTAAGTCTTTGTTACTTAGAATATGTTCCCCTAGTGTCCAAATAACTCTCAATTAAGTCTTTGTTGCTTAGAATATGTTCCCCTAGTGTCCAAATAACTCTAAATTAAGTCTTTGTTACTTAGAATATGTTCCCCCAGTGTCCAAATAACTCTCGATTAAGTCTGTGTTACTTAGAATATGTTCCCCTAGTGTCCAAATAACTCTCAATTAAGTCTTTGTTACTTCGAATATGTTCCCCTAGTGTCCAAATAACTCTAAATTAAGTCTGTTACTTAGAATATGTTCCCCTAGTGTCCAAAAAACTCCCAATTAAGTCTTTGTTACTTAGAATATGTTCCCCTAGTGTCCAAATAACTCTCAATTGAGTCTTTGTTACTTAGTATATGTTCCCTTAGTGTCCAAATAACTCTCAATTAAGTCTTTGTTACTTAGAATATGTTCCCCTAGTGTCCAAATAACTCTCAATTAAGTCTTTGTTACTTAGTATATGTTTCCCTAGTGTCCAAATAACTCTAAATTAAGTCTTTGTGACTTAGAATATGTTCCCCTAGTGTCCAAATAACTCTCAATTAAGTCTTTGTTGCTTAGAATATGTTCCCCTAGTGTCCAAATAACTCTAAATTAAGTATTTGTTATTTAGAATATTTCCCCCATACTAAAGTGTTACTAAATTACCTTTACTAGTCGTGGTTTTTAGCTTGCATGCCTTGCATTGAGGCCAACGTTGTGTACAGCTCAGCAAGCAACAGTACAAAGTAGGATTAATGGAGGGTCCCTCACAACGTGTCTTGGTGTTTCATTCGTGTGTTTTTTTTTAAATAATGACCCTTCCAAAAAGGGGGGAAGTCGGTGTTCTGGAGGAAGACGTGCCTGCCAGGGCAATCCTTCAGCCTGGCTTCTACACAGCCCTTCCTGTGCATTGAGGCAACACCTTCCACATCAATACAAGGTGTCGATCCCCTTTGGGTAAGTTCACTTGATGGCTTCCCATCTCGCCCCGAGAGCCTGCGAAGATGCAAGGGCCATAAGGAAACAGACATCGATTTCTTCATTCCGACGCGCACACTGATGTACCGAGTGGAATGTTGAGCACAGTCGAGAGTTTACAGACAACAAATAAAAATGAAACCGCGGCGAAAAGTCAGAGGCCGTAAACTTTTCATTTTCCGCAGAGGGTGGCTTCAGTGTTTCCCAATGAACTGCTGCCAGACTCTGTTTTGAAAGGAAGACTCAAGCCGCCCGCTCTGCCAGCGACTGTGATTATGTGCTACCATCTGAGTGGAAACCGTAAAGCCTGATCTTTAAGTTGCATTTTACTGCCACGGACTCCGGTTTAAAAAGGTCTGCACACTTTGGGTACATTGACAAGACAGCTTGGAGAAACCAAGAGGTGGTTGTGGCTTGTGCAGCCCTTTGAGACACTCGTGATTTAGGGCTATATAAGTAAACATTGATTGATTGATTGAGAAAGACCGTTTAAAGAATGACGATAGTGTTTTTTTGTTTTTTGAATCATTTCTTGAACCTGGAAAAAGGCAGGGTGTGCCGGGGCCGGCTCCGAGATCGGCGACAGGTGCGTGGATGGCCCACCTGGCCGCGTTTGTCTAATCACCTGGCACTCCGTAAAAGGGCAGCAGCCGGGAAGGAGAGGAGAGTTGGAGTTGCTGGTGGGGAGAAAACCCGAGCACGAGCGAGAGCGAGACGGAGACGGAGACGAGAACGGAAGGCTGAAAAGCAACCGGAAGAACGAGTCTGTGACGAGAGGCGATTGCTGAAAAGCGGAGCAAGAATGATAAGTTTATCGAAAAATAAACAAAATCTTAAAACTGTCACGCCTGTCATGTCCGTTCTTGGTGGTCCGAAGAACCCGGAGGTGCAAGACCTCCACAATTTGGCACCCAACGTTGGGCATCCGCCTCGCTGCTGGCCACGCCCCCTCACAGATGGGTTCAAATTGCAACCTCTAGTTGGTGAAGAAACAAACGCGTTACAAACATACACCAGTGTTGTTTTGGTTGTGATATTTTCACCAGAAATATGCCGAACTATAAAGTGCGATGGTATACAAGCCGCAACTAGTACATTTTTTTCCAAATATTAGCCGCAGATATACGTTGTGAAATGTGTTATTTACGCGGAAAGATTTTTGTACATGTTTATTTACATACCTTAATTGTTTCCAAACGGTGTCTGTAACACCGCAGTAAAACGGCGGATAGAACAAAACAGAAGCCATCGTCACGGACCCACTAGCTGCGGAAGCTCGCTCTCCAATCAGCTAAACAGACTCAATAACTCCACGGTGACATTTTGGGGAATTTACTGAGGAATTTGTGAAACCGAAACAATACGAAAATAATGCCATTGTAAGTTAATAATACTAACACAGACACTCGCGAACGTGTTTGCATATTTTAGGTTAAAGTCAAATTACCCGTAATTCACACACTAGGTGTGGCGAAATTGTTCTCTGCATGTCACCCATCACCCTTGATCACCCCCTGGGAGGTGAGGGGAGCAGTGAGCAGCAGCGGTAGCCGCGCCCGACAATCATATTTGGTGATTTAACCCCCAATGCCACCCCTTGATGCTGAGTGTCAAGCAGGGAGGTAATGGGTCCCATTTTTATAGTCTTTGGTATGACTCGTTTGCTAATGCTGTTTAGCTGAGTGGAGATCTAGCTTCCGCAGCTAGTGGGTCCATGACCATGTCTTCTGTTTTGTTCGATCAGCCGTTTTACTGCCGTGTGACAGACACCGTTTGGAAACAATTAAGGTATGTAAATAAACATTTATAAAATCTTTGTGTAAATACCTCATTTCATAACGTATATATATGCGGTGTTGCTAATACAGTGAACATATTTTTTTCCCCTAAAATGTAATGGGTGCGGCTTAAATACCCGTATTTTTATTTGTATTTAGTTTATTATTTTGTATTTGTGTGTATTGAATTTACTGAGGAATTTGTGAAGCGGAAACAACACAAAAATAATACCATTGTAAGTTAATAATACTAACACAGACACTCGTGAAGGTGTTAGCATATTGGCTAATAATGTTTAGCGGAATGGAGAACTAGCTTCCGCAGCTAATGGGTCCGGTCCATGTCGATGACTTCTGTTTTGTTTGATCTGCCGTTTTACTGCCGTGTGACAAACAATGTTTGGAATCAATTAAGGTATGTAAATAAACATTTACAAAATCGTATATATATCTGTGGCTTATAGTCCGATGCGGCTAATACAGTGAACATATTTTTTCACCTAAAATTTAGTGGGTGCAGCTTAAATACCCGAATGTATTTATTTTATTTTATTTTTGTCCTGTCCAGCCACTCAGGCTCATCATATTGTTGATGAAGATAATCATATCTGCTCTACAGATATACTTTAGTGTTGGATATGTCTCTTGTTGCCTTATTTGTATTTATTTTAAGTAATATAGAAATGTATCAGAGCTGTTTATCTATTGTATAGAGGGATGTAGTTAATCATAGAACTGGCACTCTGTCAGGTTTAAGCACTGAACTTTAAATAGAACAAGAAGCAAGGAATCAGGCAGAGACAGAGTTCAATTTTGCTCATGAGGAGAACGCATGGAGCTGCACACTCAGTTACAGTCTCACCCTCTGAGGAACAGCCCACGCGCTCCTCTATTCATTCAGTTTAGGAGTTCCCTAGTTACATCGCTGAGGCTGCTTCTAAAGGGATGGGGTCACACATTATGCGAGCCGCTCGGTACGCACAATACGTGATTATTCAAAACGGAATGTGCTTGCGCCCTGTCTCTGCTTTGTCTGCCTGCTGTTGATATGCCTTATCTTCGTTGAGGTGCTGGTTCGTCCTTAGGCTGTTAGCAAGCTGAAAGACAGAAAACATCTGCGGCGAGGCCACTCCTCACATGCAGTGGAAGATAAAAAGTTGTGCGCCTTTGCACGAGAAGAAAAAGTACAGCTTGAGCACAATAGATAATAACTAGAGCAACGGCCTTTAAGCATAAGAGTTGTGTGATAACTTATATACAATTATTCTAACACACCCCATGTTATTAAAATAAGTACTGATTTTGAATCGAGAATCAAGAATCGGGAATCGATTCCGAATCGAATCGTTACCCCCAAGAATCGAATCCATTGGCGTCCATTGGCTTAGCCAATGGACTTTTTTTTTTTTTTTTTTTTTTTTTTTTTTTTTTTTTGTGCTTAGCCAATGGACTTTTTTTTTTTTTTTTTTTTTTTTTTTTTTTTTGTGCTTAGCCAATGGACTTTTTTTTTTTTCTTTTTTTTTTTGTTTTTGTTTTTGTTTTTTGTTTTGTTTTTTTGCTCCATGCTTTTTTAACCTGTAAAGCACTTTGGTGCAATCTAAAAAGTTGTTGAAAATGTGCTATATAAATAAAGTTGACTTGACTTGACTTGACTTGACTAGCCTTGTTAGTCATATATATATATATATATTATCACACAACTTTAGTAAGCTTAAAGTCTGTTGCTATAGTTATTAGCTATTGTGCTCAAGTTAGACTTTTGTATCTGTGCAAGGACAAAACTTCTTGTCTGAGGGGTGGCCTCAGCCGCAGGTGTCATCTTTGTTTTAGCCCGCTAACAGCCAAGGACTCCAAGGACCTCAACGAAGATAAGACGACAGCACGCAGACGAAGCAGAGACTTCAAGGACCTCAACGAAAATAAGCTGACAACACGCAGACGAAGCGGAGACAAGGCGAAATCACAAAGCCCCCAGCACATTCCGTCATGTATTGTGCGTACTGGACCTGCTTTGCATAATATATGTGCCGACTCCTTTTAGAGGCGGCCTCGGTGATGTTGACTGTGGAACTTCTGAATAAATAGAGGGACGCGGGAGCTGTACCTTAGAGCAGTGGATCAATTAGTACCGGGACGGAAGGGGAAAAAAAATTAAAATTAAAAAATTACAAAATTACAAAAAAAAATTGTAATTAAATCAACATAAAAAACACAAGACACACTTACAATTAGTGCACCTACATTATATATAAATATAGATAAATACATTCTGCAGGGATACAGTCCGTAAGCACACATGATTGTATTTTTTTATGACAAAAAAATAAAAATAAAATAAAAAAATATCCCCCCCCGGTCCATGGGACAAATTTTCAAGCGTTGACTGGTCCGCGGTTCCAAAAAGGTTGGGGACCACTGCCTTAGAGCGTAAGGCGAGACTGTGACTAAGTGTGCAGCTCCATGCGTTCTCCTCATGAGCTAAATTGAACTCTGTCTCTGCATGGTTCCTTGCTTCCTGTCTGATTAATAGATGTCATCAGTGTTTGAACCTGACAGCCTGTAGCAGACTTGTGAAGCTTTTGTCGTTGGAAATAACCTATTTATATTTTACAGACAATTTTCAATTGTCACGGTAACAAAAATAGGGAAAGGAACGCTTTTCAAGGGATGGTTGGCTGCCCTATTTTGCTAGCATGTATGCTAACATACAAAGAACCACCATCCAACTCAAATCGAGTTCAATATTTAAACAGTATGTGAGGGTTTCGAGGAAGGTTAGATAAATAATTAACTGATATGTTGAGTGTTTTAGTGCTTGATATCATGGCTCCATTCTGCAGAATTGGTCTTAGCGTCCGCTGAAATGGCTCGGAGACGTCTTGATGGAAACCATCTCAAGGTCAACTCAAAGGCTTTGTGCTTTGAAATGGATTTGACGGAGGTCCGTTCGCACGGAGCAAACGCGTGTTAAAAAATGCATGGCACATGATATTTCTTCACATTTTAAAGGAAAGGGGGAGAAAAAAACAACCCGGCTGTGACGGAGAAAAGATAAACATAGCTGATCCCTTTCTCAGAAATGACTTGAAACGACACAAGATGTGCACAAAACATTGACTAATAATAATAATAATAATGGATTTTATT
>NC_084743.1:16749325-16781825 GCF_033978785.1 Entelurus aequoreus
TAACACTTTAATGAGTAGGACCCTTTTGGATCCCCAGTAATTTTAGTGTGATTTGTTTTTAAGTGTCATTGCTCAAAAAATAATAATGAATTAAAATCAATGGTGTTATTGACCTTTTTAAGGCTCCAATTATTATATAATCTCAAATATTCCACTTGGAAATTTTATTGGGTGAAAATATTGCATATTTTGTGTTTTTTCCATAAAAAAACTGGGTTTTCTTTGACAAAAAGAGCACAATTTAAATCTTTAAAAACGTTATATTGACAGATAGACCTAATGTTGATCTAGAGATTTAAAACTTGAATAATAATAAAAATAATAATACTGAATAATGACACATTTTTAATATTTTTTTGACCCCGGGATCAAGCCTGAGTGGAGGCCTAAATGCATATTTTTTTATACATATATTGTATTGGTTTTTAAAATAAATGGCCCCCGCTTGCTTTGATTTTTCAGTGTGCGGCCCTCAGTGGAAAAAGTTTGGACACCCCTGGTTTAATGCATCCATCACTACAAAATTAGGCATAATAATGTGTTAATTCCACGACTATATATATCGGTATCGGTTGATATCGGAATCGGTAATTAAGAGTTGGAGAATATCAGAATATCAGGGTATCGGCAGAAAAAGCCATTATCGGACATCTCTAGTTAGCATACAATGTAATTTCAATTATAGTAATTGTGTATGTTTATGTATGTTACCATTACCACATCAATTGAATATAAGTTGTTTTTATTTACCATTTACACAACGTGCCAACTTCATTGGTGTTGTAAATTAAATGAAGGTAATATCGGTATTGGTAAAAAAAACACAAGGAGTTTTCTTTGTTGGCCGTCTGGGTAACACGCCGTCACGTGTTGTGAGGACAGCACAATTTTGTCAATACCGCTAAAGTCCGAATGAGAGAAAGACGAGATGCACGCCAACGTGGAGGAATTTAGGACGAGCTTCACACTGGTGCGCTCACGTCAAAGGTCACCCACCGTACATGCAAGTATCGCTGCTGTTGATACGTTGCGTAATAATAATTGGATATGTCACGGTCGCAATCGTTCCTAGGCAGTGCCTCGCTCGCCGTGGAAACGAGCGAGTCCATTCCCAGGAGACGAAATGCACGACGACAGTGTGGCGTGTCGCCGCGGGAAGCCTTCGATTATCGCCAGGCCCCGACTTCTTCAAATGCAAGTCAAAGCCCGGGGGAAACTGTCGCCGCGGTGAGGCCGGCGCCAAACTCCGTCTTGATCAACGCTGAGCTTTGTGTGAGAGATATCAAAAGTGGCCATTAGCGTCGTACGTAAATTAAATTCACAAGGGAGGCGAGCGTGTTATCGGCTTCTAAAGGCTCTGTGGAAGTTATCTTTTACCTTTGCTGGGAAATTGATCGTTTGAAAAAAAGTTTTACGACAGCATAAAATTGAAGCGCGGGGCCATATATATGCCAGGTATTGATAATAAGTCCATAAATTGGTACGGTAGTTCAGTTCATGTCTTGGAAGACCGGAGGATTGGAAATCCTTTCGAAAACTGCGTCCGGACTCGACACCACATCCCTTCATTTAATTTACAACACCAATGAAGTTGGCACGTTGTGTAAAAGGTAAATAGAAACAGAATACAATGATTCGCAAATCATTGTCAACCTATTTTCAATTGAATAGACTGCAAAGACGAGATACTCAACGTTCGAACTGGAAAACGTTGTTATTTTTTGGCAAATATTAGCTCATTTGGAATTTGAAAAAGTTGAGGAATGCTCATCAATCACTTATTTGGAACACCCCACAGGTGAACAGGCTAAGTGGAACAGGTGGGTGCCATGATTGGGTATAAAAGCAGCGTCCATGAAATGTTCGGTCATTCACAAAGGAGAATGGGGCGAGGGTCACCACTATGCCAGGTATTGATAATGAGTCCATAAATTGGTACGATAGTTCAGTTCATGTCTTGGAAGACCAGAGGGTTGGAAACCCTTTAGAAAACTGCTTCCAGGCTCGACACCACATCCCTTCATTTAATTTACAACACCAATGAAGTTGGCACGTCGTGTAAAAGGTAAATAAAAACAGAATACAATGATTTGCAAATCCTTTTCAACTTATATTCAATTGAATAGACTGCAAGGACAAGATACTCAACGTTCGAATTGGAAAACGTCGTTATTTTTTGCAAATATTAGCTCATTTGGAATTTGAAAAAGCTGAGGAATGCTCATCAAACACTTATTTGGGACACCCCACAGGTGAACAGGCTAATTGGGAACAGGTGGGTGCCATGATTGGGTATAAAAGCAGCGTCCATGAAATGCTCAGTCATTCACAAAGGAGAATGGGGCGAGGGTCACCACTATGCCAGGTATTGATAATAAGTCCATAAATTGGTACGGTAGTTCAGTTCATGTCTTGGAAGACCAGAGGGTTGGAAATCCTTTCGAAAACTGCTTCCGGGCTCGACACCACATCCCTTCATTGAATTTACAACACCAATGAAGTTGGCACGTCGTGTAAAAGGTCAATAAAAACAGAATACAATGATTTTCAAATCATTTTCAACTTATATTCAATTGAATAGACTGCAAAGACGAGATACTCAACGTTCGAACTGGAAAACGTTGTTATTTTTTGCAAATATTAGCTCATTTGGAATTTGAAAAAGCTGAGGAATGCTCATCAAACACTTATTTGGAACATCCCACAGGTGAACAGGCAAATTGGGAACAGGTGGGTGCCATGATTGGGTATAAAAGCAGCGTCCATGAAATGCTCAGTCATTCACAAAGGAGAATGGGGCGAGGGTCACCACTATGCCAGGTATTGATAATAAGTCCATAAATTGGTACGGTAGTTCAGTTCATGTCTTGGAAGACCGGAGGGTTGGAAATCCTTTCGAAAACTGCTTCCGGGCTCGACACCACATCCCTTCATTTAATTTACAACACCAATGAAGTTGGCACGTTGTGTAAATGGTAAATAAAAACAGAATACAATGATTTGCAAATCCCTTTCAACTTATATTCAATTGAATAGACTGCAAAGACGAGATACTTTACAGAATACAATGATTTGCAAATAACATCCCACAGGTGAACAGGTTAATTGGGAACAGGTGGGTGCCATGATTGGGTATAAAAGTAGCTCCCATGAAATGCTCAGTCATTCACAAACGAGAATGGGGCGAGGGTCACCACTTTGTCAACTAATGCGTGAGCAAATTGTCGAACAGTTTAAGAACAACATTTCTCAACCAGCTATTGCAAGGAATTTAGGGATTTCACCATCTACGGTCCGTAATATCATCAAAAGGTTCAGAGAATCTGGAGAAATCACTGCACGTAAGAGACAATGCCTGTGATCTTGGATCCCTCAGGCGGTACTGCATCAAAAATCGACGTCAGTGTGTAAAGGATATCACCACATGGGATCAGGAACACTTCAGAAAACCACTGTCAGTAACTACAGTTCGCCGCGACACCTGTAAGTGCAAGTTAAAACTCTACTATGCAAAGCCAAAGCCATTTATCAACAACACCCAGAAACGCCGCCAGCTTCGCTGGGCCCGAACTCATCTAAGATGGACTGATGCAAAGTGGAAAAGTGTTCCGTGGTCTGACGAGTCCACATTTCAAATGTTTTTTTTGTAAACTGTGGACGTGGTGTCCTCCGGACCAAGGAGGAAAAGAACCATCCAAGAACGGGAAATAATTCCTCCTGAAAAGCTTCAAAAAATTGGTCTCCTCAGTGCCCGGACTCAGAAACCTCCATCTGTGCTGTGCGGTCTCCCGGGTCTCGTTTGGTCCAACTCAAGTCCAGCAGCCAAACATCTGTGCAAGTGGAACGCTGCCACTCCACAGGGCCAAATCTTTGGACCACATCGGGTGTGCACCCACCCCCCCAGTTTAAAAAATCTGCCACTTTCTTTTGTCTATACCCTTCATTGACTTCTTTTGGTTTTGGTGTTGCAACAACAGATGAGTCGAAATAGTGGTGGAGAAACGCACGTAAAAAAGAAGAAGAAAAAAAGAAAGATGGCGGAAATGTCAAATTTGATGATGGAACAACAGCAGCAGGGTGTGTGTGTGTGTGTGTAGCAGTAGTGTGTGTGTGTGTGTGTGCATTTGCGTGTGTGTGTGTTCTTGTAATTCTACCCTTCTTGAGACATCAACAACGAAAGTACCTTCCATATGAGGAGGTGTGAACAAGTTATGACATAAATCATGGTCCCAATACAGAAACCATTGCATCTAATAGAGAATGTCTCATTAGCACCCCTGGTGGTGAAATCTATCAAAATGAGGGTGGTCTCAAAAAGGAGGGATTTTACAAATTGACTGTGTGTCGGTTTTAAAAGTGCTTCCCCTCTGGTCAACATATGAAATAACAAGTGTGTGTAAAAAAATTGAGATGCGCCCCCTTTGGCCAAAATTAATTTAAAAAATAAATAGATATGTATATAGAGACATACTGTAATAACTTAAAGTAAATAATGAAGATTAAAAAACAATTACAACCAAAAAATTCAAAACATTTTTTTTTACTGAAAGCAGTCTTTTTCTCACAATCTTTTTTTTTATAAAATTGGGAAAAATGTATCATATTCTTTGTGTTTCTGTAATGTTGCAATATTTTCTCGTAAAATTATAACATTTTATGTAAAATTATTACTCTTTAATGCAAAAAGGTGGCATTTGTCATGTAACATTTTGACATTTTTCACCAATTTGCCAATTATTTTGTGGTTCTTGTAAAATAGTGAAATTTTTTGAGTAAAATTATGACTTTTTTCATAATTTTGCCGAGTAAAGTTCCGATTATTATTATAATATTGCCAACATTTTAAAGTTTTCTGGTAAAATTGGGACGTTTCTCGAATAAACCTAGGACCCTTTTCATAAAATTGACAAAATTGTAAGCCTTTCTTGTAAAATTGCGACTGTTTTTGAGTAAAATTCCAACTTTTATCATAACATAGCGCAAATGTTCAATTTTTCTTGTAAAATTTTGACTTGCGTTGAGTAAAATGACGACTTTTATTATAACTGCCGAAATTCTAAGTTTTTTCTTGTAAACTAGTGACATTTTTTGAGTAAAATTCTGACTATTGACTTTTGTCATAATTTTCCCGAGTAAAATTGTGTGTGTGTGTGTGTGTTCTTGTATTTCTACACTTCTTGAGACATCAACAAGGAAAAGTACCTTCCATATGAGGAGGTGTGAACAAGTTAGGACATAAATCACGGTCCTAATACGGAAAACCATTGCATCTAATAGAGAATGTCTCATTTGCACCCCTGGTGGTGAAATCTATCAAAATGAGGGTGGTCCCAAAAAGGAGGGATTTTACAAATTGACTGTGTGTCGATTTTAAAAGTGCTCCCCCTCTGGTCAACATATGAAATAACAAGTGTGTGTAAAAAAATTGAGATGCGCCCCCTTTGGTCAAAATTAATTAAAAAAATAAATAGATATGTATATAGAGACATACTGTAATAACTTAAAGTAAATAATGAAGATTAAAAAACAATTACAAACAAAATATAAAAATTAACTAAAAGCAGTCTTTTTTTCACAATGTGTCGACTTTTTTCTTATAAATATGGGAACAATTTCTCATATTCTTCCTGTGTCTGTAATATTGCACAATTTTCTCGTAAAATGATTACTTTTTATGTAAAATCATTACTCTTTAATGCAAAATGGTGACATTTGTTGTATAAAATTCTGACATTTGTGTCAAAATTGCTCATTTTTCTGTTGTTCTACGTTCTAATTTTAAGCCTTTCTTGTAAAATTGCCACTGTTATTGAGTAAAACTACAACTTTGATCATAACATTGCGCAAACGTTAAGTTAAATTTGAACTTGCGTTGAGTATAATGACAACTTTTATTGTAACACTGCCAAAATTCAAAGTTTTTCTTGTGAAATTCCAACTCATTTTTCACAACAAGCTTTTTTTAATATTTGCATAGTTTGTATATGTTATCAATGTTGTATATACAAATCTTTATATATCCAGAAAGGGTGGTCCTAAAGAGGTAGGCATTTTTCTCAGGTCTCAAGAAGGTAACAAATACAAGAGTGTGTGTGTGTGTGTGTGTGTGTGTGTGTGTGTGTGTGTGTGTGTGTGTGTGTGTGTGTGTGTGTGTGTGTGTGTGTGTGTGTGTGTGTGTGTGTGTGTGTGTGTGTGTGTGTGTGTGTGTGTGTGTGTGTGTGTGTGTGTGTGTGTGTGTGTGTGTGGACATACACTTGATAAACCACCCTTTCTGTGAGGATCTTTTGACCTGTGAGGACATTTGCCTGGTCCTCACAACTACAGAAGTAAAATATTTTTTTTACTTTGTGTGTTTTGCATTCTGAAGTGAGGTTGCAACTAGGGATGTCCGATAAATGTTTTAAAATGTAATTATTGGTATCGTTTTTTTTATTATCGGTATCGTTTTTTTTTGGTTTTTTTTATTAAATCAACATAAAAAACACAAGATACACTTACAATTAGTGCACCAACCCCAAAAAAACTCCCTCCCCCATTTACACTCATTCACACAAAATACTTGTTTCTTTCTGTTATTAATATTCTGGTTCCTACATTATATATCAATATATATCAATACAGTCTGCAAGGGATACAGTCCGTAAGCACACATGATTGTGCGTGCTGCTGGTCCAGCAATAGTACTAACCTTTAACAGTTAATTTTACTCATTTTCATTAATTACTAGTTTCTATGTAACGGTTTTTATATTGTTTTACTTTTTTTTTTATTCAAGAAAATGTTTTTAATTTATTTATCTTATTTTTTTTTTTTTTTTTTAAAGTACCTTATCTTCACCATACCTGGTTGTCCAAATTAGGCATAATAATGTGTTAATTCCACGACTGTATATATCGGTTGATATCGGTATCGGTAATTAAAGAGTTGGACAATATCGGAATATCGGATATCGGCAAAAAGCCATTTTCGGACATCCCTAGTTGCAACTCTCTACTCCCATCTAGGGCTAGATATATATATTTTTCATCATTCTAGCTATAGTGGAAAGGGGGGCCCTCACAACCTACTAACCAAACGTGGGTCCACACAAAGTAGGCAAGACATGTATGTGTGTGTGTGTGTGTGTGTGTGTGTGTGTGTGTGTGTGTGTGTGTGTGTGTGTGTGTGTGTGTGTGTGTGTGTGTGTGTGTGTGTGTGTGTGTGTGTGTGTGTGTGTGTGTGTGTGTGTGTGTGTTTGAATGATCTTTTGTGTTATAAGTGTAACACATTTTGCGTTGATACTACATGACAGATTATTACACTTTGCAGAAACACGGTCATTAATCTTGTCAAATTCCAATTATTGTGGCCAGGTAAAAAAAAATTTAAGACATCTTTATTTATTTTTTTGTTAAATTGTATGCCCTTGAATGTATGAGCAGGGACTGTGATGAGACCAGATAGCTGCCAATTAACCATCAGCCAAACTGCCCCTTTTTTTTTGCATTCAGCTCAGTTCTTTGAAATGTGCCTTGGTCTTTTTTTTTAAGCAAAACCTTAATCAGACTTGTTTGCTTGGATGATTTATGTACCACAAAGAGCCGGAATCCCGATGCTCATAAATGTTACATGCTTTCCAGGCACATGTCGTCTCAGTGTTCAGGAGCATGTTAGCGTGTGCACTTCTTGCACCATCTTGTGAATAAAGCGAGGGTTGCATGCCAGCGGACCTCTCAGGACGGATGAGACGTATACCAATCCCCATCAGATGTATTCTTTGAAAAAAAGAGCAAACCTTAAGACAATTATGAACAAATCGGGTTGATAAAAACAGAATACAATGATTTGCAAGTCCTTTTCAACTTATATTCAATTGAATAGACTGCTAAAACAAGATATTTAATGTTCCAACTGAGAAATTTTTTTTTTTCAAATAATTATTAACTTAGAATTTAATGGCAACATTGTCTTGCTGAAATAAGCAGGGGCGTCCATGATAACATTGCTTGGATGGCAACATATGTTGCTCCAAAACCTGTATGTGCCTTTCAGCGTTAATGGCGCCTTCACAGATGTGTAAGTTACCCATGCCTTGGGTACGAATACACCCCCATACCATCACAGATGCTGGCTTTTCAACTCTGCGCCTAGAACAATCCGGATAGTTATTTTCCTCTTTGTTCCGGAGGACACGACGTCCTCAGTTTCCAAAAACAATTTGAAATGTGGACTCGTCAGGCCACAGAACACTTTTCCACTTGGCGTCAGTCCATTTTAGACAAGCTCGGGCCCAGGGAAGCCGGCTGCGTTTCTGGGTGTTGTTGATAAATGGCTTTCGCTTCGCATAGTAGAGTTTTAACTTGCACTTACAGATGTAGTGAAGAAGTGCAGTTACTGACAGTGGTTTTCTGAAGTGTTCCTGAGCCCATGTGGTGATATCCTTTACACACTGGTGTCGCTTTTTGATGCAGTACCGCCTGAGGGATCGATGGTCCATAAAATCATCGCTTACGTGCAGAGATTTCTCCAGATTCTCTGAACCTTTTGATGATATTATGGACCGTAGATGGTGAAATCCCTAAATTCTTTGAAATAACTTGTTGAGAAATGTTGTTCTTATCCTGCTCGACAATTTGCTCACGCATTTGTTGACAAAGTGGTGACCCTCGCCCCGTCCTTGTTTGTGAATGACTGAGCATTTCACGGAAGCTGCTTTTATACCCAATCATGGCACCCACCTGTTCCCAATTAGCCTGTTCGCCTGTGGGGTGTTCCAAATAAGTGTTTGATGATGTTTAAAGCCCCACTTAAGAACTTTCAGTTTTGGTTGATTTCGGTTATCTTATATGTGACTGCCATCTACGAGTCACACTTATCATTACACCATGTACCAAATAAAATAGCTTTGAGGTTGGTAAGCACAACCAAAATTATTCTGTACATTAGGCGAACTGTCGAGTTTTGAGAAAATAAAAGGATTTTAAGTGCGCCTTTCAGCCCGAAAAATACGGTAATATTTATCAAGACACATAAAAGTACTGCTCAGGTGTACTGGAGAGGAGGCTACGCCGGATAGTCGAACCTTGGATTCAGGACGAACAGTGTGGTCTTCGTCCTGGTCCGGGAACTGTGGACCAGCTCTATACTCTCGGCAGGGTCCTTGAGGGTGCATGGGAGTTTGCCCAACCAGTCTACATGTGTTTTGTGGACTTGGAGAAGGCATTCGACCGTGTCCCTCGGGAAGTCCTGTGGGGAGTGCTCAGAGAGTATGGGGTATCGGACTGTCTGATTGTGGCGGTCCGCTCCCTGTATGATCAGTGTCAGAGCTTGGTCCGCATTGCCGGCAGTAAGTCGGACACGTTTCCAGTGAGGGTTGGACTCCGCCAAGGCTGCCCTTTGTCACCGATTCTGTTCATAACTTTTACGGACAGAATCTCTAGGCGTAGTCAGGGCGTTGAGGGGATCCGGTTTGGTGGCTGCAGGATTAGGTCTCTGCTTTTTGCTGATGATGTGGTCCTGGTGGCTTCATCTGGCCAGGATCTTCAGCTCTCACTGAGGGAAGAGTGGATCGTGAGGTTGACAGGCGGTCTTCAGTAATGCGGACGCTGTATCGATCCGTTGTGGTGAAGAAGGAGCTGAGCCGGAAGGCAAAGCTCTCAATTTACCGGTCGATCTACGTTCCCATCCTCACCTATGGTCATGAGCTTTGGGTTATGACCGAAAGGACCAGATCACGGGTACAAGCGGCCAAAATGAGTTTCCTCCCTTAGAGATAGAGTGAGAAGTTCTGTCATCCGGGAGGAGCTCAGAGTAAAGCTGCTGCTCCTCCGCATCGAGAGGAGCTAGATGAGGTGGTTCGGGCATCTGGTCAGGATGCCACCCGAACACCTCCCTAGGGAGGTGTTTAGGGCACGTCCCTCCGGTAGGAGGCCACGGGGAAGACCCAGGACACGTTGGGAAGACTATGTCTCCCGGCTGGCCTGGGAACGCCTCGGGATTCCCCGGGAAGAGCTGGACGATGTGTCTTGGGAGAGGAAAGTCTGGGTTTCCCTACTTAGGCTGCAACCCCTGCGACCTGACCGCGGATAAGCGGAAGAAGATGGATGGATGGATGGATGGATAAAAATACCGAAAACGGTTCAAATGTAAAAGGTACCATCGCTACTTGTGTATGGCGATACTCACACCGAGCCATTGATTGATATGCAAAACACAAGAGCGTCTTGCAGACAGCATTTATGTATCTCTCACGTCCCTGAAGTCTCTCCATATTTCCTACTGATATTAATATTAAGCACAGAGGGTTTGGGAGAGAAGTTTCATCCGTATTTAGGCACGACGTGGCCCTCGTCCAACATAAATATTTCCGCTCAAGCTTAGTTGTGAAAAGCAGAACAATCAAAGGGTGTTGGTTCTGGTAAATAGAAATGAAATAGGGTCCTCTATAGTGGTCTCCTCAGCCAGGGGGGTTTTGAAATACCGCTGTTGCAAGAGTGGGAGAGGAGCTATGAGTGATTGCCAGCCTGGGAAATGAAATCCCGTATAAATGACGGAGGTACCTTGATTAAACAGGCGCATGAAAATGACCGACGACAAAGAAAGTCCGCAGGTAGACAAGCGCATAAAGCAGGAATATTCAGCTGCGGGTTTCTCCCCGCCGCTTATCTCCTGACGGATTGATCAAAAGAGAGGGCAAGTTGAGGTGAAGCGGGGGGAAAAAGCAAAAAGGTATGGTAATGTGTTCTCGACTATCTTTAGAGGCGTTTGTTGAAACATCCAGAGTCTGTGTACCGCGCCGACACCTCTTCATGGCCCGGAGCCGCGGTGACGAATAAATAGTTATAAACTCAACCTGAAACGTCGTAGATGGGAAATGATGAGGGCCTACTAGAACACGCTGGCTTTTATAGGCGCTGCCTGAGGAGCCGCTGGAAAATACGGTATAAAAGTATTGGAGCACTCTGTGTGTTCCTCCCACAAAAAAAAAAAAGATATATAGCGTATTTTCCGGGCTATTGAGCACACCGGTATATAAGCCTCACCCACCAAATTTTTGGGAGAAATAAATATCTTTACACATATCAGCCACACTAATGTATACTGGTCCTAGGGTTGTCCCAATACCAATATTTTTGTCCCAGTACCAAAAATGTATTTCGATACCTTTTAAAAATTAAGGGGACCACAACAAAATTGCATTATTGGTTTAATTTTAACTGAAAATGTTGTGATACATTAAACATACAGTTCTTATTTCAATCAAAGAACAATGTTGTTCTTAAATAAATTAATGAACATACTAGGGCAGGGGTCACCAACCTTTTTGAAAGCAAGAGCTACTTCTTGGGTACTGATTAATGCGAAGGGCTACCAGTTTGATACACACTTAAATAAATTGCCAGAAATAGCCAATTTGCTCAATTTACCTTTAACTCTGTTATTATTAATAATTAATGATATTTACACTTAATTGAACGGTTTAAAAGAGGAGAAAACACGAAAAAAAAATGACAATTAAATTTTGAAACATAGTTTATCTTCAATTTCGACTCTTTAAAATTCAAAATTCAACCGAAAAAAAGAAGAGAAAAACTAAAAAAAGAATTTATGGAACATCATTAGTAATTTTTCCTGATTAAGATAATTTTAGAATTTTGATTAAATAGGTTAAAATCCAATCTACACTTTGTTAGAATATATAACAAATTGGACCAAGCTATATTTCTAACAAAGACAAATCATTATTTATTCTAGATTTTCCAGAACAAAATTTTTAAAAGAAATTCAAAAGACTTTGAAATAAGATTCAAATTTGATTCTACAGATTTTCTAGATTTGCCAGAATAATTTTTTTGAATTTTAATCATAATAAGTTTGAAGAAATATTTCACAAATATTCTTCGTCGAAAAAACAGAAGCTAAAATGAAGAATTAAATTAAAATGTATTTATTATTCTTTACAATAAAAAAAATACATTTACTTGAACATTGATTTAAATTGTCAGGAAAGAAAAGGAAGGAATTTAAAAGGTAAAAAGGTACATGTGTTTAAAAATCCTAAAATCATTTTTAAGGTTGTATTTTTTCTCTAAAATTGTCCTTCTGAAAGTTATAAGAAGCAAAGTAAAAATATTAATTTATTTATTTAAACAAGTGATGACCAAGTCTTTAAAATATTTTCTTGGATTTTCAAATTCTATTTGAGTTTTGTCTCTCTTAGAATTAAAAATGTCGGGCAAAGCGAGACCAGCTTGCTAGTAAATAAATAAAATTTTAAAAATAGAGGCAGCTCACTGGTAAGTGCTGCTATTTGAGCTATTTTTAGAACAGGCCGGCGGGCTACTCATCTGGTCCTTACGGTCTACCTGGTGCCCGCGGGCACCGCGTTGGTGACCCCTGTACTAGACAACTTGTCTTTTAGTAGTAAGTAAGCAAACAAAGACTCCTAATTAGTCTGCTGACATATGCAGTAACATATTGTGTCATTTCCCATTTAATTATTGTGTCATGATTATCAGAGACACACAGTAAAAAATTGATTACTAATCTACTTGTTCATTTACCGTATTTTCCGGACCATAGGGCGCACAGGATTATAAGGCGCACTGCCGATGGATGGTCTATTTTTTATCTTTTTTCATATACAGTATAAGACGCACCGGATTATAAGGCGCATTTAAGGAGTCATATTATTGTGTTATTTCTAAATGTAAAAGACTTCCTTGTGGTCTACATAACATGTAATGGTGGTTCTTTGGTCAAAATGTTGCATAGATGATGTTTTACAGATCATCTTCAAGCCGCTTTCTGACAGTCGCTTCCAAATGCGCCGTTTTGTGGGCGGTCTTATTTACGTGGCTCACCTTCGGCAGCGTCTTCTCCCCGTCATCTTTGTTGTACCGGTGTAGCGTGCAAGGACGGTAGCATCTCCTCATCCGGAAACAACAACAATGTGTCCCGTGAAAAACCGTCCGACCGGAACTCTCTAATAACTGAAGTTCCTTGGGTGAATAATGTAAACTCACTACACCGGTATGTTTTAGCGCTTTCATGGCGAGTTTACTGACAGATATAAGTGAGAACTTTACACTACTTTATATTAGAAATGGCAACAGCGGAGGATGAATGTCACATAACAAGAAGATAGAGAAAAAGAAGAAGCTTATCGACTACGGTTTCGGCACGGACTACCGGATTTATGCAGATCCCAAATACAGATCAGCAGGTACCAGAAGGTAAGAAAAGTTGGTTTTGCATAATATTGCGAAACAAAACGCCAGATAATATGTCTTACCTTATACACACACCATAATAATACTCGTATGTCGAAGCACATCAAACGGTGCAGCCTACACGTATCTCTTATGTTTGACTGCCATCTACTGGTCACACTTATCATTATACCATTAATTGATTAACGTGGACCCCAACTTAAACAAGTTGAAAAACTTATTGGGGTGTTACCATTTAGTGGTCAATTGTACGGAATATGTACTGTACTGTGCAATCTACTAATAAAAGTTTCAATCAATCATTCAATCAATACCATGTACCAAATAAAATTGATTTGAAGTGGGTAAGTTTAACCAAACTTATTCCTTACATTAGGCGCACCGGGTTATAAGGTGCACTGTCGAGTTTTGAGGGAAAAAAAGGATTTTAAGTGCGCCTTATAGTCCGGAAAATACAGTACTGGTCCTAGGGTTGTCCCAATACCAATATTTTTGTCCCAGTATTTAAAATGTATTTTGATACTTTGCAAAATGAAGGGCACCACAACAAAATTTCAGTATTGGCTTTATTTGAACAGAAAATGTTGTGATCTATTAAACGTATGTTTTAATTTTAAATAAGATAGTGAACATACCAGACAACTTGTCTTTTAGTAGTAAGTAAACAAACAAAGGCTCCTAATTAGTCTGCTGACATATGCAGTAACATATTGTGTCATTAATCTATAATGTTTTCAAAATTATGATGGATTATTAATCTACTTGTTCATTTACTGTTAATATCTGCTTACTTTCTGTTTTAACATGTTCTATCTACCTCTGTTAAAATGTAATAATCACTTATTCGTATGTTGTTTGATACTTTACATAAGTTGTGGGTGATACCACACATTTTGCTATCAATACAATACTAAGTAGGTACAGGATCATACATTAGTCATAATTTAAATTTTTCACGGCTTTATAAACAATTTAAAAAAAAATTGTGATGTAAAAAAATATCGATATAAATCATTGTAGTATCGACTATATACGGCTCTTGTACTTGGTATCATTATAGTCAATGTCTGTGTAGACCCACTCATTTGTTTACATTGAGGAGCGCTAGCATCAGTTCAAATTGGTGTGTGACTACAAGATAATGTCAAGATAACAAAGTATGTATTTGGAATCACCTCGGAGACACCGATATCCAAAGATATCCAATCCTTGTATCATCATAATCGAAATCTTTCTATTGTATCCAACTGTCAGTACCTCGGGGTAACCCTTAACTCTTACCTCACAAAAAAAACAATTAAGAACTGCTTGGTGAAATCAGAGAATGTTTGTTAATAGCTATCATCTTCGTGTGATAGTTATTTACACCCTTTCATACTGTCTTTTGGAATGGTCATTAAAAACCAAAGGTAATGCTTCTGTGGCAAGACTGTAGAACAGACCCTATAGAATTCATCACAGGCTCCCTAGTTGGACTCACCATTGGAACACTTTATCACTGTCAGGCGGCTTGACTTTCCAGAACCATGTTCTTAGCCATGGGATTAACCTATAAAGCCATCTAATGAATGGTTGCCTATCGGCTTTTGCTGGCTGCTTTGGTCCCAAGATCCTGATCTGGGGGTTCGACCACATCAGCTAGAAACAAACTCCAATCTACACCACATTTCAGGAACACCTGTGGACATAATTAATGTTTCTGTGAGCTCACCAGATCCTTAACATCATAACTATACAATCACCAGGACTCTTTAAAAATGTCGGAGTCAGGCATTTGAATAACGGCTATCTCCGTAACCACGGATGACCGTAAATGTGGTCTCATATCATTGCGACCGTCTTTCTATATGTTACAATTTGATTTGGTTGTGATGTCTCGGTATGTATGTACATTTATTCTCCTTTCTAGTATGTAGTGTAGAGCTGGAACCCGCGGAAAAACTGTAACGTATGTGTCACCAGTTTTCAAAGATCTGGAAGATGACCCAAACTGTCACTCTCAGATTAAACGGAATTGGTTAGGATGTTCAGGAACAACCCAGGAACCACCAAGGTTCAAGTCTACCAAACTGTTGGAGCACCAGCGTCAATATCCACAGTTTAGCCAGTTTTGATCGGTATGAACTGAGAGGGGCCCGATCGAGAAAGAAGCCCCTTTTCCGAATTCTCTCACCTTCATTGCCTGAGCTTTCAGGTCCAAGGATCAACTGAGTGTCATTGTTCAAACTGTTTTGATCCCTTTGAATTTGTCAACAATAGCTAGACCCAGCATTAGCTAAAAGAGCATCTGAAGTTACAAAGCAAACATATTTGGCCAGCCCAGTTTGGGGTAGTTTGACTAAAAATCGGTCTGTAGAATTCGAGAAGGTTCAGAAGTGGTGCCGTAGGATTATTGACATCCCGCATTCGTTCTCTTTTCTCACCTCAAGTGAGCTATGAGATGAAGTACCTTCGCCGACATCCTGAGGGACAACTCTGCAAAGCTTCCTAAGTGTTGTCCCTCCGCCTGTTCGCTTTCTTCGACGCCACAGACAACTCGTTGTACCCAGGGGCAAAACCAAATGACTTGAACTTGTTTTAGTGTGGATTTGGATTTATGGTGTGCTCACGCTAGGCCATTCTTACTGTGATGACCTTTGCCATTAGTTCTCTGTCCTGGACCCTCTGGCCTGGAATTATTTCGAATCGTTGTGATTATTTAATTTGTACGATATGGCACCTGTCATTAATTACTTGTAGGGTTGTCACGATACCAATATTTTGGTACCGGTACCAAAATGTATTTCGATACTTTTCGATACTTTTCTAAATAAAGGGGATATTGGCTTTATTTCAACAACAAATCTTACGGTCCATTAAACATATGTTTTTTATTGCAAAGAAAATGTTGTCCTTAAATAAAATAGTGAACATACTAGACAACTTGTCTTTTAGTAGTAAGTAAACAAACAAAGATTCCTAATTTGTCTGCTGATATATGCAGTAACATATTGTGTCATCTCTCATTCATTTATTTTGGTATCAAATGGATTCCTCCTGCCTATCTTGACGATTGTATTGTACCATATGTCCCGGCAAGAAATCTGCGTTCAAAGAACTCCGGCTTATTAGTGATTCCCAGAGCCCAAAAAAAGTCTGCGGGCTATAGAGCGTTTTCTATTCGGGCTCCAATACTATGGAATGCCCTCCCGGTAAAAGTTAGAGATGCTACCTCAGTAGAAGCATTTAAGTCTCATCTTAAAACTCATTTGTATACTCTAGCCTTTAAATAGACTCCCTTTTTAGACCAGTTGATCTGCCGTTTCTTTTCTTTTCTTTTCTACTCTGCTCCGGGGTGGACCGCTAGCCTGTCCATCAGATGGGGACATCTCTACGCTGCTGACCCGTCTCCGCTCGGGATGGTTCCCGCTGGCCCCACCATGGACTGGACTTTCGCTGATGTGTTGGACTTTCACAATATTATGTCAGACCCACTCGACACCGAGGATGTCGTTGTGGCTTGTACAGCCCTTTGAGACACTTGTGATTTAGGGCTATATAAATAAACATTGATTGATTGATTGATTGATTGATTATTAATCTACTTGTTCATTTACTGCTAATATCAGCTTACTTTCTGTTTTAACATGTTCTTACTTTATTTGTCGCCGTGGAGGCGAGGATTAGTGATTAAGAAGTAGCAAAAACACTGTTGACTGCGGATGGACGTTAGCCGCTAGTTAGCTAGCCATGTTTTGAAACACTTCTTGTAGAGCTGCGTTTTAGTGTTATAGCTTCACCTTTTATGTTAGTTTTTAAGCCAAAATGCGTCCATTATCTCTTTTCTGTCGACACACATTTTATAGTGTTGGTTTACTACAAACTCAAACGCGTTTTGTACTGACGTAGAAGCTAGCTTCTCTTTTTACGTGGCTAGCTTTTACGGCTAATTCCGAAACAAGCCGATGTGTTAGTACGCTAGAAAAAGAGTTCCTCAGTGTTCTCTCTTACAATAACAATGTTGCTACAGCTTGGTTATTATACAGGTTACGGAACGTCAATAAAGTATTACTGACGCTTTTTGAATGCATTTTAAAGTGATTTAGAGGTTTAGCTGCATTGCTAGCCACCAAGAACGAGCCTATTTTTAAATGTTAGAATGCTATAAAAAAAAAAAAAAAACTTTTGTCTTCTTGTTTGATTGTGAACGATAGACAAAATTCCTTCTGCGCATTTATTTCCGTTTTTCCATAGCAAAGCACTTCTAACTTCTGGCAACAAATGTGTGTTGAACTTCCCGAAACAAACGCGAGTGTGTTCTAATCATGGCTGACTTGTTAATAGACCGCAAAGACGACTATTTTTGGACAAAGGAGGATTCACAACCGTATCTTTTTTAAGCTGAATTTAGGTCGGCGTGACACAAAGCTGTAAACGTGGAATTTGAAGCCAAGCTATTTCGACATAAATGGAGTGCTTACCCAAATAAACCGGGAAAAAATGTCCCCAGCCGACTGGACCAGAAGTCACTGTTATAGCCTTCAAAGCCCTCTAAAACAACCTCAAAACCCTCCATCAACGTTTTAGTATATATATAATGTAGTAACATACATGATCATAACAATATGTAATATGCACAATATTTACCGTATTTGATCATTTTAATCAATGCAGGGACTGATTTTTTTCCAGCGCATTGATTTCTGTTTCCATAGCCCCACACTTCTGACTTCTGGCAACAAATGTGTGTTCCTAGGAAACTAACCCTTGTGTGTTCTAATCAGGGCAGATTCGATAAACAATGAAGATGACAATTTTTGGTCAAATGAAGATTCACAATTCTGTCTTTTTGAAGCTGAATATATGGAGGATGAACTGCTGCTCCTAGAAGTCAGCACGGAGGGAGAGGGAGACGCTGGAGCAGACGGAAGCCGAGAGAGTGAGGTGAAAGTGACTCGAAACTGCAAAATGTGGAATTTGAGGCCAAGCTATTTCGACATAAATGGAGTGCTTACCCAAATAAACCGGGAAAAAATGTCCCCGGCCGACTGGACCAAAATTTGGTTATTATACAGGTTTCGGAACGTCAATGAAGTATTGTTGACAGTTTTTGAATGCATTTTTAAAGTGATTTAGTGGTAGAATTGATTGCTGCCATTAGCTGCATCGCTCGCCACCGAGAACGAGCCCATTTATACATGTTAGAATGCTATAAAAAAAACAAAAAACTTTTGTCTTCTTGTTTGATTGTGAACGATGGGCAAAATTCCCCCCCAAAAAAGTGAAGTTCCCCTTCAAGTTTAAGGTAATGAATTTAAATGCACGTGACCATATTAATCAATGGGGGCAATTCCGCAAATGAAATGTAATATTTCCTTCCAATCAAATCAACCGGCAGGGGTTCAACAAGCCTCCAGGTAAATCTGGGACCCTACTGTCTGCGGGGACCGGTATAAATCAACCCTCAACATTGCATTAGCTTCAAAATCCCATTTATAAAACAGCACCTGGGTGGGTTTGTGTCAGTGGGAAGCTCTCACATCTCCCAGAGTCATGGCGGGCCATCATTCTATTTGTGAGTTGCCGCATTGTGCTGGAGAGCCTGTCCATTTTCAGCCTTTTTTTTTTGTATTTTTATTTTGTTTTCAAGAGCCTCTCTCACCGCCCCATTAGATGAGTATGCATGGGTAAGCGGGGAATGGTGCGGGGGTTGGGGGGGTGGCACAAAAATGGGAACGCTACCATTTGAAGAGAAAGCGAGAGGCTGGCTGGCTATGCAGCAACGAATTACGTACCGAACTTATTTTTGATGCTCTGTCTGGAGGAGACCGGAAAAAAAGGGACATGAGATGACTCACGACTCCTACACACTTGGTGTTTATGTCAGAGCGTATGGGCACACGTGGTCAAATAGTTCTACCACCTCTTCCTGCAGACCCCACTGAGTGTTTAATCATGAGCATTGAGCAGTGCCAAATTGATTAATTCCCCCCATTAATCAGTCGTTCGCGGTGGAACTCCCTTAATGTCCGCCATCCATTTACATCTGTTATGACTATTTGAGGACATCTTCGCATTTATCAAGCGTGTTAAATGATGACAAACCGCTAATTGCAAACGATGGACCCTCTGTAGGTTGGCCCATCAAGGCCTTCTCTGCTGGCCTAACATAACCAGAAATCATGATCATAATTAAAGATAGAAGTATTTTTTTATTTACTTTCCCTAAATATCTAAAAGTATTTATGTTCTCTTCATGTTATATTATGCTCCTTCCAATGCTGTTGTTTTTAGGTTAGAGCACTGGTTCTTAACCTGGGTTTGGAGGAGCCTCCGCCGCGGGGGTCAAGACTAGGGATGATGTTCGAAACCGGTTCTCCCGGTTGTTCGATAAGAAAAGAACCGATCGATAAGAAAAGAACCGATTCCATGGACTCGAATCCCTTTTTGAGAACCGGTTCCCGTTATCGAGGCCACTATAGTAAAGAAAAAGAGTTGGTTCTTTATTCGAATCCCTGGGAACGAATCCCGTCCCACAAGAAATGCCCTGTGGGACATCACAGGAAATGACGTAGCTTAGTCATTAGACTGAGCTACGTCATTTCCTGTGATGTCTCACAGGAAATGACGTAGCTTAGTCATTAGACTGAGCTACGTCATTTCCTGTGATGTCACACAAGCAGCAAAAATAATGGACCGGAAAAAACGCCTCAAGGCATGGCTATTGACCTATAGTGATCACAGAGACAGGTTGTTTTTGTGTTACTGTATATATTTGTTTTTCCGAAAAATCCCACTTAATATACTTTGGGTAACAACAGTCAATATTTATTTATTTTATTTTTTTAGGGGGGTAACAATCACTAATTATTTATTTTTATTTTTATTTTTTTCTTATAAAATAAAAGTGAGCTTTTGTTAAACCAAACATTGTGTTATTTTCCATATACAACAACCTATCTGGATTCGATAAGAGAATCGATAAGGAATCGGTTCGATAAGAGGATTCGATAATGCGCTCGAACTCGATAATTTCTTATCAAATATCATCCCTAGTCAAGACACACCCGACTCATCATGTAAATAAAAACTTCTCCCTATCGGCGTATTTTGGATACCCCTAAACAATGTTCGACGTCAGACATGCACGTGCACTGTGGCCACACCAGCAGCACCTGTCCCACACCTGACTAAATAACAAGTTAAATCTTTTATTATTATAATCAAATGACAGCAGCCATTTCCATGAGATTATTTTCTAATATAAGTGTTTTAGCCCACTTACAATGACAATAACAAAAAATAATGTTTTTCATGAGCTGTGTACTAGCATTGTATGTCTGGTTGGGCCGGTCCTGCTTTGGAAATAATTTGTACCCCTTTCAGATATCGCATTTAGTTCCCACTAAAACATTCACATGTTGCACAATGAGATGTAAACAAGGGATCATGTGTACATTCCTGTAACTTTCTGTTTGTAAAATATATCTTTATTTGTATTTCTTTAATATAATAACATAATTTCATGATTAATATTTATAAATTAAGATTAAATTAAGAAAAAACATTTTATTTTGCACTAAAGAAGAGTTCGGTGAATGCGCATATGAAACTGGTGGGGTTCGGTACCTCCAACAAGGTTAAGAACCACTGGGTTAGAGTTTGTATCCATTCAGAATTCAGCTAGTTTATGTTGCCATGCTGTACGACAGTGTTTTTCAACCACTGTGCCGCGGCACACTAGTGAGATACAGTCTGGTGTGCCGTGGGAGATGATCTAATTTCACCTATTTAGGTTAAAAATGTTTTTTGCAAACCAGTAATTATAGTCTGCAAATTATAATAATATAATAATAATAGATTGTATTTGTAAAAAGCACTTTACATTGAGTAAACAACCTCAAAGTGCTACGGTGTATTAAAAAATCAAATAAAAATAAATAAAAATTGTTTTAAAAGATAATAAAAAATAAATAAAAATAAAAACTAGAACAGCCTAATAGCTAGAACTAGTATGCATATATCTAAAAAAAAAAAAAAAAAAAAAAAAAAGGCTTTATTAAAAAGAAGGGTTTTTAAGCCTTTTTTAAAAGCATTCACAGTCTGTGGTGCCCTAAGGTGGTCAGGGAGAAAAACTCCAAATAAGTCACGGCGTGAGTGGTAATGGGTTCCATTTTTATAGTCTTTGGTATGGGGTTTGAACTCACGACCTACCGATCTCAGGGCAGACACTCTAACCACAAGGCCACTGAGCGCATCTAGTCGATACTACTATCGATATTTTTCATCCTCACAAAATATTTTTTTCCTTTTTAAAAAAAATTCATATTATGTTTATAAACCCCTTGTTTAGAAAAGTACTGAAAAGTATCGGAATGTATCTAAATAGAGTTTGGTACCGGTACCTGTACTAAATAATTGGCACCGGGACAACACTAGTTTTATAGTTAATATTGTAAATCCAACTTCATTTATTTTAATGTACATTTTGATTGTCCCATTCAGTAAAAAACTGTGAAATTCCATTCCGTTTTTTTTTTGAGGCGGTCTGTTTTTCGAACTCTATCGGACATTGTGACTTTTGGTGTTAGTGTTTCTGGAAAAAAGGGACCCAAACACACATACTGTACAGCAGTGGTCCCCAACCTTTTTGTAGCTGCGGACCGGTCAACGCTTGAAAATGTGTCCCACGGACCAGGGAGAGAGGGGGGGGCATTTTTTTTTTTTTTTTTTTTTTTTTTTATAAAGAAATACAATCATGTGTGCTTACGGACTGTATCCCTGCAGACTGTATTGATCTATATTGATATATAATGTATATATTGTGTTTTTTTATGTTGATTTAATTTTTAAAAAATAATAATAATAATAATTTTTATTTATTTTTTTTTTCTTGCACGGCCCGGTACCATTTCTTGCACGGCCCGGTACGGCCCGGTGGTTGGGGACCACTGGTGTGCAGCAGGTTTTTACAGCTAAATGTGTATATATCATTTGTACACACTGTCAGGTTCAAACACTGATGACATTTATTAAACAGATAAGAAGCAAGGAATCATGCAGAGACAGAGTTCAATTTGGCTCAAATGAGAAGAGACATTTTTGGGGGGGGCTGTACTCTAGTTACAGATCCAAACTACGCTCTAAAGCCCAGCCCACGTGCTTCCTCTATTTATTTGGGAGGTCCCTGGTCACATCACTGAAGCTGCTGCTGAAGGAGGTGGGGTAATTTCAGCAACCCCAGTTAGACACAATATATGACTATTAATGAAATACAAATGTGCTGTCTCTGCTTTGTCTGCGTCACTGTACCCGATGTTCGGCCTTGGCAGTCAGCAGGCCGATTCTGGAAACAAACACTGACACGAGACGACTTGCTTTGCGCAGATAGAAAAAGTACAACTTCAGCACAATTGATAATAACTATAGCGACGGCCCTTAAGCATAAGAGTTGTGTGATAATGTATACATAATTATTCTGACACACACACATACACATTGGCCCCCCCTGACACATTTTTTTCTCTCAATGTGGCCCCCGAGTCAAAATATTTGCCCAGCTCAGATGAATGTGGTGAATTGTCGTTAATGCATCGCTCAGATTTGTCAATTATCCAACGACGGATTCCTACTTCGGCTTGTGGAGGTCAAGACCGACTTGGACTGATGTGTATTTGTCGGCCAGGCGAAAAGGGTAATCTGCTTAACTTTTGATTGAGGCTTATTTGAAACCACTTTAATCACACAGCTTTAAATGAAGTGTGAGTGGGGTCTCTTAAAGGGGAACTGCACTTTTTTTGTGGGATTTTGCCCATCGTTCACAATCATTATGAGAGACAAGAAGACAAAAGGGAGTACTCGTTTTCTACCTCTAAATCACTTTAAAAATGCATTCGAAAACCGTCAACAATACTTCATTGACGTTTCGTAACTTGTGTAATAACCAAGCTGTAGCAACATTGTTATTGTAAGAGAGAACACTGAGGAACTCTTTTTCTAGTTTTGGTATTAGCCTTAAAAGCTAACTACGGAAAGAGAGAAGCTATATTCTACCGCAACACGAAACGCGTTTGAGTTTGTAATGCTCCCCTCCAGCTCCAACAACCTCTCCTCCCCTGCTTAAACAGAGCGACAGGTGATTAGATAATAAGGCCCACCTGGGCCATCTACGCACCTGTCGCTGACTTCAAGGCCGGTCCTGGCACACCCCGCTTCGCTGCAGGCCCGCAGGCCACGCCCCCCTCCACAATGTGTTTTGTGGCAATTCCAACTTTGCAGAGTTACTACGTGGAGTGGCGCTTTCCATCATTTACAGCAGACTGCATTGCAAAATCCACCTGAGCATCCCTTCCCTACTGTACATGACACACAAGCATTGTCCGAATGACGAAGATTCCACCCAGGAAATAAAATCTATAAATGCATGATCAAATTAACTAAAGCAGGGGTCACCAACGCGGTGCCCGCGGGCACCAGGTAGCCCGTAAGGACCAGATGAGTAGCCCGCCGGCCTGTTCTAAAAATAGCTCAAATAGCAGCACTTACCAGTGAGCTGCCTCTATTTTTTAAATTGTATTTATTTACTAACAAGCTGGTCTCGCTTTGCCCGACATTTTTAATTCTAAGAGAGACAAAACTCAAATAGAATTTGAAAATCCAAGAAAATATTTTAAACACTTGGTCTTCACTTGTTTAAATTCATTATTTTTTTTACTTTGCTTCTTATAACTTTCAGAAAGACAATTTTAGAGAAAAAATACAACCTTAAAAATTATTTTAGGATTTTTAAACACATGTACCTTTTTACCTTTTAAATTCCTTCCTCTTCTTTCCTGACAATTTAAATCAATGTTCAAGTATTTATTTTTTTCTATTGTAAAGAATAATAAATACATTTTAATTTAATTCTTCATTTTAGCTTCTGTTTTTTCGACAAAGAATATTTGTGAAATATTTCTTCAAACTTATTATGATTAAAATTCAAAAAAATTATTCAGTCAAATCTAGAAAATCTGTAGAATCAAATTTAAATCTTATTTCAAAGTCTTTTGAATTTCTTTTAAAATTTTTGTTCTGGGAATTCTAGAAGAAATAATGATTTGTCTTTGTTAGAAATATAGCTTGGTCCAATTTGTTATATATTCTAACAAAGTGTAGATTGGCTTTTAACCTATTTAAAACATGTCATCAACATTCTAAAATTAATCTTAATCAGGAAAAATTACTAATGATGTTCCATAAATTCTTTTTTTAAGTTTCTCTCTTCTTTTTTTCGGTTGAATTTTGAATTTTAAAGAGTCGAAATTGAAGATTTCTTTCGCTGATGTGTTGGACTTCACAATATTATGTCAGACCCTCGACACTGAGGATGTCGTTGTGGCTTGTACAGCCCTTTGAGACATTTGTGATTTAGGGCTATATAAATAAACATTGATTGATTGATTGATTGAAGATGAACTTTGTTTCAAAATTTAATTGTCATTTTTTTTCGTGTTTTATCCTCTTTTAAACTGTTCAATTAAGTGTAAATATCATTAATTATTAATAATAACATAGAGTTAAAGGTAAATTGAGCAAATTGGCTATTTCTGGCATTTTATTTAAGTGTGTATCAAACTGGTAGCCCTTCGCATTAATCAGTACCCAAGAAGTAGCTCTTGGTTTCAAAAAGGTTGGTGACCCCTGAACTAAAGTAATTTTTTTTTACTAAGCATAGGGTCCTGCATTAAATTGCATATCTCGATTGTTCTCCTTTTTTTTTTCACAAAGCAAAAAGAAAAAGAAAGGATAACAGTAAATGACAACATTGGACTAATTCACTGTAAGTGATAAATATCTGAGAGAGTGGGGTTGCACACCTGTCACAAAGGTGTGTTATTGCAGTATGAATTATTTGTTTATCCGTACTGTGTGAAGCTTTGAATTGTTTGAATAAACTGGGATTAATTAATAGTTAATTTCCCCTCTTATGTGTAAATGTATAACGTTGCATGTGTGCGTATATGTTGGTGACATCTCTTTCTTTTGCTCTGATTGTGGAACGAGGCGGAAAAGGACGACGCTCTCGCAGCTGAATTGTTAAAGATTCATACTTTGTCATGCTACTATGATTTATTCATGTCGACTCTTCAAACAGGAACACTTGAGCGTCATGATGTTAGCAGCTTTTCTTTTTCACTCGCTCATCTCTTTTTATTGGATTAGTATTTGCCATTCATCTTCTTCTTTCGTTTTGTCAGCAGCCGTAACGAATTAATTTTTGGTAATGGCTTGAGTAAACGGTCCGTAATATCATCAAAAGGTTCAGATGATAAGCGATGATATTACGGACCTTGGATCCCTCAGGCGGTACTGCATCAAAAAGCGACACAAGTGTGTAAAGGATATCACCACATGAGCTCAGGAACACGTCAGAAAACCACTGTCAGTAACTACAGTTCATCGCTACATCAGTAAGTGCGAGTTAAAACTCTACTATGCAAAGCCACAGCCATTTATCAACAACACCCAGAAACGCCGCCGGCTTCGCTGGGCCCGAGCTCATCTAAGATGGACTGATACAAAGTGGAAGAGTGTTCTGTGGTCTGACGAGTCCACATTTGAAATTGTTTTTGGAAACTGTGGACGTCGTGTCCACAGTTTCAAAATCCAGCATCTGTGATGGTATGGGGGTGTATTAGTGACCACGGCATGGGTAACTTACACATCTGTTAAGGCGCCATTAATGCTGAAAGGTACATACAGGTTTTAGAGCAACATATGTGTTGCCATCCAAACAGCGCCTTTTTCATGGACGCCCCTGCTTATTTCAGCAAGACAATGCCAAGCCACGTGTTACAAGAGCGCGGCTTCATAGTAAAAGAGTGCGGGTACTAGACTGGCCTGTCTGTAGTCCATACCCGTGTCCCATTGAAAATGTGTGGCGCATTATGAAGCCTAAAATACCACAACTTAAGCTGTACATCAAGCAAGAATGGGAAAGAATTCCACCTGAAAAGTTTCAAAAATGTGTCTCCTCAGTTCCCAAACGTTTACGGAGTGTTGTTAAAAGGAAAGGCCATGTAACACAGTGGGAAAAATGACCCTGTGCCGGTTTTGGAGCAACATATATTGCCATTAAAGCAACGTTATCATGGACGCCCCTGCTTATTTTAGCAAGACAATGCTGCCATTAAATTCTATGTTAATGATTATTTGCACACAAAAAAATAAGTTTTCCAGTTTGAACGTTAAATATCTTATCTTTGCAGTCTATTCAATTGAATATAAGTTGAAAAGGATTTAGCAAATCATTGTATTCTGTTTTTATTTCACGAATTACAAAACGTGCCAACTTCACTGGTTTTGGGTTTTGTATAAACTGGGTGAAATAATAGGAATACTTTGCCGTCCTCTCTCGAGAAACCTTTCTGTGAATACCCCAACGTCCTTCGTTGCTAAGAGTAGACCTCAGGTGCTTACTTGGAGTGTTTTTTAGCGTTTCAAAGAAAGATTCCGCCTTGCCTCAGTTGCCTGTTCCATCGGAAAAAAAGGACACCTGCTGGGCTTAAGTGTGTCAATGAACGGTTGAGAGGATCAGTGAGAAGTGAAGCTTACTTCCCCAACTGCTCAGCAACAGACAAATGGATAACAAACCATTTCAACCTAGCAGGAGACATTTTTTTACATCCACTAAAAATGTAACAGCTTACAAAAAAAAATAAAAAGTTACGATAATAGCATGAATCATGCATCATTTTATTATTTTGTATTTGTTAGAAAAGGCTTGATTAGGTGAATTGGCTGTTCTAGATTTTATTTATTTTTATTTTTTATTATCTTTTTATTTTTATTCATTTATTTATTTGTATTATTTTATTTTATTTTTATTTTATTTTTTTATTTTTTTATTTTTAATACACTGTAGCACTTTGAGGTTGTTTACTCAATATAAAATGCTTTTTACAAATAAAATCTAGTAATATTATTAGGGATGTCCGATAATGGCTTTTTGCCGATATCCGATATTCCGATATTGTCGAACTCTTTAATTACCGATACCGATATCAACCGATACCGATATCAACCGATATATATGCAGTCGTGGAATTAACACATTATTATGCCTAATTTGGACAACCAGGTATGGTGAAGATAAGGTACTTTTTAAAAAAATTAGTAAAAAAAAAGAATAAAAAAGAAAGTACAACAATATAAAAACAGTTACATAGAAACTAGTAATGAATGAAAATTAGTCAAATTAACTGTTAAAGGTTAGTACTATTAGTGGACCAGCAGCACACACAATCATGTGTGCTTACGGACTGTATCCCTTGCAGACTGTATTGATATGTATTGATATATAATGTAGGAAGCAGAATATTAATAACAGAAAGAAACAACCCATTTGTGTGAATGAGTGTAAATGGGGGAGGGAGGTTTTTTGGGTTGGTGCACTAATTGTAAGTGTATCTTGTGTTTTTTATGTTGATTTAATTTAAAAAAAACAAAAAAAAACGATACCGATAATAAAAAAAAACGATACCGATAATTTCCGATATTACATTTTAACGCATATATCGGCCGATAATATCGGCAGGCCGATATTATCGGACATCTCAAAATATTATTATCAAATGAGTTAAATGACAAAAAAAAAAAAACAGTTACCTATTTATTACTAACCGTCTTTAAGTTGAAGTGGAATGGTAGTTGGGTTTTTCCGGCCACAAAAATTCATTACATTTAGCTCATAACTCAGTACGTTGAATGACGCGGACACGTTCGATACTGGATACTTTCTAATACGCTTCTGCCTTGAGAAAGTAACTCGCAAATAACTATTCAATACTTGTTTGTATTGACAAATGTTGTCTTTGACCGCATTTGTGTTTAATTAAAGACCCTAATTACGTATGCCTAGCTTTTTTGCTATTATGTGCTTAGCTGTTGTGTAGCTGCTAGCCCTTATTAGCCTATGTAGCACTTTGAGGTTGTTTACTCAATGTAAAATTATTTTTACAAATAACATCTATTATTATTATTATTATTAAATAAGTTAAATGACAAACAAAAAAAACAGTTACCTATTTATTACTAACCGTCTTTAAGTTGAAGTGGAATGGTAGTTGGGTTTTTTTCGGCCACAAAAATTAACTACATTTAGCCCATAATTCAGTACGTTAAATGACGCGGACACGTTCGATACTGGATACTTTCTAATACGCTTCTGCCTTGAGAAAGTAACTCGCAAATAACTATTCAATACTTGTTTATATTGACAAATGTTGTCTTTGACCGCATTTGTGTTTAATTAAAGACCCTAATTACGTATGCCTAGCTTTTTTGCTATTATGTGCTTAGCTGTTGTGTAGCTGCTAGCCCTTATTAGCCTATGTAGAGGTTGCCCTCTAGTGGGTTCCTCGGACCACCACACACTGTCAGGAGAGCCCGGAATTCAGGGTATAACACTGTTTTATTTTCATAAATGTGCAGAGACTTTTGCTTTCCAGCAAAACGTCTTTCTCTCCTGTGTCCGCTCAGCAGCAACTCCGACTCCAACTACGTGTCTCATGCCGGCTGCTGCTAATAAAGGCGACAGGTGTTTAGATAACAAGGTACCACCTGGGCCATCTTCGCACCTGTCGCTGTCTTCGAGGCCCCTCCTGGCACACCCCCGTTCCGCGGCAGGCCCGCAGGCCACGCCCCCCCTCCACAGCCTATAAAAATGAATCGTGTCAAATACAAGAACGGACCAACTCTGTATGATTCCAATATCCGAGGGGGACATTCTACTAATAATGTACTCAATCTCAGTAATGAATACATTTTTAGAATATATGGAGGGTCGATAAAAAAATGAACCTTTTTTTTTTTATACTCATTACATGTATTTTTTTACGAGTAGCATGTTTTTCCCTGTCTTTATCAAAATATACAATAACTATAAATGTCAACATTGTGTGATTTTGTAAAATCTTGCACTCTTTCCGCCCTTTTTAATTACAAGACCCAAAACCAGTGAAGTTGGCACGTTGTATAAATGGTAAATAAAAACAGAATACAATGATTTGCAAATCCATTTCAACTTATATTCAATTGAATAGACTGCAAAGACAAGATATTTAATTTTCGAACTGAGAAACTTAATTTTTTTTGCAAATAATCATTAACTTAGAACTTAAAGGCAGCAACACAATGCAAAAAAGTTGCCACAGGGGCATTTTTGCCACTGTGTTACATGGCCTTTCCTTTTAACAACACTCAGTAAACGTTTGGGAACTGAGGAGACCAATTTTTGAAGCTTTGCAGGTGGAATTATTTCCCATTCTTGCTTGATGTACAGCTTAAGTTGTTCAACAGTCGTATTTTACGCTTCATAAGGCGCCACAAATTTTTAATGAGAGACAGGTCTGGACTACAGGCAGGCCAGTCTAGTACCCGCACTCTTTTACTATGAAGCCACGCTGTTGTAAGACGTGGCTTGGCATCAGGGCCGGCCCGTGGCATAGGCCGTATAGGAAAATGCTAAGGGCGCCGTCCATCAGGGGGCGCCACGCCAGTGTCACAAATGTTGGAGAAAAAAAAATAAATAAATAAAAGTTGGTACTATTATTTCTAAATAAAAAAATTAATCCCACGTTAATTAAAATGCAAAGTAAAGCCTATTTAATAGAAATATTATTTGTTCCAACATTACGCCCTCCCCCCGCACGGTGTGCCCCCTCCCTTCCCGTATCATGACTGTTTTTGGACGTCACCAGTGTTCACCACATCAAAAAATCAACACAAGATGTCAAAACGGCCAAAACTGTCTGGTGCCCAGGGAAGAAAAAAGAGAAAAGAGGAGGAGAAACGAGAAAAAGACAGAGGTAGCAGGTAGGTAACGTTAGCCTACATGAAATGATTTGTCTGTTACAGAATGTGATAGTAACCTGGCTTTTTAGCATTAAGCTAATGCTACATGATTCGGCAATTGCTAATCAATAAATAGCTAGTTCTGTTTTAACGTCGGGTTAATATTGTGGAGGGGGCTAAATTGTTATGGAAAATAATAATGTAACGTTAGGTAATTACAATACTCCCACCTTACATTCCTCATGGACATTTGTATTAGATCTTTTAAGCAGGTGTTTTTTGTTTACATTGTTATTGCCTTCTGGTTAGCTAATGTTTGCCCTGCAGGTAATAGTCATTTTTCCACCCCTTTATATATTAGGTATAGTTGTAAGCCTAGTTGTTAAAGTGCACATCATTAATGTTAATTAAGCAATATCACATGAGAGGGAATGCTGTTTTTTAATTTGAGCACTGCTGTGATTCGGTTAAAGATATTCATAACATAACATTCTCATATAATATGTTAATTTGCTTTCTTTAAGTAAAAAAAAAGGTCAAAGACAAAGCTATTCGGTTTCTTGTGAGTATATACACTTCACTGCCGATGTGGGGGGGGCGCCACCTAAAATCTTGCCTAGGGCGCCAGATTGGTTAGGGCCAGGCCTGCTTGGCATTGTCTTGCTGAAATAAGCAGGGGCGTCCATGATAACGTTGCTTGGATGGCAACATACATTATATTGCCAAACGTATTTGGCCACATGCCTTAAAGAGCCATCCCATTCCTTACCCATAGGGTTCAATATGATGCCGGTCCACCTTTTGCAGCTATTACAGCTTCAACTCTTCTGGGAAGGCTGTCCACAAGGTTGTGGAGTGTGTTTATAGGATTTTTCAACCATTCTTCCAAAAGTGCATTGGTGAGGTCACACACTGATGTTGGTCGAGAAGGCCTGGCTCTCAGTCTCCGTTCTAAGTCATCCCAAAGGTGTTCATGTCAGGACTCTGTGCAGGCCAGTCAAGTTCATCCACACCAGACTCTGTCATCCATGTCTTTATGGACTTTGTTTTGTGCACTGGTGCACAGTCATGTCGGAAGAGGAAGGGGCCCGTTTCAAACTGTTCCCACGTGGTTGGGAGCATGGAATTGTCCAAAATATTTCGGCATTCAAAGTTTATTTCACCGGAATTAAGGGGCCAAGCCCAACTCCTGAAAAACAACCTCACATCATAATACCTCCGCTGACCCCTTTCTGTCAGTTTTCGTGGCCTACCGTTTTGTGGCTGAGTTGCTGTTGTTCCCAAACTCTTCCATTTTCTTATAATCAAGCCGACAGTTGACTTTGGAATATTTAGGAGTGAGGAATTTGCACAGGTGGCATCCTATGACAGTTCCATGCTGGAAATCACTGAGAGCGGCCCATTCTTTCACAAATGTTTGTAGAAACAGTCTCCATGCCTAAGTGCTTGATTTTATACACCTGAGGCCGGGCCAAGTGATTAGGACACCTGATTCTGATCACTTGGATGGGTGGCCAAATACTTTTGGAAATATAGTGCATGTTGCTCCAAAACCTGTATGTACCTTTCACAGATGTGCGAGTTACCCATGCCTTGGGCACTACTAACCTTTTATCCTTTTCGCGATTTGAACGATTCGTACATGTTATGGTTGGAGGAGGGAGTTGTGACGGCACAGAACCAAAAGGGGGCAATATTGCTGTATGTATTTATTATATATATATATATATATATATATATATATATATATATATATATATATATATATATATATATATATATATATATATATATATATATATATATATATATATATATATATATATATATATATATATACATATATATATATATATACACTACCGTTCAAAAGTTTGGGGTCACATTGAAATGTCCTTATTTTCGAAGGAAAAGCACTGTACTTTTCAATGAAGATAACTTTAAACTAGTCTTAACTTTAAAGAAATACACTCTATACATTGCTAATGTGGTAAATGACTATTCTAGCTGCAAATGTCTGGTTTTTGGTGCAATATCTACATAGGTGTATAGAGGCCCATTTCCAGCAACTATCACTCCAGTGTTCTAATGGTACAATGTGTTTGCTCATTGGCTCAGAAGGCTAATTGATGATTAGAAAACCCTTGTGCAATCATGTTCACACATCTGAAAACAGTTTAGCTCGTTACAGAAGCTAAGAAACTGACCTTCCTTTGAGCAGATTGAGTTTCTGGAGCATCACATTTGTGGGGTCAATTAAACGCTCAAAATGGCCAGAAAAAGAGAACTTTCATCTGAAACTCGACAGTCTATTCTTGTTCTTAGAAATGAAGGCTATTCCACAAAATTGTTTGGGTGACCCCAAACTTTTGAACGGTAGTGTATATATATATATATATATATATATATATATATATATATATATATATATATATATATATATATATATATATATATATATATATATATATATA
>NC_084743.1:16789325-16798798 GCF_033978785.1 Entelurus aequoreus
CCCAACATTGCTGACATGACAAAAGAGAGATATTTGTAGTTGATCCAATCAAGATACTGGCAGTTATCATTTATTTGCACCAGCTGTTGGCAGAAGTTTAATCAGTTGTCTGCAAAAGTGGTTGGAGGTCAACTATTAGCTATTTTCTGTATGTGTGATGAATATGTTCAGCAATATCTGCTGAGTGGGTAAGAAATGCGGCTTTGTATGTCTGCAGCTGAGCAGTTCTCTATTTCTTTTCATTCTTTCCATGGAAATGAGCTCATTCAGCGAGAAACTGGTCCAAAGCATCTTTGCTGGATGGAGCCTAACGTCTGTGTTGGGCAGCCCCGTGATGATTAGATAAACAAGCCTTGTTTTGTTCCGCCCTTTGCCCCGTTTTCAAGACGAGACGTCTCTGGAGGCCGGGATCCGGGTTCAGATCCACAGCCAGGACGAGCCGCCGTACATCCACCAGCTGGGCTTCGGAGTCTCGCCGGGCTTCCAGACCTTTGTTTCATGTCAAGAGCAAAGGGTAGGTCCTTATTTCGTCCGCCGTGGCGTATCCGTGTATACCGCTACTTTGCGGGTTTAGCTTGAACACGTCGGCCCCCCTGCTGGCTTCCTGGCTAATAAGTCTCTTTGTGCTTAGTTGACCTACCTGCCCCAGCCCTGGGGGAACTGCCGCTCCAGCAGCAATGAGAAGTTCCCAGGATACGACACGTACAGCATCAGTGCCTGCCGCCTGCTCTGCGAGACCAAGGAGGTGGTGCGGGTGTGCAACTGCAGGATGGTGCACATGCCAGGTATGTCCTACGCTTTTTTTTGTTACTTTCAAATGTGTTAACGGGAAAATTGGCCAATACTAGAAACTAGGGTTGTCCCCATACCAATATTTTCATAAAATGTGTTTCCATACTTTTCGATACTTTTCTAAATAAAGGGGACCACAAAAAATGTCATTATTGGCTTTATTTTGACAAAAAATCTTAAAAAAAAGTTTATTATTGCAAGTTTGTCCTTAAATAAAATAGTGAACATACAAGACAACTTGTCTTTTAGTAGTAAGTAAACAAACAAAGGCTCCTAATTTGTTAGCTGACGTATGCAGTAACATATTGTGTCATTTATCATTCTATTATTTTGTCTGAATTATAAAGGACAAGCTGTAAAAAATAATTATTAATCCACTTGCCCATTTACTGTTTATATCTGCTTGCTTTCTCTTTTAACATGTTCTATTTACACTTCTGTTAAAATGTAATAATCACTTATTCTCCTGTTGTTTGGATACTTTACATTAGTTTTGAATGATACCGCAAGTTTAGGTATCGATCCGATACCAAGTAGTTACAGGGTCATACGTTGGTCATATTCAAAGTCCTCATGTGTCCAGGGACATATTTTTAAAAACATAATATACATTTTTAAAAAAGGAAAAAAGATTTTGTGACGATAAAAAAAATAGATGTAATCATAGTAATATCGACTAGATACGCTCTTGTGCTTGGTATCATTACAGTGGATGTCAGGTGTAGATCCACACATGGCGTTTTGTTTACATTCAGTCACGCTAGCTTTTGTTAGCGGTGACGCCGGTGAGCTATTGTATCCTCTTACAGTGTGTAGTGAAGCATGTTTAGCTATTCCTCGTCCTCCAGTGATAACGATACATGTACGAAACTTACTTTATTTTTTTCGCCATCGATGCGAGGATTACTGATTTAGAAGTAGCTAAAACAGTGACGATTGCGGATGAATTTTAGCTGCCAGCTAGGTAGTTTGTTTATATATATATATATATATATATATATATATATATATATATATATATATATATATATATATATATATATATATATATATATATATATATATATATATATATATATATATATATATATATATATATATATACTACTACTATACTATAATATATACATAAACGCATATATATATATATATATATATATATATATATATATATATATATATATATATATATACATATACACTACCGTTCAAAAGTTTGGGGTCACCCAAACAATTTTGTGTTTGAGCCTTCATTTCTAAGAACAAGAATAGACTGTCGAGTTTCAGATGAAAGTTCTCTTTTTCTGGCCATTTTGAGCGTTTAATTGACCCCACAAATGTGATGCTCCAGAAACTCAATATGCTCAAAGGAAGGTCAGTTTTGTAGCTTCTGTAACGAGCTAAACTGTTTTCAGATGTGTGAACATGATTGCACAAGGGTTTTCTAATCATCAATTAGCCTTCTGAGCCAATGAGCAAACACATTGTACCATTAGAACACTGGAGTGATAGTTGCTGGAAATGGGCCTCTATACACCTATGTAGATATTGCACCAAAAACCAGACATTTGCAGCTAGAATAGTCATTTACCACATTAGCAATGTATAGAGTGTATTTCTTTAAAGTTAAGACTAGTTTAAAGTTATCTTCATTGAAAAGTACAGTGCTTTTCCTTCAAAAATAAGGACATTTCAATGTGACCCCAAACTTTTGAACGGTAGTGTAAATATATATATATATATGTATATATATATATACATATATTATTTTACGGATGGGAAAAAGCGTACCTGTTCCGTAACCCTGTGCACTTTTTGTTTGTCTAATCTTGAACGGGTTTGTGCCGAAAACATAGTTTTGTTGTACTTGTTGCAATGACAATAAAGACCTATCCTATCCTATTTAGCCCTTCAGTATAGAAACTGGATGAATAAAGAACAGAATGAGTTAGGAATTCAATAAATGAATAGTCATAGCTTACTGATGGAAGTCATTGATATGCCGACTGCATCCTAGCATTTGCATGATATCCGTGTGAAAATCATTCATCTGCATTTTCGCCCACTTGAACCCTCGGAGCACGGATGTAATTTGGCGTGCCTCTTGTCCGACCTTGAGCTGGAATTAAATGTGGAACGCTCTTTAGTCGCGCTGGCCGCTCTCAGTCACATGTCCTCCCTGATTAACATCTCAATGAATTTCGGAACCTTTCGCTCTGGCGGGGGAGGCGTGCTTGGTGATTGTGCAAAATGCAAAATCCCAGGGCTGGCGGGTGCATTCTCCAATCCTTGCGGGATTTAAAAAAAATAATAATAATTTGGGGCCTAAATGCCTCAATTTGTGGCAGCTTTTTCGGAATGTTGTCATTGTTTTGAGGCCCAAAAACAAGTGTGGCGTGGACCGAGGAACAAACTCAATTACCGTATGTGGAGGTTTCCCTCTCGTGGATTCTCCTGACCACTATAGATCTTCACGGGAGTCTGGTTTCGACAATGTCAGGACAGCACTCTGCTCAGGTACTTTTCAGTCCGTTTCTGCTCTCTTGCGGCGTGGTCTCGGGCGCATCCGTGTAGGGTCTGGCTGCAACTCCAACTCCACTCGTGTGTCTCGGCCCCGGCTGCTGATAAGCATGGCAGGTGATTGGATGATCAGCCCCAGCTGGGTAATCCATCCAATCACCTGCCAGCTGTGCTTGGAGGCCGGTCCTTACACACCCCATTCCTGCAGCAGGCGCGCCGACCACGCCCCCCTCCACACCGTATTTTCCGGACTATAAGGCGCACTTAAAATCATTTTTTAATTTAAAAAAATTGTTTTTCACACATGTAAGTTTATTTTTCATCAGTTTTTATGATTCCCTTCTTATTTATTTTTTTACTCAGTCTGACTTTGTAATCAGAAATGGAAATGCACTTATTTTATTTTAATTTACAAAAAACACACAAAATACTGGTAATATTATTATCAATATTACAGTATTTTCCGGACTATAAGGCGCACTTAAAATCATTTTTTAATTTAAAAAAATTGTTTTTCACACATGTAAGTTTATTTTTCATCAGTTTTTATGATTCCCTTCTTATTTTATTTTTACTCAGTCTGACTTTGTAATCAGAAATGGAAATGCACTTATTTTATTTTAATTTACAAAAAACACACAAAATACTGGTAATATTATTATCAATATTACAGTATTTTCCGGACTATAAGGCGCACTTAAAATAATTTTTCAATTCAAAAAAATTGTTTTTCACACATGTAAGTTTATTTTTCATCAGTTTTTATGATTCCCTTGTTATTTATTTTTTTACTCCGTTTGACTTTGTAATCAGAAATGGAAATGCACTTATTTTATTTTAATTTACCTAAAAACACACGAAATACTGGTAATATTATTATCAATATTACAGTATTTTCCGGACTATAAGGCGCACTTAAAATCATTTTTTAATTTAAAAAAATTGTTTTTCACACATGTAAGTTTATTTTTCATCAGTTTTTATGATTCCCTTCTTATTTATTGTTTTACTCAGTCTGACTTTGTAATCAGAAATGGAAATGCACTTATTTTATTTTAATTTACAAAAAACACACAAAATACTGGTAATATTATTATCAATATTACAGTATTTTCCGGACTATAAGGCGCACTTAAAATCATTTTTTAATTTAAAAAAATTGTTTTTCACACATGTAAGTTTATTTTTCATCAGTTTTTATGATTCCCTTCTTATTTATTTTTTTACTCCGTTTGACTTTGTAATCAGAAATGGAAATGCACTTCTTTTCTTTTTATTTACAAAAAACACACACAATATACTAGTAATATTATTATCAATATTACAGTATTTTCCAGACTATAAGGCGCACTTAAAATCATTTTTTAATTTAAAAAAATTGTTTTTCACACATGTAAGTTTATTTTTCATCAGTTTTTATGATTCCCTTCTTATTTATTTTTTTACTCCGTTTGACTTTGTAATCAGAAATGGAAATGCACTTATTTTATTTTAATTTACAAAAAACACACAAAATACTGGTAATATTATTATCAATATTACAGTATTTTCCGGACTATAAGGCGCACTTAAAATAATGTTTTAATTAAAAAAAAATTGTTTTTCACACATGTAAGTTTATTTTTCATCAGTTTTTATGATTCCCTTCTTATTTATTTTTTTACTCAGTCTGACTTTGTAATCAGAAATGGAAATGCACTTATTTTATTTTAATTTACAAAAAACACACAAAATACTGGTAATATTATTATCAATATTACAGTATTTTCCGGACTATAAGGCGCACTTAAAATAATTTTTTAATTTAAAAAAATTGTTTTTCACACATGTAAATTTATTTTTCATCAGTTTTTATGATTCCCTTCTTATTTATTTTTTTACTCCGTTTGACTTTGTAATCAGAAATGGAAATGCACTTCTTTTCTTTTTATTTACAAAAAACACACACAATATACTAGTAATATTATTATCAATATTACAGTATTTTCCAGACTATAAGGCGCACTTAAAATAATTTTTTAATTTAAAAAAATTGTTTTTCACACATGTAAGTTTATTTTTCATCAGTTTTTATGATTCCCTTCTTATTTATTTTTTTACTCCGTTTGACTTTGTAATCAGAAATGGAAATGCACTTCTTTTCTTTTTATTTACAAAAAACACACACAATATACTAGTAATATTATTATCAATATTACAGTATTTTCCAGACTATAAGGCGCACTTAAAATATTTTTTTAATATAAAAAAATTGTTTTTCACACATGTAAGTTTATTTTTCATCAGTTTTTATGATTCTCTTCTTATTTTTTTTTTTTTACTCCGTTTGACTTTGTAATCAGAAATGGAAATGCACTTATTTTATTTTAATTTACAAAAAACACACAAAATACTGGTAATATTATTATCAATATTACAGTATTTTCCGGACTATAAGGCTCACTTAAAATCATTTTTTTCCCTCAAAACTCGACAGTGCGTCTTATAACCCGGTGCGCCTAATGTACGGAATAATTCTGGTTTTGCTTACCGACCTCAAAGCTATTTTTTTTTTGGTACATGGTGGAATGATAAGTGACCAGTAGATGGCAGTCACACATAAGAGATACGTGTAGAGTGCACTATGATGGCAATATGACTCAACTAAACAACACCAACATGTTATACTGTGTATATGTACATAATTTATCAATTTTTTTAAGGTAATTTTTAATATACATGTTACAAATTATATATCTTTTATTATTGATTATACCAAATGTGATGAATATTTAATGGACCACAATAGCTTTTTGTGCCACCTATTTGCCTTTTTAAAGCACAATCAATCAATCAATCAATTATATGTTCCATTGAAAATATAGAACATAACACACTGCACTAAAAAAAAACTATCAAAATGTTTTAGTACGACTTTGGTAAGCTAAGAAGCCGCACCGCTTGATGGATTGTACTGAGCTTCAACATACCAGTATTATTATGGTGTGTGTATAAGGTAAGACATATTATCTGGCGTTTTGTTTCGCAGTATTATGCAAAAGCAACTTTTCTTACCTTCTTGTGTTTGCTGATCTGTATTTGGGATCTGCATAAGTCCTGAAAAATTGCACGCAAACCACGTCTTTTAGATTACGTCTTCGTAATGTCGGTATGGTCACTCGCCTAACACATAATTGCTCACTTGTCCGTGTTGCCAAGTAGCCCGCCATACGCCATATGATGATGTGTCACCGTGGCGACACGAGCGCGGCGGTGAGGCAAGAGGACGGGACGTTTGCTTTTAAAGATGCCCGCGTTTGTGCGGACACGAGAACTGATGTGGCGGCGGTGTGACAGCCACCTCGCCGCACAGGCCAGACCTCACGTGGGCGGGGATGAGCCGTCTTGACACGATGCTTCTTTGCCGTTTAAATTCATGGCGCTCTCATTGCACATTTGGCGCCACGCTGTTTCTAGGCGTTTGTTTGACACGGGCGCTTGCGAGTCGCTCAGGATTTTGCCGAGGCCCGCGTGATGTCACGCAAGTTTGTTTTCTTCACAAGAGTAGTCATTGACCTCAAATGGGGCGATTTTGGTGGGGATGTTCCATGTTAATGCGAGTAAGACGAGGTATTTTGGGTGGATCTTTGGTATTTGCACTTTTTTTTGGTAATTTTTCCTATATTATGAGAGACAAGAAGACAAAAAAAATGTTTTATATTTTTTTGCATTCTAACATGTAAAAATCGGCTCGTTTTAGGTACTAGCAATGCAGCTAATGGGAACTGTCAGGTTCAAACACCGATGACATCTATTAAACAGACAAGAAGCAAGGAATTAAACAGAGACAGAATGCAATTTAGCTCATTGAGGAGAAACGTCTGGGCTGTACTCTTAGCAAAGTCTTCCACCACGCTCTGACGAAAGGTCGCACGCCTCCTCTTTTATTTGGACTTTCCCTGATTACATGGCAACAGCTGTTTCTAAAGGAAGGGGGGTCGTAAACAGCCGTCGCCTTTGGTTACAAAACAGTTCAAAGAAAAGGTGCCTGGAGGTGGGGGTCAGGTCCTGCTTCCTCTCCGCTTTGTAGATCTCGGGTCAAGACAAAATCTTCCTGTGGATTACAGTAGATCAAAGAAACCGACACCTTCATGTCGCTTCCCATCCTACACAGTGGAGTTTGACAAGCCTTTTGATTGGTAAGATCAAAGACAGCTTTTGTCTGCTCGCCGGGAACTCATTGAAACACAAAGTTTTGTGATAACTTAGATACAATTATTCTGACAGGAACAATCAATCAAAAACGGTCACCAATACTTCATTTACGTAACCTGTATAATAACCAAGCTGTAGCAACATTGTTATTGTAAGAGAGAATACTGAGGAACTATTTTTCTAGCGTAGTAACACTTCGGCAACGAGCTAAAAAAGCTAACTATGGCGGGATGCTTGTAACTAAAAGCATAACAATTAGCTAAGGGGCAGCTCTTTCAGGTTGGGGGATTGCACTTTTTGGGGAATTTTGCCTATCGTTCGCAATCCTTATGAGAGACAAGAAGACAAAAGTTTTTTGGGGATTTTTCTTGCATTCTAACATGTAAAAATCGGCTCGTTTTAGGTACTAGCAATGCAGCTAATGGGAACTGTCAGGTTCAAACACCGATGACATCTATTAAACAGACAAGAAGCAAGGGATTAAACAGAGACAGAATTCAATTTAGCTCATTGAGGAGAAACGTCTGGGCTGTACTCTTAGCAAAGTCTTCCACCACGCTCTGACGAAAGGTCGCACGCCTCCTCTCTTATTTGGACTTTCCCTGATTACATGGCAACAGCTGTTTCTAAAGGAAGGGGGGTCGTAAACAGCCGTTGCCTTTGGTTACAAAACAGTTCAAAGAAAAGGTGCCTGGAGGTGGGGGTCAGGTCCTGCTTCCTCTCCGCTTTGTAGATCTCGGGTCAAGACAAAATCTTCCTGCGGATTACAGTAGATCCAAGAAACCGACACCTTCATGTCGCTTCCCATCCTACACAGTGGAGTTTGACAAGCCTTTTGATTGGTAAGATCAAAGACAGCTTTTGTCTGCTCGCCGGGAACTCATTTAAACACAAAGTTTTGTGATAACTTAGATACAATTATTCTGACAGGAACAATCAATCAAAAACGGTCACCAATACTTCATTTATGTTCCGTAACCTGTATAATAACCAAGCTGTAGCAACATTGTTATTGTAAGAGAGAACACTGAGGAACTATTTTTCTAGCGTAGTAACACTTCGGCAACGAGCTAAAAAAGCTAACTATGGCGGGATGCTTGTAACTAAAAGCATAACAATTAGCTAAGGGGCAGCTCTTTCAGGTTTGGGGACTGCACTTTTTTTGGAATTTTGCCTATCGTTCGCAATCCTTATGAGAGACAAGAAGACAAACGTTTTTTGGGGATTTTTCTTGCATTCTAACATGTAGAAATCAGCTCGTTTAGGTACTAGCAATGCAGCTAAGGAGAGCAATCATTTCTACCTCTAAATTACTTTAAAAATGCATTAAAAAACGGTCAACAGTACGTCATTTACATTCCGTAACCTGTATAATAACCAAGCTGTAGTAACATTGTTATTGTAAGAGAGAAGACCAAGGAACTCTTTTTCTAACATTTTTTTCTGTTTATTTGGGTAGGCACTCCATTTATGCTGAAATAGCTCAGCCTCAAGTTCCACATTTTGCAGCTTCGAGTCACTTTCACCTCACTCTATCGGCTTCCGTCTGCTCCAACGTCTCGCTCTCCCTTCGTGCTGACTTCTAGAAGCAGCAGTTCATCCTCAGTATATTCAGCTTCAAAAGGACAAGATTGTGAATCTACATTTGAGCAAAAATAGTCGTCTTCGTTGTTTGTTACCGAATCTGTCATGATGAGAACACACTAGGGTTCCTTTCCGGAAGTAGGAACACACAATTGTTGCCAGAAGTCAGAAGTGCGTTGCTATGGAAACGGAAATGAATGCATTGATTAAAATGACCAAAATACGGTAAATATTGAACATATTACATATTTTTATGAACGTGTCTGTTACTACATTATATATATAATGTCCGTTCGGTCCAGCTGGCCAGGGACATTTGTTCCGGTTTATTTGGGTAAGCACTCCATTTATGCCGAAATAGCTCGGCCTCAAGTTCCACATTT
>NC_084743.1:16803818-16839941 GCF_033978785.1 Entelurus aequoreus
TATATATATATATATATATATATATATCCCCAAAATATTTGTGCAATAGGAATGTGCGCAAAAAGCATAGGGCTAGCTATGCGTGTTCAAAACATGAACAAGATTTAAATATGAACAGAAGAAACCATAAACAACAACTTAAACAGTGAGGCTGGCTTATAAAGCCATCTGCTAAGTGATCAGCGGCAGGTGAGCGTCCTGATTACTTTATTAGGGTCAGGTGTGCCCAATCAGCGCTCCTAGCAACAAGTGACAGCAAAATGAGGAAAGGAGCGCTGAAAACAGAAACAAACACAACGCACAAAGTTTGACCTGGGGTAAAAGGTCATGACAAATTCAGTGCCAAAATATTTGTCGCATCATTGCTTCAGTCCTGATTTATCGGAAGCAGCACAGTTTTTTTGCACATTTTATGTTTATAGACACACATATTTAAACACACACAGTTTGCTCACTAATTTTCATTCAATGACATATTCAGCATAATTTGATCAGTTCTTTGCTAGTAAATACACAAATCAATCTCCAAACAGTGACATAAGAAACTTGGATTTGGATGGAAAATTGTCTTTTTGAATGACTCAGAAGCCGTCAAAGCACAAAATCAAATTGTTTGGCACAAACCGGCACAAAAGAACAGCGGTGGTGTTGGAATATTTCCAGTGACGGGGGGGGGGGGACCAGCTTCACGCAGGTTTTTATTCCGTCAAAGCCACAAGTGATCAGTCAAAATGTGGCAAATTAGAAAGAGTGAAAGAAAGTTGCTATATAATTAGAGACAACATGCTGGAAACATGATGGAAATGAGCAGCAGGAAAGAAAATCGCTCGTGTGTATTCTGAATGCCAATCTTCTGTGAAGACTAGTAGAAACTGCTACCTTTGGTCCTGCTCTTTTTTTTTACTTTTGCACATTTTAATTTGCATTTCACTTTGAAATGCTTTGTTGTTTCACTGTAACAATAACAAACAGAACAAATATTATATGGATTATCAATTATTAATTGACAATACACATAACCAAATGTTTACCCTGTTGAGGTGCTTTTTTTTTGTATTTTTTTTTTTTTCAAAATTAACATTAGATTGAATTATATTTTTATATTACGAATTCATGTTACACAGTGGAACTTCCATTTATAAAATCAATTGGTTCTAAAAAGCCTTTAACTTTTGAAGGGTTTTGGTTTCGTAAATCTAAAAGTTTGTATCGTAAGTCAAATTTGTCCATAAGAAACAATGTAAGCATGATTAACTGGTTCCAGCCTTGACAAAAGTCCATATTTTAGTGAAAGTTTGGACATTTTGAACGCAATATAAGGTGCTATACAGTACTGTATATCAAACAAACATAACAAGGAGTTGATGACCTAACCATCTCTTTATCAACAAGCCAAAACGACAAGCTGAACTGAGCTGTGTGCACTACTCTGTCAAGAAGCGCAAACAGTATTTGGTGCCCTCACAATCGTTCAGAAATCACAAAAATATTTAACTTCAACAACTGTGTTGCTACAATAATAAACATTTAAACAAGTAAAATCCAGACATATTTGGCTAGTCTTAAAGTGTGTAAACCAAAAAGATAAAGAAGTGAAATGCCCATGCTATTGTATAAAATGGAAAATGTTGCATGTACAGTAAGCCAAGGCAAAAATGCATAAATAATTAACAACTGGACAGGTAAACATGGTCATACTTTGTCAAGAAGCGCACACCGAAGTCCCGTTAATGCCCTCACAATCGATCAGAAATCACAAAAATCTTTAACGTTAACAACTTTGTTGCTACAATAATAAATATTTAAACAAGTCAAATCCAGACATATTTGGCGTAATCCAAACATTTCTAAACCAAAAAGATAAAGAAGTGAAATGCCCATGCTATTGTATAAAATGGAAAACATTGTATGCACAGAAAGTCAAGGCAAACATGAATAAAGAATTAACAACTAGATAGGTAAACATGGTCATACTCTGTCAAGAAGTGCGGAAAAAAGTCCCTTTAATGCCCTCAGAATCGATCAGAAATCACAAAAATCTTTAACTTCCACAACTTTGTTGCTACAATAATAAACATTTAGACAAGTAAAATCCAGACATATTTGGCGCAATCTAAAAGTTTGTAAACCAAAAAGATAAAGAAGTGAAATGCCCATGCTATTGTATAAAATGGAAAACATTGTATGCACAGTAAGCCAAGGCAAACATGAATAAAGAATTAACAACTGGATAGGTAAACATGGTCATACTCTGTCAAGAAGCGCACACAGAAGTCCCTTTAATGCCCTCACAATCGATCACAAATCTTTAACTTGAAAGGCCTACTGAAATGATTTTTTTACATTCAAACGGGGATAGCAGATCCATTCTATGGGTCATACTTGATCATTTCGCGATATTGCCATATTTTTGCTGAAAGGATTTAGTAGAGAACATCGACGATAAATTTCGCAACTTTTGGTCGCTGATAAAAAAAAGCCTTGCCTGTACCGGAAGTAGCGTGACGTCACAGGTTGAAAGGCTCCTCACATTTCCCCATTGTTTACACCAGCAGCGAGAGCGATTCGGACCGAGAAAGCGACGAACATTAAGATATTAATTTAAGACTTAGATTAAATATTTAAATTTTGATGTAACATTTAGATTTCCGATTTAGATTTAACATTTAGATTTAGCACTTAAGTTTGGATATAACATTTAGATTTAAATATAACATTTAGATTTAAGATTTAGATTTAACATTTAAATGTATTATTTAGGTGGAGATTTAACCGTCAGCATTTAGATTTAGCATTTAGATTTAAGATTTAGGTTTAGATATAACATTAAGATATGGTTTTAAGATTTAGATTAAATATTTAAATTTAGATATAACATTTAGATTTCCGAATTAGGTTTAACATTTAGATTTAGCACTTAAGTTAGGATACAACATTTAGATTTAAATATAACATTTAGATTTAACATTTAGATTTAGATTTAACATTTAAATGTATTATTTAGGTTGAGATTTAACCGTCAGCATTTAGATTTAAGATTTAGGTTTAGGTATAACATTAAGATATGGATTTAAGATTTAGATTAAATATTTAAATTTAGATGTAACATTTAGATTTCCGAATTAGATTTAACATTTAGATTTAGCACTTAAGTTTGGATACAACATTTAGATTTAAATATAACATTTAGATTTAACATTTAGATTTAGATTTAACATTTAAATGTATTATTTAGGTTGAGATTTAACCGTCAGCATTTAGATTTAGCATTTAGATTTAGATTTAACATTTAACATTTAACATTTAAATGTACCATTTAGGTGAAGATGTAACCGTCAGCATTTAGATTTAGCATTTAGATTCAAGATTTAAGTTTGGATATAACATTAAGATATGGATTTAAGATTTAGATTAAATATTTAAATTTTGATGTAACATTTAGATTTCCGATTTAGATTAAACATTTAGATTTAGCACTTAAGTTTGGATATAACATTTAGATTTAAATATAACATTTAGATTTAAGATTTAGATTTAGATGTAACATTTAAATGTATTATTTAGGTTGAGATTTAACCGTCAGCATTTAGATTTAAGATTTAGGTTTGGATATAACTTTAAGATATGGATTTAAGATTTAGATTAAATATTTAAATTTAGATGTAACATTTAGATTTCCGATTTAGATTTAACATTTAGATTTAGCACTTAAGTTTGGATACAACATTTAGATTTAAATATAACATTTAGATTCAACATTTAGATTTGGGTTTAACATTTAAATGTATTATTTAGGTTGAGATTTAACCGTCAGCATTTATTTAGATTTAGCATTTAGATTTAGATTTAACATTTAACATTTAAATGTAACATTTAGGTTAAGATGTAACCGTCAGCATTTAGATTTAGCATTTAGATTTAGATTTAACTATGTAAAGCACTTTGAGTCACTTGAGAAAAAGCGCTATATAAATGTAATTCACTTCACTTCACTTCAACATTTAACATGTAACATTTAAATGTAACATTTAGGTTAAGATGTAACCGTCAGCATTTAGATTTAGCATTTAGATTTAAGATTTAAGTTTGGATATAACATTAAGATATGGATTTAAGATTTAGATTAAATATTAAAATTTTGATGTAACATTTAGATTTCCGATTTAGATTTAACATGTAGATTTAGCACTTAAGTTTGGATATAACATTTAGATTTAAATATAACATTTAGATTTAAGATTTAGATTTAGATTTAACATTTAAATGTATTATTTAGGTTGAGATTTAACCGTCAGCATTTAGATTTAAGATTTAGGTTTGGATATAACATTAAGATATGGATTCAAGATTTAGATTAAATATTTAAATTTAGATGTAACATTTAGATTTCCGAATTAGATTTAACATTTAGATTTAGCACTTAAGTTTGGATATAACATTTAGATTTAAATATAACATTTAGATTTCAGATTTAGATTTAGATTTAACATTTAAATGTATTATTTAGGTTGAGATTTAACCGTCAGCATTTAGATTTAGCATTTAGATTTAAGATTTAGGTTTGGATATAACATTAAGATATGGATTTAAGATTTAGATTAAATATTTAAATTTAGATGTAACATTTAGATTTCCGATTTCAATTTAACATTTACATTTAGCACTTAAGTTTGGATATAACATTTAGATTTAAATATAACATTTGGATTTAACACTTAGATTTAGATTTAACATTTAAATGTATTATTTAGGTTAAGATTTAACCGTCAGCATTTACATTTAGCATTTAGATTTAAGATTTAGGTTTGGATATAACATTAAGATATGGATTTAAGATTTAGATTAAATATTTAAATTTAGATGTAACATTTAGATTTCCGATTTAGATTTAACATTTAGATTTAGCACTTAAGTTTGGATATAACATTTAGATTTAAATATAACATTTAGATTTAAGATTTAGATTTAGATTTAACATTTAAATGTATTATTTAGGTTAAGATGTAATCGTCAGCATTTAGATTTAGCATTTAGATTTAAGATTTAAGTTTGGATATAACATTAAGATATGGATTTAAGATTTAGATTAAATATTAAAATTTTGATGTAACATTTAGATTTCCGATTTAGATTTAACATGTAGATTTAGCACTTAAGTTTGGATATAACATTTACATTTAAATATAACATTTAGATTTAAGATTTAGATTTAGATTTAACATCTAAATGTATTATTTAGGTTGAGATTTAACCGTCAGCATTTAGATTTAGCATTTCGATTTAAGATTTAGGTTTGGATATAACATTAAGATATGGATTTAAGACTTAGATTAAATATTTAAATTTTGATGTAACATTTAGATTTCCGATTTAGATTTAACATTTAGATTTAGCACTTAAGTTTGGATACAACATTTAGATTTAAATATAACATTTAGATTTAAGATTTAGATTTAGATTTAACATTTAAATGTATTATTTAGGTTAAGATGTAATCGTCAGCATTTATTTAGATTTAGCCTTTAGATTTAGATTTAACATTTAACATTTAAATGTAACATTTAGGTTAAGATGTAATCGTCAGCATTTAGATTTAGCATTTAGATTTAAGATTTAAGTTTGGAGATACCATTAAGATATGGATTTAAGATTTAGATTAAATATTGAAATTTAGATGTAACATTTAGATTTCCGATTTAGATTTGACATTTAGATTTCCGATTTAGATTTGACATTTAGATTTAGCACTTAAGTTTGGATACAACATTTCGATTTAGATATAACATTTAGATTTAACAGATTTCTGTCAAAGATTTAGATTTAACATTTGTATAAAATATTTTGGGTAAGCATTTATTTTGAACTTAAATTTGATGAAGAGTAGCTGCATGTGAGAAATATAAATGCTCGAAAAGTGTGACTGAACGTTTACAGCCTGTTATCTGTGGCCGCTAATTCTTCCTGTGGGCGGACTAAACGTCGAACATATGAATTAGGACGTTTCCGGGAAAACCGCAAGGCAGAATGGATGCTTGATGCCTGACCCCAGTTGGCCTTCACTGTCACGCTACGGCTATTTCTTAACATTTAACAAAAATAGGTTTGCTTGTGTCGGTGATAGTAAATAAACACCACTTTTATACAAGATGACCTTTTTCCTACCTCGTTTTTTTTTTGAGGTAAGCCACAGTTTTAGAGTCAAAGTCCTCACGCCAGATAAGCACTCAGGCTTTTTTTTTTAATCCTCGTTCTGCTGACTGGGGCATCTTGTTAAATAACTACCTTTTCATCTCCTCGCTGTATTGAGGAGGACTTTGCTTCTCTCTGCATATCCCCGAGACCTCACATCCAGCCTACTGTACCATTGTGTCAAGCTTAAGCTCCGGCTCAAAATACACCTCGGACGTCTCAAGAAGCATATTCCTGATCTTCATCTAAGGCAGGGGTCACCAACGCGGTGCCCGCGGGCACCAGGTAGCCCGTAAGGACCAGATGAGTAGCCCGCTGGCCTGTTCTAAAAATAGCTCAAATAGCAGCACTTACCAGTGAGCTGCCTCTATTTTTTAAATTGTATTTATTTACTAGCAAGCTGGTCTCGCTTTGCCCGACATTTTTAATTCTAAGAGAGACAAAACTCAAATAGAATTAGAAAATCCAAGAAAATATTTTAAAGACTAGGTCTTCAATTGTTTAAATAAATGCATTATTTTTTTTACTTTGCTTCTTATAACTTTCAGAAAGACAATTTTAGAGAAAAAATACAACCTTAAAAATGATATTAGGATTTTTAAACACATATATCTTTTTACCTTTTAAATTCCTTCCTCTTATTTCCTGACAATTTAAATCAATGTTCAAGTAAATTTATTTTTTTTATTGTAAAGAATAATAAATACATTTTAATTTAATTCTTGTATATAGCTTCTGTTTTTTTGACAAAGAATATTTGTGAAATATTTCTTCAAACTTATTATGATTAAAATTCAAAAAATGTATTCTGGAAAATCTAGAAAATCTGTAGAATCAAATTTAAATCTTATTTCAAGGTCTTTTGAATTTTTTTTTTGAATTTTGTTCTGGAAGAAAGAATGATTTGTCTTTGTTAGAAATATAGCTTGGTCCAATTTGTTATATATTCTAACAAAGTGCAGATTGGATTTGAACCTATTTAAAACATGTCATCAAAATTCTAAAATTAATCTCAATCAGGAAAAATTACTAATGATGTTCCATAAATTCTTTTTTAAACTTTTTCAAAAAGATTCGAATTTGCGAGTTTTTCTCTTCTTTTTTTCGGTTGAATTTTGAATTTTAAAGAGTCGAAATTGAAGATAAACTATGTTTCAAAATTCAATTGTCATTTTTTTCGTGTTTTCTCCTCTTTTAGACCGTTCAATTAAGTTTAAATATCATTAATTATTAATAATAACATAGAGTTAAAGGTAAATTGAGCAAATTGGCTATTTCTGGCAATTTATTTAAGTGTGTATCAAACTGGTAGCCCCTCGCATTAATCAGTACCCAAGAAGTAGCTCTTGGTTTCAAAAAGGTTGGTGACCCCTGATCTAGGGCCATCTTAGTTTGTTTCCATTGAGGTGACTTATACCGTGTACCATTTACTTATATGATTGTGAGCTGACACGTGTTTGTATTTGGTCACAGAATCCTTTAGAGCAGGGGTCACCAACCTTTTTGAAAGCAAGAGCTACTTCTTGGGTACTGATTAATGCGAAGGGCTACCAGTTTGATACACACTTAAATAAATTGCCAGAAATAGCCAATTTGCTCAATTTACCTCTAACTCTATGTTATTATTAATAATTAATGATATTTACACTTAATTGAACGGTTTAAAAGAGGAAAAACACTAAAAAAATGACAATTGAATTTTGAAACATAGTTTATCTTCAATTTCGACTCTTTAAAATTCAAAATTCAACTGAAAAAAAGAAGAGAAAAACTTGCAAATTCGAATCTTTTTGAAAAAATTGAAAAAATAATTTACAGAACATCATTAGTAATTTTTCCTGATTAAGATTAATTTTAGAATTTTGATGACATGTTTTAAATAGGTTAAAATCCAATCTGCACTTTGTTAGAATATATAACAAATTGGACCAAGCTATATTTCTAACAAAGACAAATCATTATTTCTTATAGATTTTCCAGAGCAAAAATCTTAAAAGAAATTCAAAAGACTTTAAAATAAGATTTAAATTTGATTCTACAGATTTTCTAGATTTTCCAGAATATTTTTTTTGGATTTTAATCATAATAAATTTGAAGAAATATTTCACAAATATTCTTCGTCGAAAAAACAGAAGCTAAAATGAAGAATTAAATTAAAATGTATTTATTATTCTTTACAATAAAAAAATAAAAATTACTTGAACATTGATTTAAATTGTCAGTAAAGAAGAGGAAGGAATTTAAAAGGTAAAAAGGTATATGGGTTTAAAAATCCTAAAATCATTTTTAAGGTTGTATTTTTTTCTCTAAAATTGTTTTTCTGAAAGTTATAAGAAGCAAAGTAAAAAAATAAATGAATTTATTTAAACAAGTGAAGACCAAGTCTTTAAAATATTTTCTTGGATTTTCAAATTCTATTTGAGTTTTGTCTCTCTTAGAGTTAAAAATGTCGGGCAAAGCGAGACCAGCTTGCTAGTAAATAAATAACATTTTAAAAATAGAGGCAGCTCACTGGTAAGTGCTGCTATTTGAGCTATTTTTAAAACAGGCCAGCGGGCTACTCATCTGGTCCTTACGGGCTACCTGGTGCCCGTGGGCACCGCGTTGGTGACCCCTTCTTTAGAGGATTCTTCTACTAAGGTCAAAAGCGCTCCAGAAAGTGGTGGCTCTTGCGTCCAGGAAATTGGAATCCAACAGTAAGGTAGGTTTGGCGTTTAGGAGGAAGTGTAAAGACATTAGCAACATCTGGTAGGAAGCCCTCACAAGTAGGAGTACAGGATAAGGGTTGGAAGTCACCCGACTAAAACCGATCAAAGGAAATAGGCTGACTGGCCAAACAACAAGCTGGGCTTTTGTCCACACTGGCTAGAGTTACCAAGAGTGGGGGTCTTTGTGAAAAAAGGTATTTCATCTCGGATGGTGACGAGTCGGCCTACAGGAGAGAGGTGGACCGGCTGGCGTCCTGGTGCAGCCTCAACAACCTGAAGCTGAACGCCCAGAAAACAGTGGATATTATCTTGGACTTCAATCAATCAATCAATCAATGTTTACTTATATAGCCCTACATCACGAGTGTCTCAAAGGGCTGCACAAGCCACAACGACATCCTCGGCTCAGATCCCACATCAGGGCAAGGAAAAACTCAACCCAATGGGACAATGAGAAACCTTGGAGAAACCCCTGGGCGACCGGTGCAATGGACGTCGAGTGGATCTAGCATAATTTTGTGAGAGTCCAGTCCATAGTGGATCTAACATAATAGTGAGAGTCCAGTCCATAGTGGATCTAACATAATAGTGAGAGTCCAGTCCATAGTGGATCTAACATAATAGTGAGAGTCCAGTCCATAGTGGATGTAACATAGTAGTGAGAGTCCAGTTCATAGTGGATCTAACATAATAGTGGGAGTCCAGTCCATAGTGGATCTAACATAATAGTGAGAATCCAGTTCATAGTGGATCTAACATAATAGTGAGAGTCCAGTCCATAGTGGATCTAACATAATAGTGTGAGAGTCCAGTCCATAGTGGATCTAACATAATAGTGAGAGTCCAGTTCATAGTGGATCTAACATAATAGTGAGAGTCCAGTTCATAGTAGATCTAACATAATAGTGTGAGAGTCCAGTTCATAGTGGATCTAACATAATAGTGGGAGTCCAGTCCATAGTGGATCTAACATAATAGTGTGAGAGTCCAGTCCATAGTGGATCTAACATAATAGTGTGAGAGTCCAGTCCATAGTGGATCTAACATAATAGTGAGAGTCCAGTCCATAGTGGATCTAACATAATAGTGAGAGTCAGGTTCATAGTGGATCTAACATAATAGTGAGAGTCCAGTTCATAGTGGATCTAACATAATAGTGAGAGTCCAGTCCATAGTGGATCTAACATAATAGTGAGAGTCCAGTTTATAGTGGATCTAACATAATCGTGTGAGAGTCCAGTCCATAGTGGATCTAACATAATAGTGAGAGTCCGGTTCATAGTGGATCTAACATAATAGTGAGAGTCCAGTTCATAGTGGATCTAACATAATAGTGAGAGTCCAGTTCATAGTGGATCTAACATAATAGTGTGAGAGTCCAGTTCATAGTGGATCTAACATAATAGTGAGAGTCCAGTCCATAGTGGATCTAACATAATAGTGAGAGTCCAGTTCATAGTGGATCTAAAATAATAGTGAGAGTCCAGTTCATAGTGGATCTAACATAATAGTGAGAGTCCAGTCCATAGTGGATCTAACATAATAGTGAGAGTCCAGTCCATAGTGGATCTAACATAATAGTGTGAGAGTCCAGTCCATAGTGGATCTAACATAATAGTGAGAGTCCAGTTCATAGTGGATCTAACATAATAGTGTGAGTCCAGTCCATAGTGGATCTAACATAATAGTGAGAGTCCAGTCCATGGTGGATCTAACATAATAGTGAGAGTCCAGTCCATAGTGGATCTAACATAATAGTGGGAGTCCAGTCCACAGTGGATCTAACATTATAGTGGGAGTCCAGTCCATAGTGGATCTAACATAATAGTGAGAGTCCAGTCCATAGTGGATCTAACATAATAGTGAGAGTCCAGTTCATAGTGGATCTAACATAATAGTGTGGGAGTCCAGTCCATAGTGGATCTAACATAATAGTGAGAGTCCAGTTCATAGTGGATATAACATATTAGTGTGGGAGTCCAGTCCATAGTGGATCTAACATAATAGTGAGAGTCCAGTTCATAGTGGATCTAACATAATAGTGAGAGTCCAGTTCATAGTGGATCTAACATAATAGTGTGAGTCCAGTCCATAGTGGATCTAACATAATAGTGAGAGTCCAGTCCATGGTGGATCTAACATAATAGTGAGAGTCCAGTCCATAGTGGATCTAACATATTAGTGTGAGAGTCCAGTCCATACTGGATCTAACATAAGCTGCAGTTCCAGTCTGAGGCTCGCTGAAACAAATAAAGCGTTTTGTTCGACGATTCCTCGCTGGCGTCTTCTTGGCTCATCATCCATCACATAGTCACTCTGTTCTGGGAGAGTGACACGACCAACCGATATACATCACCCTCGTTCTGCGTTTTAGTCCATTTATATTTATGGATGTGAACAGCTGCTTTGGTGGAGACTCCGGCAGTCCAGGCCTATGGCAGCATAACAAAAAGATGACCCTGAACATACCGGAGTCAGTCCTGACCCTTTTGCTTATCGAAAGGTAAAGCTTTAAGTCAGCTGTGTGCAAAAGTTTGCCGATATGGGCCGCACACTGAAAAATCTAAGCATGTTGATATTTTTTAAGTTTGTTCTCGGGGACGCTGTGTCCGAAGACCGTTTGCATCCTGGGAGAACAAACCCCGCATCATCATGCGACCCGGTCGTCACACGTTTCAATTGAATATAAGTAGAAAAGGATTTGCAAATCATCGTATTCTGTTTTTATTTACCATTTACACAACGTGCCAACTTCACTGGTGTTGTTTTTCGTAGCTATGGACCACCAGTCCAGTAGATCTGATACACCGAAGAGTCAGAAGAAGAGCAGAAAAGCTTCCAAGTGGCATGAGTCACTGACCTCCTCCCAGGACGAGGTGCTTGAGAAATGATTGACACCATTTGACGGAAGCGGCAGTTTATCGATTCTGGTCTGCAAAAAAAGTGAAAATTTTCCTGTCAAAGAATGTCATGAAGTAAACACGTGTCACGCCGTGTTTACAATCTGCGCTCGCGGTTGAATCTCAATACCTTTTTTTTCCTCGGACAACACCTTCTCTGGATAAATCCCGGTGTTTCCAAGGCAACGGGAGTAGCTTGCTGCACGTGTACCATTTTAGACGTATTCCACTTTGGCGTATTGAAAGAGCACCCTGACACGCTCAAGACATGGAGGAAAGTATGTGTCTCCAGTCCGATAATGAACCTCGTTAGCCTTGCCTTGCTCTTCTCACCTCGGTTCAAAGGAAGTGAGGGTGAAGCTTTTTACCATGCAGGTGATAAGAGTATTTTTTAAATTTGTTTGTGTCCCATCAAAGCAGTTTTTGTTTTTAATGATCTCATTGGGGGGTTTTTTTGTGTACGGTCGTTTAGAGCAGTGGTCCCCAACCACCGGGCCGCGGTCCGGTACCGGGCCGCGGACCGATTGGTACCGGGCCGCACAAGAATTTTAAAAAAAATGTGTTTTTATTTTTTTATTTTTTTAATGAAATCAACATAAGATTTAGATTAAAGTACCAATGATTGTCTAAAAAACACAATATATACATTCTATATCAATATAGATCAATACAGCCTGCAGGGATACAGTCCGTAAGCACACATGATTGTATTTATTTATGTAAAAAAAAAAAAAGTTTTTTTTTAAATACAGTTACTGGTCAATCCCAAGTTCTTTCGATGACATATATGCTGAGTAAGAAGGACCATCAAGACAGAATTGGAATATTTTCAAGTTTTACTAAAGCTTTAGGAGATCAGTTTAACCAATACATTTATATCGGCTACTCTAGTTGATCTGACATTCAAACGGAAAAGCCCACTCTTTGCACACAAAGAAAGCCCCCATCTCCCCCCTCTCAACACTGATAAGGAAAAGAGTGGGGGTTGTAGTTCACATTCCAAGGGTGAAGACACTAAACAGGCATCTGAAATGTCGAAAGAAACTGGTAGAATACACAAAGGAAAAGTACTAGCTACTCTAAACATGGATATGTAGAAAGAAAGAACTCTCAAACATAAATGCATCATGTATATATATATATATATATATATATATATATATATATATATATATATATATATATATATATATATATATATATATATATATATATATATATACCATACCATACCAACTTTATTTATAAAGCCCTTTAAAAACAACCACAGTTGAAAAACAAAGGGCTGTACACCACAAAGAAATAAAGGCAAAGGACAGACTAATATATATATATATAAATACAGTCTTCAAATAATGCATACCTATATAAGAATTTCAGTCATGTATTAAAAATGCAGCAGATTTTTTTTTGTACCGCTATGTAAATTTTTAAAAATATTTTGCGGATTGATTACCCACAAAGAAATGGCATGGACTATTCCTACTTACTCCCATGCTGGATGCGAGAACCGCGTGGACGTTTAATGCCGTTCTCAAAATAAATGAGATGTTTTCAGCGCAGCACATCTTTTTTCAGTGGGAATGTAATGAGAAGCGTGATAAATGGCAATTAACATTTAAAAAGGGAGCGCACCTCATTGGGAATGGCTATGATGCCTCGGCCCCGTGCGACTTGGCACATTGCAAATATTTAACAAGGTCCTCAATGGCGGAATGCAAAAGAGGCTGATAGAATTTCATATTAGGGAGGAGTGAGAGCTGCATGTGAATTTGCTCGTCGGTTATGTCTTTATAATGAAAGAGGCTGGTGTGGCTGCACTAACAAGCACAAACACAGATGTTTGAGCATCGTGTGCACACTACATAAGCTTCTCTTTCTGCAGAAACATACTGGATACATGAAAGATAGGCTTGGAGGGGAAATAACTATAGCCGTATTTACTGCAGATACATCATATATGTTGTGAAATGAGTTATTTACACAAAAGTCTTTTGTAAATGTTTATTTACATACCTTAATTGTTTCCAAACAGTGTCTGTAACACGGCAGTAAAACGGCTGATCAAGCAAAACAGAAGTCTGCGGAAGCTAGCTGTCCAATCAACACACAAGTATTTTGTAAATGTTTATTTACATACCTTAATTGTGTCCAAACGGTGTCTGTAACAAGGCAGTAAAACGGCTGATCAAGCAAAACAGAAGTCTGCGGAAGCTAGCTGTCCAATCAACACACAAGTATTTTGTAAATGTTTATTTACATACCTTAATTGTTTCCAAACGGTGTCTGTAACACGGCAGTAAAACGGTCGATCAAACAAAACAGAAGTCATCGTCATGGAAGCTGTGGAAGCTCGTTCTCCAATCAGCTAAACAGACTCAATAACTCCACGGTGATGTTTTGGTGAATTCACTGAGGAATTTGTCAAACTGAAACAATAGAAAAATAATTTCGTTCTAAGTTAATAATACTAAGACACTCGTAAACGTGTTAGCATAATAGCTAATGCTAACGATATATGCATACTAGTTTTAGCTATTTGGCTGTTCTATTTTTTATTGTTATTTATTTTGTATTATATTTTTATTTGTATTTATTTTTTTAATATATATATTTTTTTTTATAACATTTTTTGTTATTATTTTATTTTATTTTTATTTTTTAATTCACTGTAGCACCTTGAGGTTGTTTACTCAAAGTAAAGTCTTTTTTTACAAATAAAATCTATCATTATTATTAATTGTAAACGTGTGAGCATATTAGTTAATGCTAACGACGCTAGCTTGATTATATTATGATGCCACGTACAAATATGCATGAAAATACTCCTACAGACATCACACATGGGATGGTTTAGTAAGTATAAATAGTTTTAGTTATATTGTAAAACGTACAAACGTTGTGTGACCAGTGAAGAATCCATACGAGTAGAAACGCTATGGACGGGGTAGAGGACTGAACAGCAACTGTACTTTCCGTAGGTCTATAACTAAGTCTCAGTTAGCGCTTGCAGTGAGCATACTCGTCCAAAAGAGGGCACCGTACCACAAACAATAACTATTACCGTATTTACTGGACCATAGAGCACACCGGTATAACCGCAGATACAGTATATATGTTGTGAAATGTATTATTTACACAAAAGTATTTTGTAAATGTTTATTTACATACAATTAATTGTTTCCAAACGGTGTCTGTAACATGGCAGTAAAACGGCCGATCAAACAAAACAGAAGTCATCGTCATGGACCCACTAGCTGCGGAAGCTAGCTCTCCAATCAGATAAACAGACTCAATAACTGCACGGTGACGTTTTGGTGAATTCACTGAGGAATTTGTGAAACTCAAACAATACAAAAAGAATGTCGTTGTAAGTTAATAATACTAACACAGACAATTGTGGAAATATGACCATATCACACCAACTCTCAAATCCCTTCACTGGCTTCCTGTTCCACTCAGGATTTAATTCAAAGTCTCCCTACTAACCCACCAGTGCCTCCATGGAAATGCCCCCCTCTACCTCAAAGAACTGCTCACCCCCAAATCCTCCACACGACACCTCCGCTCCGGACAGGCTAACCTCCTCCAACCTCCGAGGACAAAGCTAGGGACAATGGGAGACCGGGCTTTCTGCTCCGCCACTCCCAGTCTGTGGAACGCTCTCCCTGACCACCTGAGGGCACCGCAGACTGTGGATGCTTTTAAAAAAGGCTTAAAAACCCTTCTTTTTAAAAAAGACCTTTTTTAGATATATGCATACTAGTTTTAGCTATTTGGCTGTTCTATTTTTTTATTGTTATTTATTTTGTATTATATTTTTATTTGTATTTATTTTTTTAATATAATTTTAATTTTTTTTAATTTTTTTTATTAAATTTTTTGTTAATATTTTATTTTTTATTTATTCTTTAATTCACTGTAGCACTTTGAGGTTGTTTACTCAAAGTAAAATCTTTTTTTACAAATAAAATCTATCATTATTATTAATTGTAAACGTGTGAGCATCATAGTTAATGCTAACGACGCTAGCTTGATTATATTATGATGTCACGTACAAATACGAATGAAAACACTCCTACAGACATCACACATGGGATGGTTTAGTAAGTATAAATAGTTTTAGTTATATTGTAAAACGTACAAACGTGTGACCAGTGAAGAATCCATACGAGTAGAAACGCTATGGACGGGGTAGAGGACTGAATAGCAACTGTACTTTCCGTAGGTCTGTAACTAAGTCTCAGTTAGCGCTTGCAGTGAGCATACTCGTCCAAAAGAGGGCGTTATAGCACAAACAAAAACACACATATTCGGTGGGGTGGGTTTTTTTTGGGTTTTTTCCATAAATTAGCCGCACTGTTTTATAAGCCGCAGTGTTCAAAGCTTAGGGAAAAAAAGTCGCGGCTTATTGTCCGGAATTTACGGTAAATTTGTACATCTTTGTGAGTAGTTTTATTGTTTTTAAGTAAGTTTGAGTGGGGGGAAAAAAAACCCTGTCAAAGCAACAAGCACTACTTTGTAAACCCGGACCACGAGCATCCGTCTGGTTTGACAGAAGCATTTCCAGGCGAGCTCGTTCCCACGTCAGCCGCGGCTCTTTCATGTCAACAGAGAGGATTACTTCAGCAAAATGCAAAGTTCTTAGAAGAGGGCGAGTAAAAAAAAACAAAAAAAAACGACGACTCGCTGTCCTTCTTTTGCCTTTTGTCAAGAACATTTGCTCTTCCCGACTACGCCATCAATCAGCCCCGTGCTGGGCCAGGGCGCCTCCTTGTCGCTGTCACAAGCAGAGATTGGCTTGGCAGGGCCGCGGTGCCGTCGGACTGTCAAGACCTCAGACGCTCATAAAAAAGTTTAAAAAAAAGTGCTTTGTTAACCGCTAATTGTGCCATTATTGACACCTCCTTGACACAATGGCGGCTGCAAATCCACATACTGTATTATTCGGACTATAAGACGCACTTAAAATCCCAAAACTCGACAGTGCGCCTTATAACCTGGCGCGCTTAATGTATGGATTCATTCTGGTCGTGCTTACCGACCTTGAAGCAGTTTTATTTGGTGAATTGTGTAATGATAAATGTGAGCAGTAGATGGCAGTCAAACATAAGAGATCATCCATTTCCGGGGTCGCTGGAGCCTTAAAACAAAATAATCTCATTCGTTTATGCTGCAAAACATGTCTAACTAATATAGTCTTTAGGTCAGGGGTCACCAACCTTTTTGAAAGCAAGAGCTACTTCTTGGGTACTGATTAATGCGAAGGGCTACCAGTTTGATACACACTTAAATAAATTGCCAGAAATAGCCAATTTGCTCAATTTACCTTTAACTCTGTTATTATTAATAATTAATGATATTTACACTTAATTGAATGGTTTAAAAGAGGAGAAAACACAAAAAAATTACAATTACATTTTGAAACATAGTTTATCTTCAATTTCGACTCTTTAAAATTAAAAAAAAAAAACTAGCTAATTCGAATCTTTTTGAAAAAATTAAAAAAATAATTTATGGAACATCATTAGTAATTTTTCCTGATTAAGATTGATTTTAGAATTTTGATGAAAAGTTTTAAATAGGTTAAAATCCAATCTGCACTTTGTTAGAATATATAACAAATTGGACCAAGCTATATTTCTAACAAAGACAAATCATTATTTCTTCTAGATTTTCCAGAACAAAATTTTTTCTAAGAAATTCAAAAGACTTTGAAATAAGATTTAAATTTGATTCTACAGATTTTCTAGATTTGCCAGAATAATTTTTTTTGAATTTTAATCATAATAAGTTTGAAGAAATATTTCACAAATATTCTTCGTCGAAAAAACAGAAGCTAAAATGAAGAATTAAATTAAAATGTATTTATTATTCTTTACAATAAAAAAATAAATTTACTTGAACATTGGTTTAAATTGTCAGGAAAGAAGAGGAAGGAATTTAAAAGGTAAAAAGGTATATGTGTTTAAAAATCCTAAAATCATTTTTAAGGTTGTATTTTTTCTCTAAAATTGTCTTTCTGAAAGTTATAAGAAGCAAAGTAAAAAAATAATGAATTTTTTTAAACAAGTGAAGACCAAGCCTTTCAAATATTTTCTTGGATTTTCAAATTCTATTTGAGTTTTGTCTCTCTTAGAATTAAAAATGTCGAGCAAAGCGAGACCAGCTTGCTAGTAAATAAATACAATTTAAAAAAATAGAGGCAGCTCACTGGTAAGTGCTGCTATTTGAGCTATTTTTAGAACAGGCCGGCGGGCTACTCATCTGGTCCTTACGGGCTACCTGGTGCCCGCGGGCACCGCGTTGGTGACCCCTGTTTTAGGTCATTAACATTTTGTGGTTTTAGAGTATTATCATTGTAATTAAAGGCCTACTGAAAGCCACTACTACCGACCACGCAGTCTGATAGTTTATATATCAATGATGAAATCTTAACATTGCAACACATGCCAATACGGCCGGGTTAACTTATAAAGTGCAATTTTAAATTTCCCGCCACACTTCCGCTTGAAAACGTCTCGGTATGATGACGTATGCGCGTGACGTAGCCAGTTTAACAGAAGTATGGCTCCCCCATTGAAGCCAATACGAACTAGCTCTGTTTTCATCTCATTATTCCACAGTATTCTGGACATCTGTGTTGGTGAATCTGTCGCAATTTTGTTCATTGCATTATGGAGAAAGAAGCTGAGCAGGCAAAGAAGAAAGTCGGTGCGAAGCGGAGTATTTTGCGAGGGAAGTCAGCAACACAACACAGCCGGTGTTTGTTTACATTCCCGAAAGATGCAGTCAAGATCGAAGAACTCGGACAACAGAGACTCTAACCAGGAGGACTTTGATTTGGATACACAGACGCGATACCGTGAGTACGTAGCTGCGCTTCCAAACATTTGATCGCTTGCTATAACTAGCTCGAGCTAGTAGCTAGGAGCTAGGAGCTAGCATAACAAACACCTAGATCTTTGTTATGCGGGATTAATTTGTGGCATATTAAATATAAGCCTGGTTGTGTTGTGGCTAATAGAGTATATATATGTCTTGTGTTTATTTACTGTTGTAGTCATTCCCAGCTGAATATCAGGTCACCCCCGGCTCTCACAGCATCTTCCCTATCTGAATCGCTTCCACTCCCCACTAGTCCTTCACTTGCATTTTCCTCATCCACAAATCTTTCATCCTCGCTCAAATTAATGGGGTAATCGTCGCTTTCTCCGTCCGAATCTCCCTCACTTCTGGCGGCCATCATTGTAAACAATAGGGAACTTTGCGGATATGTTCACCTGACTACGTCACGCTACTTCCGGTAGGGGCAAGCCTTTTTTTTTTTTATCAGATACCAAAAGTTGCGATCTTTATCGTCGTTGTTTTATACTAAATCCTTTCAGCAAAAATATGGCAATATCGCGAAATGATCAAGTATGACACATAGAATAGATCTGCTATCCCCGTTTAAATTAAAAAAAATGTCATTTCAGAAGGCCTTTAATGTGTTTTATTCATAAATAGTCCACAACTATGTCTAATGTGTTTGTGCTGTAAAAATGTTTGCACTATTATAGTTTTTTATTAATTATTAACATGTTGTGGTGTTAACATTGTAATGAACAAGTTTTTATTCAAAAACAGTCCCCAATTCCCAAATTCGCCTCAAACTTGTCTAATTTGTCGGTGCTGTGAACATTTTTGCTCTAAATATAATAGTTGTTTTAAGTTATTAATGTTTTATGTATTTATGTATTACATACATTACTACATGCAGTTAACGTGTTATTTATAAACAGTCCCCAATTATGTCAAAATCTCCTTAAACGTGTCTCCTTTGTTTGTGCTGCAACATTTTGGGTCCAACTATTATAGTTTTTATGTTATTAACGATGTATGTTATTAACGATGTATGTTATTAACCTGTAATTAATGTGTTTTTATTCATAAACAGTCCCCAACTATGTTAAATTTGCCTCAAACTTGTCTAATTTGTCAGTGCTGTGAACATTTTTGCTCCAAATATAATAGTTGTTTTAAGTTATTAATGTTTTATGGGTTTTTTTGTATTATTAACATGCAGTTAACGTGTTATTTATAAACAGTCCCCAATTATGTCAAAATCTCCTTAAACGTGTCTCCTTTGTTTGTGCTGCAACATTTTGGGTCCAACTATTATAGTTTTTATGTTATTAACGATGTATGTTATTAACGATGTATGTTATTAACCTGTAATTTATGTGTTTTTATTCATAAACAGTCCCCAACTATGTCAAATTTGCCTCAAACGTGTCTAATTTGTCAGTGCTGTGAACATTTTTGCTCTAAATATAATAGTTGTTTTAAGTTATTAATGTTTTATGGGTTTTTTTGTATTATTAACATGCAGTTAACGTGTTATTTATAAACAGTCCCCAATTATGTCAAAATCTCCTTAAACGTGTCTCCTTTGTTTGTGCTGCAACATTTTGGGTCCAACTATTATAGTTTTTATGTTATTAACGATGTATGTTATTAACCTGTAATTAATGTGTTTTTATTCATAAACAGTCCCCAACTATGTCAAATTTGCCTCAAACGTGTCTAATTTGTCAGTGCTGTGAACATTTTTGCTCTAAATATAATAGTTGTTTTAAGTCATTAATGTTTTATGTTTTTAAGAATTACATACATAAATACATGCAGTTAATGTGTTATTTATAAACAGTCCCCAATTATGTCAAAATCTCCTTAAACGTGTCTCCTTTGTTTGTGCTGCAACATTTTGGGTCCAACTATTATAGTTTGTATGTTATTAACGATTTGTGTTATTAACGATGTATGTTATTAACCTGTAATTAATGTGTTTTTATTCAAAAACAGTCCCCAACTATGTTAAATTTGCCTCAAACTTGTCTAATTTGTCAGTGCTGTGAACATTTTTGCTCTAAATATAATAGTTGTTTTAAGTTATTAATGTTTTATGTTTTTATGTATTATTAACATGCAGTTAACGTGTTATTTATAAACAGTCCCCAATTATGTCAAAATCTCCTTAAACGTGTCTCCTTTGTTTGTGCTGCAACATTTTGGGTCCAACTATTATAGTTTTTATGTTATTAACGATGTATGTTATTAACGATGTATGTTATTAACCTGTAATTAATGTCTTTTTATTCATAAATAGTCCCCAACTATGTTAAATTCGCCTCAAACTTGTCTAATTTGTCAGTGCTGTGAACATTTTTGCTCTAAATATAATAGTTGTTTTAAGTTATTAATGTTTTATGGGTGTTTTTGTATTATTAACATGCAGTTAACGTGTTAATTATAAACAGTCCCCAATTATGTCAAAATCTCCTTAAACGTGTCTCCTTTGTTTGTGCTGCAACATTTTGGGTCCAACTATTATAGTTTGTATGTTATTAACGATTTGTGTTATTAACGATGTATGTTATTAACCTGTAATTAATGTGTTTTTATTCAAAAACAGTCCCCAACTATGTCAAATTTGCCTCAAACTTGTCTAATTTGTCAGTGCTGTGAACATTTTTGCTCTAAATATAATAGTTGTTTTAAGTTATTAATGTTTTATGGGTGTTTTTGTATTATTAACATGCAGTTAACGTGTTAATTATAAACAGTCCCCAATTATGTCAAAATCTCCTTAAACGTGTCTCCTTTGTTTGTGCTGCAACATTTTGGGTCCAACTATTATAGTTTGTATGTTATTAACGATTTGTGTTATTAACGATGTATGTTATTAACCTGTAATTAATGTGTTTTTATTCAAAAACAGTCCCCAACTATGTCAAATTTGCCTCAAACTTGTCTAATTTGTCAGTGCTGTGAACATTTTTGCTCTACATATAATAGTTGTTTTAAGTTATTAATGTTTTATGTTTTTATGTATTACATACATAAATACATGCAGTTAACGTGTTATTCATAAACAGTCCCCAACTATGTCAAATTTGCCTCAAACTTGTCTAATTTGTCAGTGCTGTGAACATTTTTGCTCTAAATATAATAGTTGTTTTAAGTTATTAATGTTTTATGGTTTTTTTTGTATTATTAACATGCAGTTAACGTGTTATTTATAAACAGTCCCCAATTATGTCAAAATCTCCTTAAACGTGTCTCCTTTGTTTGTGCTGCAACATTTTGGGTCCAACTATTATAGTTTTTATGTTATTAACGATGTATGTTATTAACGATGTATGTTATTAACGATGTATGTTATTAACGATGTATGTTATTAACGATGTATGTTATTAACCTGTAATTAATGTGTTTTTAATCAAAAACAGTCCCCAACTATGTTAAATTCGCCTCAAACTTGTCTAATTTGTCAGTGCTGTGAACATTTTTGCTCTAAATATAATAGTTGTTTTAAGTTATTAATGTTTTATGGGTGTTTTTTCGTATTATTAACATGCAGTTAACGTGTTATTTATAAACAGTCCCCAATTATGTCAAAATCCTCTTAAACGTGTCTCCTTTGTTTGTGCTGCAACATTTTGGATCCAACTATTATAGTTTTTATGTTATTAACAATTTATGTTATTAACGATGTATGTTATTAACCTGTAATTAATGTGTTTTTAATCAAAAACAGTCCCCAACTATGTCAAATTTGCCTCAAACTTGTCTAATTTGTCAGTGCTGTGTACATTTTTGCTCTAAATATAATAGTTGTTTTAAGTTATTAATGTTTTATGGGTTTTTTCGTATTATTAACATGCAGTTAACGTGTTATTTATAAACAGTCCCCAATTATGTCAAAATCTCCTTAAACGTGTCTCCTTTGTTTGTGCTGCAACATTTTGGGTCCAACTATTATAGTTTGTATGTTATTAACGATTTGTGTTATTAACGATGTATGTTATTAACCTGTAATTAATGTGTTTTTATTCATAAACAGTCCCCAACTATGTTAAATTTGCCTCAAACTTGTCTAATTTGTCAGTGCTGTGAACATTTTTGCCCTAAATATAATAGTTGTTTTAAGTTATTAATGTTTTATGGGTGTTTTTGTATTATTAACATGCAGTTAACGTGTTATTTATAAACAGTCCCCAATTATGTCAAAATCTCCTTAAACTTGTCTCTTTTGTTTGTGCTGCAACATTTTGGGTCCAACTATTATAGTTTTTATGTTATCAACGATGTATGTTATTAACGATGTATGTTATTAACCTGTAATTAATGTGTTTTTATTCAAAAACAGTCCCCAACTATGTTAAATTTGCCTCAAACTTGTCTAATTTGTCAGTGCTGTGAACATTTTTGCTCTAAATATAATAGTTGTTTTAAGTTATTAATGTTTTATGTTTTTATGTATTACATACATAACTACATGCAGTTAACGTGTTATTTATAAACAGTCCCCAATTATGTCAAAATCTCCTTAAACGTGTCTCCTTTGTTTGTGCTGCAACATTTTGGGTCCAACTATTATAGTTTTTATGTTATTAACGATGTATGTTATTAACGACGTATGTTATTAACCTGTAATTAATGTGTTTTTATTCATAAACAGTTCCCAACTATGTCAAATTTGCCTAAAACTTGTCTAATTTGTCAGTGCTGTGAACATTTTTGCTCTAAATATAATAGTTGTTTTAAGTTATTAATGTTTTATGGGTGTTTTTGTATTATTAACATGCAGTTAACGTGTTATTTATAAACAGTCCCCAATTATGTTAAAATCTCCTTAAACGTGTCTCCTTTGTTTGTGCTGCAACATTTTGGGTCCAACTATTATAGTTTGTATGTTATTAACGATTTGTGTTATTAACGATGTATGTTATTAACCTGTAATTAATGTGTTTTTATTCATAAACAGTCCCCAACTATGTCAAACTTGTCTAATTTGTCAGTGCTGTGAACATTTTTGCTCTAAATATAATAGTTGTTTTAAGTTATTAATGTTTTATGTTTTTTTTCGTATTATTAACATGCAGTTAACGTGTTATTTATAAACAGTCCCCAATTATGTCAAAATCTCCTTAAACGTGTCTCCTTTGTTTGTGCTGCAACATTTTGGGTCCAACTATTATAGTTTTTATGTTATTAACGATGTATTTTATTAACGATGTATGTTATTAACCTGTAATTAATGTGTTTTTTATTCATAAACAGTCCCCAACTATGTCAAATTTGCCTCAAACTTGTCTAATTTGTCAGTGCTGTGAACATTTTTGCTCTAAATATAATAGTTGTTTTAAGTTATGTTTTATGGGTGTTTTTGTATTATTAACATGCAGTTAACGTGTTATTTATAAACAGTCCCCAATTATGTCAAAATCTCCTTAAACGTATCTCCTTTGTTTGTGCTGCAACATTTTGGGTCCAATTATTATAGTTTTTATGTTATTAACGATGTATGTTATTAACGATGTATGTTATTAACCTGTAATTAATGTGTTTTTATTCATAAACAGTCCCCAACTATGTCAAATTCGCCTCAAACTTGTCTAATTTGTCAGTGCTGTGAACATTTTTGCTCTAAATATAATAGTTGTTTTAAGTTATGTTTTATGGGTGTTTTTGTATTATTAACATGCAGTTAACGTGTTATTTATAAACAGTCCCCAATTATGTCAAAAATCTCCTTAAACGTGTCTCCTTTGTTTGTGCTGCAACATTTTGGGTCCAACTATTATAGTTTTTATGTTATTAACGATGTATGTTATTAACGATGTATGTTATTAACCTGTAATTAATGTCTTTTTATTCATAAATAGTCCCCAACTATGTTAAATTCGCCTCAAACTTGCCTAATTTGTCAGTGCTGTGAACATTTTTGCTCTAAATATAATAGTTGTTTTAAGTTATTAATGTTTTATGGGTGTTTTTGTATTATTAACATGCAGTTAACGTGTTATTTATAAACAGTCCCCAATTATGTCAAAAATCTCCTTAAACGTGTCTCCTTTGTTTGTGCTGCAACATTTTGGGTCCAACTATTATAGTTTTTATGTTATTAACGATGTATGTTATTAACCTGTAATTAATGTGTTTTTATTCATAAACAGTCCCCAACTATGTCAAATTTGCCTCAAACTTGTCTAATTTGTCAGTGCTGTGAACATTTTTGCTCTTAATATAATAGTTGTTTTAAGTCATTAATGTTTTATGTTTTTAAGAATTACATACATAAATACATGCAGTTAACGTGTTATTTATAAACAGTCCCCAATTATGTCAAAATCTCCTTAAACGTGTCTCCTTTGTTTGTGCTGCAACATTTTGGGTCCAGCCATTATAGTTTTTATGTTATTAACGATGTATGTTATTAACGATGTATGTTATTAACCTGTAATTAATGTGTTTTTATTCAAAAACAGTCCCCAACTATGTCAAATTCGCCTTGAACTTGTCTAATTCGTCAGTGCTGTGAACATTTTTGCTCTAAATATAATAGTTGTTTTAAGTTATTAATGTTTTATGGGTTTTTTCGTATTATTAACATGCAGTTAACGTGTTATTTATAAACAGTCCCCAATTATGTCAAAATCTCCTTAAACTTGTCTCCTTTGTTTGTGCTGCAACATTTTGGGTCCAACTATTATAGTTTGTATGTTATTAACGATGTATGTTATTAACGATGTATGTTATTAACCTGTAATTAATGTGTTTTTATTCATAAACAGTCCCCAATTCCCAAATTCGCCTCAAACTTGTCTAATTTGTCAGTGCTGTGAACATTTTTGCTCTTAATATAATAGTTGTTTTAAGTTATTAATGTTTTATGTATTTATGTATTACATACATAAATACATGCAGTTAACGTGTTATTTATAAACAGTCCCCAATTATGTCAAAATCTCCTTAAACGTGTCTCCTTTGTTTGTGCTGCAACATTTTGGGTCCAACTATTATAGTTTTTATGTTATTAACAATTTATGTTATTAACGATGTATGTTATTAACCTGTAATTAATGTGTTTTTATTCATAAACAGTCCCCAACTATGTTAAATTCGCCTCAAACTTGTCTAATTTGTCAGTGCTGTGAACATTTTTGCTCTAAATATAATAGTTGTTTTAAGTTATTAATGTTTCATGTATTTTTTTGTATTATTAACATGCAGTTAACGTGTTATTTATAAACAGTCCCCAATTATGTAAAACATCTCCTTAAACGTGTCTCCTTTGTTTGTGCTGCAACATTTTGGGTCCAACTATTATAGTTTTTATGTTATTAACGATGTATGTTATTAACGATGTATGTTATTAACCTGTAATTAATGTGTTTTTATTCAAAAACAGTCCCCAACTATGTCAAATTTGCCTCAAACTTGTCTAATTTGTCAGTGCTGTGAACATTTTTGCTCTAAATATAATAGTTGTTTTAAGTTATTAATGTTTTATGGGTTTTTTTTGTATTATTAACATGCAGTTAACGTGTTATTTATAAACAGTCCCCAATTATGTCAAAATCTCCTTAAACGTGTCTCCTTTGTTTGTGCTGCAACATTTTGGGTCCAACTATTATAGTTTTTATGTTATTAACGATTTGTGTTATTAACGATGTATGTTATTAACCTGTAATTAATGTGTTTTTATTCATAAACAGTCCCCAATTCCCAAATTCGCCTCAAACTTGTCTAATTTGTCGGTGCTGTGAACATTTTTGCTGTTAATATAATAGTTGTTTTAAGTTATTAATGTTTTATGGGTGTTTTTGTATTATTAACATGCAGTTAACGTGTTATTTATAAACAGTCCCCAATTATGTCAACATCTCCTTAAACGTGTCTCCTTTGTTTGTGCTGCAACATTTTGGGTCCAACTATTATAGTTTTTATGTTATTAACAATTTATGTTATTAACGATGTATGTTATTAACCTGTAATTAATGTGTTTTTATTCATAAACAGTCCCCAACTATGTAAAATGTGCCTCAAACTTGTCTAATTTGTCAGTGCTGTGAACATTTTTGCTCTAAATATAATAGTTGTTTTAAGTTATTTATGTTTTATGTTTTTTTTTGTATTATTAACATGCAGTTAACGTGTTATTTATAAACAGTCCCCAATTATGTCAAAATCTCCTTAAACGTGTCTCCTTTGTTTGTGCTGCAACATTTTGGGTCCAACTATTATAGTTTGTATGTTATTAACGATGTATGTTATTAACCTGTAATTAATGTGTTTTTATTCATAAACAGTCCCCAACTATGTTAAATTTGCCTCAAACTTGTCTAATTTGTCAGTGCTGTGAACATTTTTGCTCTAAATATAATAGTTGTTTTAAGTTATTAATGTTTTATGGGTGTTTTTGTATTATTAACATGCAGTTAACGTGTTATTTATAAACAGTCCCCAATTATGTCAAAATCTCCTTAAACGTGTCTCCTTTGTTTGTGCTGCAACATTTTGGGTCCAACTATTATAGTTTTTATGTTATTAACGATGTATGTTATTAACCTGTAATTAATGTGTTTTTATTCATAAACAGTCCCCAACTATGTCAAATTCGCCTCAAACTTGTCTAATTTGTCAGTGCTGTGAACATTTTTGCTCTAAATATAATAGTTGTTGTAAGTTATTAATGTTTTATGGGTGTTTTTGTATTATTAATATGCAGTTAACGTGTTATTTATAAACAGTCCCCAATTATGTCAAAATCTCCTTAAACGTGTCTCCTTTGTTTGTGCTGCAACATTTTGGGTCCAACTATTATAGTTTTTATGTTATTAACAATTTATGTTATTAACGATGTATGTTATTAACCTGTAATTAATGTGTTTTTATTCAAAAACAGTCCCCAACTATGTTAAATTTGCCTCAAACTTGTCTAATTTGTCAGTGCTGTGAACATTTTTGCTCGTTATATAATAGTTGTTTTAAGTTATTAATGTTTTATGGGTTTTTTTGTATTATTAACATGCAGTTAACGTGTTATTTATAAACAGTCCCCAATTATGTCAAAATCTCCTTAAACGTGTCTCCTTTGTTTGTGTTGCAACATTTTGGGTCCAACTATTATAGTTTGTATGTTATTAACGATGTATGTTATTAACGATGTATGTTATTAACCTGTAATTAATGTGTTTTTATTCATAAACAGTCCCCAATTATGTCAAAATCTCCTTAAACGTGTCTCCTTTGTTTGTGCTGCAACATTTTGGGTCCAGCTATTATAGTTTTTATGTTATTAACGATTTGTGTTATTAACGATGTATGTTATTAACCTGTAATTAATGTGTTTTTATTCATAAACAGTCCCCATCCATGTCAAATTTGCCTAAAACTTGTCTAATTTGTCAGTGCTGTGAACATTTTTGCTCTTAATATAATAGTTGTTTTAAGTTATTAATGTTTTATGGGTTTATGTATTACATACATAACTACATGCAGTTAACGTGTTATTTATAAACAGTCCCCAATCATGTCAAAATCTCCTTAAACGTGTCTCCTTTGTTTGTGCTGCAACATTTTGGGTCCAACTATTATAGTTTTTATGTTATTAACAATTTATGTTATTAACGATGTATGTTATTAACCTGTAATTAATGTGTTTTTATTCATAAACAGTCCCCAATTCCCAAATTCGCCTCAAACTTGTCTAATTTGTCGGTGCTGTGAACATTTTTGCTCTAAATATAATAGTTGTTTTAAGTTATTAATGTTTTATGGTTTTTTTTGTATTATTAACATGCAGTTAACGTGTTATTTATAAACAGTCCCCAATTATGTCAAAAATCTCCTTAAACGTGTCTCCTTTGTTTGTGCTGCAACATTTTGGGTCCAACTATTATAGTTTTTATTTTATTAACGATGTATGTTATTAACGATGTATGTTATTAACCTGTAATTAATGTGTTTTTATTCATAAACAGTCCCCAACTATGTTAAATCTGCCTCAAACTTGTCTAATTTGTCAGTGCTGTGAACATTTTTGCTCTAAATATAATAGTTGTTTTAAGTTATTAATGTTTTATGGGTGTTTTTTCGTATTATTAACATGCAGTTAACGTGTTAATTATAAACAGTCCCCAATTATGTCAAAATCTCCTTAAACTTGTCTCCTTTGTTTGTGCTGCAACATTTTGGGTCCAACTATTATAGTTTTTATGTTATTAACGATTTATGTTATTAACCTGTAATTAATGTGTTTTTATTCATAAACAGTCCCCAATTCCCAAATTCGCCTCAAACTTGTCTAATTTGTCAGTGCTGTGAACATTTTTGCTCTAAATATAATAGTTGTTTTAAGTTATTAATGTTTTATGTTTTTATGTATTACATACATAAATACATGCAGTTAACGTGTTAATTATAAACAGTCCCCAATTATGTCAAAATCTCCTTAAACGTGTCTCCTTTGTTTGTGCTGCAACATTTTGGGTCCAACTATTATAGTTTTTATTTTATTAATTATGTATGTTATTAACGATGTATGTTATTAACCTGTAATTAATGTGTTTTTAATCAAAAACAGTCCCCAACTATGTTAAATTCACCTCAAACTTGTCTAATTTGTCAGTGCTGTGAACATTTTGCTCTGAATATAATAGTTGTTTTAAGTTATTAATGTTTTATGGGTGTTTTTTGTATTATTAACATGCAGTTAACGTGTTATTTATAAACAGTCCCCAATTATGTCAAAATCTCCTTAAACGTGTCTCCTTTGTTTGTGCTGCAACATTTTGGGTCCAACTATTATAGTTTTTATGTTATTAACAATTTATGTTATTAACGATGTATGTTATTAACCTGTAATTAATGTGTTTTTATTCATAAACAGTCCCCAATTCCCAAATTCGCCTCAAACTTGTCTAATTTGTCAGTGCTGTGAATATTTTTGCTCTTAATATAATAGTTGTTTTAAGTTATTAATGTTTTATGTTTTTATGTATTATTAACATGCAGTTAACGTGTTATTTATAAACAGTCCCCAATTATGTCAAAATCTCCTTAAACGTGTCTCCTTTGTTTGTGCTGCAACATTTTGGGTCCAACTATTATAGTTTTTATGTTATGAACAATTTATGTTATTAACGATGTATGTTATTAACCTGTAATTAATGTGTTTTTATTCATAAACAGTCCCCAAATTATGTCAAATTCGCCTAAAACTTGTCTAATGTGTTTGTGCTGTGAAAATGTTTGCTCTATAATATTTTTAGAATTTTTAACATTTCGTGGTTTTATGTTATTAACATTGTAATTAACATGTTTTTATTTATAAAAAGTCCCCAATTATGTTAAATTCGCCCCAAACTTGTCTAATATTTTTGTGATGTGAAGATGTTTGCTCTGTTATAGTTTTTTTTTTTTTAATTATTAACGCTTTGTGGTTTTATATTATCACGTAATTAACGTGTTTTTATTTATAAAAAGTCCCCAATTATGTGATATTTTCCCCAAATGTGTCTAACGTGACTGTGTTTCAAAAATGTCATATCATTTTTGTATGAGGTTAAGTTTTTTTTCATTTATTCCAAGTATTTTATATTGAAATAAACCCCTCGATCACTTCAAACATGAGTCGAGGGGGGAAAAAGGGACACTAGTCAGACTGGTTCTGCATTTAATGATCATTTACAAAAGATAAACAAGGTAAGCTACAGGCTAGTAGGAGTTAGCAGCCAAGCACACAGAATTTGATGCCAGCAACACGTGACAAAGAAGTTGAAAAAGGTGGCAATAAATACTGATAAAGTTGAGGAATGCTCATCAAACACTTATTTGGAACATCCCACAGGTGTGTGGGCTAATTGGGAACAGGTGGGTGCCATGATTGGGTATAAAAGTAGATTCCATGAAATGCTCAGTCGTTCACAAACAAGGATGGGGCGAGGGTCACCACTTTGTCAACAAATGCGTGAGCAAATTGTTGAACAGTTTAAGAACAACATTTCTCAACCAGCTATTGCAAGGAATTTAGGGATTTCACCATCTACAGTCCGTAATATCATCAAAGGGTTCAGAGAATCTGGAGAAATCACTGCACGTAAGCAGCTAAGCCCGTGACCTTCGTTACCTCAGGCTGTACTGCATCAACAAGAGACATCAGTGTGTAAAGGATATCACCACATGGGCTCAGGAACACTTCAGAAACCCACTGTCAGTAACTACAGTTGGTCGCTACATCTGTAAGTGCAAGTTAAAACTCTCCTATCCAAGGCGAAAACCGTTTATCAACAACACCCAGAAACGCCGTCGGCTTCGCTGGGCCTGAGCTCATCTAAGATGGACTGATGCAAAGTGGAAAAGTGTTCTGTGGTCTGACGAGTCCACATTTCAAATTGTTTTTGGAAACTGTGGACGTCGTGTCCTCCGGACCAAAGAGGAAAAGAACCATCCGGATTGTTCTAGGTGCAAAGTGTAAAAGCCAGCATGTGTGATGGTATGGGGGTGTATTAGTGCCCAAGACATGGGTAACTTACACATCTGTGAAGGCGCCATTAATGCTGAAAGGTACATACAGCTTTTGGAGCAACATATGTTGCCATCCAAGCAACGTTATCATGGACGCCCCTGCTTATTTCAGCAAGACAATGCCAAGCCACGTGTTACATCAACGTGGCTTCATAGTAAAAGAGTGCAGGTACTAGACTGGCCTGCCTGTAGTCCAGACCTGTCTCCCATTGAAAATGTGTGGCGCATTATGAAGCCTAAAATAGCACAATGGAGACCCCGGACTGTTGAACAACTTAAGCTGTACATCAAGCAAGAATGGGAAAGAATTCCACCTGAGAAGCTTCAAAAATGTGTCTCCTCAGTTCCCAAACGTTTACTGAGTGTTGTTAAAAGGAAAGGCCATGTAACACAGTGGTAAACATGCCCCTGTGACAATTTTTTTGCAATGTTAAAGGCCTACTGAAAGCCACTACTACCGACCACGCAGTCTGATAGTTTATATATCAATGATGAAATCTTAACATTGCAACACATGCCAATACGGCCGGGTTAACTTATAAAGTGCAATTTTAAAATTCCCGCCACACTTCCGGTTGAAAAACTCCTTTGGATATGATTTATGCGCGTGACGTCACAAAATCCACAGAAGTGGTTGGACCCCATCTGACCCGATATAAAAACCTCTTGTTTTCTTCGACAAAATTCCACAGTATTCTGGACATCTGTGTTGGTGAATCTTTTGCAATTTGTTTAATGAACAATGGAGGCTGCAAAGAAGAACGTTGTAGGTGGGATCGATCGGTGTATTAGCGGCTAAGTACAATACTTACAGCAACACAACAAGGACTTCTTACTACGCCTAGCCGATGCTTGCCGCCAAACCCACGGATGAAGTCCTTCGTCGCGCCGTTGATCGCTGGAATGCAGGTGAGCACGGCTGTTGATGAGCAGATGAGGGCTGGCGTAGGTGGAGCGCTAATGTTTTTATCATAGTTCTGTGAGGTCCGGTTGCTTAGTTGCTAAATTTTTAACCGTGTAGTTACATGTACATGGTTTAATAGTATTGTTGATCTTCTGTCTATCCTTCCAGTCAGGGGTTTATTTATTTTGTTTCTATCTTCATTTAAGAACGATGCTATCACGTTAGCTCAGTAGCTAAGTGTGTCACCGATGTATTGTCGTGGAGATAAAAGTCACTTTAAATGTCCATTTCGCGTTCTCGACTCTCATTTTCAAGAGGATATAGTATCCGAGGTGGTTTAAAATACAAATCCGTGATCCACAATAGAAAAAGGAGAGAGTGTGGAATCCAATGAGCCAGCTTGTATCTAAGTTACGGTCAGAGCGGAAAAAGATACGTCCATCACTGCCTCTCAAGTCCTTCACTGTAACGTTCCTCATCCACGAATCTTTCATCCTCGCTCAAATTAATGGGGTAATCGTCACTTTCTCGATCCGAATCTCTCTCGCTCGATTGTAAACAAAGGAAAATTGTGAGGAATACTAGCTCCTGTGACGTCATGCTACTACTATTTTATCAGCGAGCAAAAGTTGCGAACTTTATCGTCGATTTTCTCTACTAAATCCTTTCAGCAAAAATATGGCAATATCGCGAAATGATCAACTATGACACACAGAATGGATCTGCTATTCCCGTTTAAATTTAAAAAAAACATTTCAGTAGGCCTTTAATGATTATTTGCACACAAAAAAAATATGTTTCTGAGTTTGAACATGAAATATGTTGTCTTTGCAGTCTATTCAATTGAATATAAGTTGAAAAGGATTTGCAAATCATTGTATTCTGGTTTTATTTACCATTTACACCACGTGACAACTTCACTGGTGTTGGGTTTTGTATATACCTCCGCAAAGCCTCAAAGGTTTGATTACAAATTTCCCGGACTTTTTTTTTTTAATTTATTTTTTTTATTTTTTTTTACATACATTTAATAAAGTCAAAATACAAGTAAGGCAACAAGAGAAGTATCCTACACTTCTCTTTTGTAAAGTAAATCTGAACAGCCGATATGGGCATCTACATCTGCTATATGATTTGCCCGAGAAGCTGGGCGGGACATTAAAAAAAAAAAAAAAAAAAAAAAAAAATTCCCGGACTTGAGCAGATCCCGAATGCACAAAAACAGCTACCAATAGGCAAGAAAAGCCTATAAGGTATAATTTCAACACATTTCTGCTCATAGTTGGATAACGACTGGACGAAGTTACATCCGATAGACATTTGTTAGCATTTCTGGTGATGGTAATGGACGGGGGGGGGTCTCCTATTTCTCCCTGAAATCCGTCTTTCCATTAGCCATTTAAGTCCCTTCCACATTCACAAAAACACGCACCCGAGGATTTAATTCCCGCATCTCACAGGTTCCATTGATTCCAGCGGAGGACAGTCCTGTGGGAGACTGAATGGCGAGTGGAAGGGCCGTGTGGAACAGGAAAGGAACAGTAACAAAGTGTGAGTGGGTGCTTTTAGTGCTATTTCTGTCCTTTGTGAATCCAGGTGAGTGATGTGAGGCTGGTTCTTGTCTGCTCAACTCAGCCTCAGGCACCATTTTATACTTCTTTTTTTTTTTTTTAAACCGCAAATTCTGCCAGAAGCAGAAGATGGTGCTTGGAGAAATTGCATCAAGTCATTTTGTTTTGAGTCATCAGTGTACAGACAAGGTACGAGCAAAATACACAAATAGTCTTGCCTCGGTTTTCATTCGTAATTCACTCCAAAATTGGAAACAAATTGTACAAAAATTGAAGCATTATTTTCCCCTTAATGGGCCCATGCTGACAACATTGGCACTTATTTCATGGTTTTCAACCTAAAAATGAGGTCGACAGCAAAAAAGGGGAGAAACTGTGTCAGAATTAAAGATCGATTTTTTTCAGGGGTCGATACTGTTGCGTCTGACCAGCCTTCCCTCTCAGGGAATTAAAATAACTGGTCAATCCCAAATTCTTTAGATGACATATATGCTGAGTAAGAAGGACCATCAAGACAGAATAGGAATATTATCAAGTTTTACTAAAGCTTTAGGAGACCAGTCCACACCAATGCGGTCATACCGGCATCTGGAAATGGTCTAACATTCAAACGGGAAGAGACAATTTATTGAATACGAAAACAGTCCCCCCCCAAAAAAAGGAATGCCTCCCCCTTCCCCAACATAGATAAGATAAGGAGGGGGATGCATCTCTCGCACATTCCAATGCTGAATTTTTTAACAACGACAACAGAAGTAAATCAGCAGGTACAGTAAATGTAAACGTATGATAGCAGTATTTAGCAAAATACACAAATAGTCTTGCCTCGGTTTTCATTCGTAATTCACTCCAAAATTGGAAACAAATTGTACAAAAATTGAAGCATTATTTTCCCCTTAAAGGGCCCATGCTGACAACATTGGCACTTATTTCATGGTTTTCAACCTAAAAATGAGGTCGACAGCAAAAAAGGGGAGAAACTGTGTCAGAATTAAAGATCGATTTTTTTCCAGGGTCGATACTGTTGCGTCTGACCAGCCTTCCCTCTCAGGGAATTAAAATCACTGGTCAATCCCAAGTTCTTTAGATGACATATATGCTGAGTAAGAAGGACCATCAAGACAGAATAGGAATATTATCAAGTTTTACTAAAGCTTTAGGAGACCAGTCCACACCAATGCGGTCATACCGGCATCTGGAAATGGTCTAACATTCAAACGGGAAGAGACAATTTATTGAATACGAAAACAGTCCCCCCCAAAAAAAGGAATGCCTCCCCCTTCCCCAACATAGATAAGATAAGGAGGGGGATGCATCTCTCGCACATTCCAATGCTGAATTTTTTAACAACGACAACAGAACTAAATCAGCAGGTACAGTAAATGTAAACGTATGATAGCAGTATTTAGAAAAATACACAAATAGTCTTGCCTCGGTTTTCATTCGTAATTCACTCCAAAATTGGAAACAAATTGTACAAAAATTGAAGCATTATTTTCCCCTTAAAGGGCCCATGCTGACAACATTGGCACTTATTTCATACACAAATAGTCTTGCCTCGGTTTTCATTCGTAATTCACTCCAAAATTGGAAACAAATTGTACAAAAATTGAAGCATTATTTTCCCCTTAAAGGGCCCATGCTGACAACATTGGCACTTATTTCATGGTTTTCAACCTAAAAATGAGGTCGACAGCAAAAAAGGGGAGAAACTGTGTCAGAATTAAAGATCGATTTTTTTCAGGGGTCGATACTGTTGCGTCTGACCAGCCTTCCCTCTCACGGAATTAAAGTCACTGGTCAATCCCAAGTTCTTTAGATGACATATATGCTGAGTAAGAAGGACCATCAAGACAGAATAGGAATATTATCAAGTTTTACTAAAGCTTTAGGAGACCAGTCCACACCAATGCGGTCATACCGGCATCTGGAAATGGTCTAATTTATTTAATGCGAAAACAGTCCCCCCAAAAAAAGGAATGCCTCCCCCTTCCCCAACATAGATAAGATAAGGAGGGGGATGCATCTCTCTCACAATCCAATGCCTAAAACACTACACAGACATCTGCAGACAAAGAGAAACAAGTATACAGAGTATACATGGAAAAATACTAGCTGCTCCAAACATGACTATGAATAAAGAAAGAACTCTGAAACATATATGCATTCTCCACAATACCGATTATTAGTATTTAAGGAGGCCGATGATAACCGATATTTGGTGTGTTTGAAGCTCATCGAGAGAATGCCAAGAGTGTGCAAAGCAGTAATCAGAGCAAAAGGGTGGCTATTTTGAAGAAGCTAGAATATAAAACATGTTTTCAGTTATCTCACCTTTTTTTGTTATGTACATAACTCCACATTAATAGTCTTGATGCCTTCAGTGACAATCTACAATGTAAATAGTCATGAAAATAAAGAAAACACATTGAATGAGAAGGTGTGTCCAAACTTTTGGCCTGTACTGTATATATATATATATATATATATAT
>NC_084743.1:16839961-16842461 GCF_033978785.1 Entelurus aequoreus
TCAACACAAAAAATGACTAAAAACACTCATTTTTGCCTCTTTGACCTGTAATTTGACCCCTTTAAAATACTTCAAAACTCACCAAACTTCTCACACACATCGAGACTGGTGGAAATTGCGATCTAAAAAAACAAAACGAACCCCAAAAGTCAAAATTGCGCTCTAGCGCAATTTTTTAATAAAACAGAGACAAAACTGCTTCTCAGAGGAAAACACAGACACAACTGCTTGTAACTTCCGGTAGGAACGTTTTAGAGACATGAAACAAAAACCTGTATGTAGGTCTGACTTAGACCTACATTTCATAATTTCACATCCTCGAGCAAAAACCAACAGGAAATTGGCCATTTCCCCTTCAACACAAAAAATGACTAAGAACACTCATTTTTGCCTATTTGACCTGTAATTTGACCCCTCTAAAATACTTCAAAACTCACCAAACTTCTCACACACATCGGGACTGGTGGAAATTGCGATCTAAAAAAAAAAACCGAACCCCAAAACTGAAAATTGCGCTCTAGCGCAATTTTTGAATAAAACAGAGACAAAACTGCTTCTCAGAGGAAAACACAGACAAAACTGCTTGTAACTTCCGGTAGGAACGTCTTAGAGACATGAAACAAAAACCTGTATGTAGGTCTGACTTAGACCTACATTTCATAATTTCATATTCTCGGGCAAAAACCAACAGGAAATTGGCTATTTCCCCTTCAACACAAAAAATGACTAAAAACACTCATTTTTGCCTCTTTGACCTGTAATTTGACCCCTTTAAAATACTTCAAAACTCACCAAACTTCTCACACACATCGGGACTGGTGGAAATTGCGATGTAAAAGAAAAAACCGAACCCCAAAACTGAAAATTGCGCTCTAGCGCAATTTTTGAATAAAACAGAGACAAAACTGCTTCTCAGAGGAAAACACAGACAAAACTGCTTGTAACTTCCGGTAGGAACGTCTTAGAGACACGAAACAAAAACCTGTATGTAGGTCTGACTTAGACCTACATTTCATAATTCACATCCTCGGGCAAAAACCAACAGGAAATTGGCAATTTCCCCTTCAACACAAAAAATGACTAAAAACACTCATTTTTGCCTCTTTGACCTGTAATTTGACCCTTTTAAAATACTTCAAAACTCACCAAACTTCTCACACACATCGGGACTGGTGGAAATTGCGATCTAAAAAAAAAACCGAACCCCAAAACTCAAAAATTGCGCTCTAATTTTTGAATAAAACAGAGACAAAACTGCTTCTCAGAGGAAAACACAGACACAACTGCCTGTAACTTCCGGTAGGAACGTCTTAGAGACATGAAACAAAAACCTGTATGTAGGTCTGACTTAGACCTACATTTCATAATTTCCCATCCTCGGGCAAAAACCAACAGGAAATTGGCTATTTCCCCTTCAACACAAAAAATTACTCATTTTTGCCTCTTTGACCTGTAATTTGACCCCTTTAAAATACTTCAAAACTCACCAAACTTCTCACACACATCGGGACTGGTGGAAATTGCGATCTAAAAAAACAAAACGAACCCCAAAACTCAAAATTGCGCTCTAATTTGTGAATAAAACAGAGACAAAACTGCTTCTCAGAGGAAAACACAGACAAAACTGCTTGTAACTTCCGGTAGGAACGTCTTAGAGACATGAAACAAAAAACCTCTACGTAGGTCTCACCTAGACCTACATTTCATAGATTAATATCCTTCAGCAAAAATCAACAGGAAGTTTGCTATTCCTCCTTCAAAACTAAATTTTTGTTACAGCCGGTCACCAAACATCAAACATTATCTCCTCTGAGCGCGTTTGTCGTTTCGGCTTCAAACTACTACAGGAGAGAGATTGAACCCTTCTGATTAAAAGTTGACGAAAGCGTTTTGATCGGTAGTACGGTTTTGGTTGTACGCGCCTTCAAAGAAAACAACCACTGTGCCGCAACACCTAGGACAAAAACACAGACACAACAATCCTCTAATTCCCTGTACGAATATCGTAGAGACACGAAACAAAAACCTCTACGTAGGTCTCACTCAGGACTACCACTGGACAAAAGTATTGGGACACCTAGGACTATCACCAGCCAAAATGCGGACCCGACCAACACTGCTTGCAGCTTTATTTATTGTTGTTTTTGGTTAAAGCTCAACTCTTTTATGTTTTGCTCCCATTTGCTTTTTTTTAATGTAGCCTCACCGAGTTGGTGCTATTCAAAACACTCGCGTTAAAAAAGTGAGAACCGATGATTTCTCCGTTGGCCGGGTATGGCTCCGGTGCATCTTCCCTTCCTAATTTGAATCTACTTTATAGAAAGTAGATTAAAATGAAGTTTGATTAATTTATGATCATGATTTATGTTAGGCCAGCAGAGAAGGCCTTGCCGGCCCTAACGGCACACCACTGCAATTACCACAGCCATGCGAGTCCGTGAGAAAATGGCGCCTAGTACCCATTGAGAACAGAGCTAACTTGACCACCTCGCATATTTAA